>NC_143055.1:46151893-46454924 GCF_052426305.1 Pelodiscus sinensis
TGTCTCCTTGTTTCCTCTATTTGCATATTCAACGTGCATCTCATGAATATATGATTTCAGAATCAGGATCTGTGCAAATTTGTTAAAAACATTAATAATATTTCAATGAATAAAGCCAAATTTACAATGCTAATGACATTTCCATACCTAGAAATGTACATCCTGCATTCGAGAGATTCTACTGGAATATATATGTCAACATATCAGACTTTGTGCAAGATTTTAAAATAGTTGAATTTGAATTTTCAATTGTATTTGTACCAGAGACTTTAAGAGTTCTGCTCATTCAATAAAGATTTGGAAACATATGTGACCTAAGTGTCTAAGCAGATTATGAATGGAGAGCAAATTTCTTTGTCCTTGTAAATAGATGGAAACCCACAGAAATCTACAGCTCCACAGAAATCTCCGAACAGCAGAGAATCATTTGTTAATTAACGCTGAACAGTGAACATATCTGTGGAACTTGGGATCTATTCACCAATTAAAAATTACATAGGCTCAGGGCTTCAGCCCCATCTTATTAATATTAGTTCACAGATCATTCACCACTTATTCCTCAATGATATTATTTTATCATACTGCAAAACCAGATAAAGAATAGAATACTTTAATAGCATTATTATAATTAATAAAGTGGCTGAATTGCTTACAGCAAGTACACTTATTTGTGTGTGTATATACACACACACACACACACACACACACACACACACACACATATACACACATATATGGGTATGTCTACACTTAATCCCTAGTTGGAACTAGGGATGCAAATGTAGCCAACCAAAATTGCTAATGAAGAGGGGATTATTATTATTATTTAGCATAATCTTGCCTGCACGCTATTCCACTTGCCAGCTGATTCAAACCAGGAAGTGCGCTCTGGGACTAATGTTACTCCTCAAAAAATACACACACACACACACACACACACACACACACACACACACACACACACACACACACGCAAATTTACCTGGC
Organism: Pelodiscus sinensis; assembly: GCF_052426305.1. Taxonomy (NCBI): domain Eukaryota; kingdom Metazoa; phylum Chordata; order Testudines; family Trionychidae; genus Pelodiscus; species Pelodiscus sinensis. The sequence goes on from NC_143055.1 coordinate 46,152,881, forward strand.
ATTACTTGGGTCCTTAACTAAATTAAGGGTTTCTTTTAAATAAATGGAAACTAAATTAAGGTTTCCCTTTAAATACACACAAACAAGAGGACACCAAATGAAATTAATGGGTAGCAGGTTTAAAACTAATAAAAGAAAGTTCTTCTTCACACAGTGTGTAGTCAACCTGTGGAACTCCTTGCCAGAGGAGGCTGTGAAGACTAGGACTATAATAGAGTTTAAAGAGAAGCTAGATAATTTCATGGAGGTTAGGTCCATAAAAGGCTATTAGCCAGGGGATAAAATGGTGTCCTTGGCCTCTGTTTGTCAGAGGCTGGAGAGAGATGGTAGGAGACAAATCGCTTGATCATTGTCTTCAGTCCACCCTCTCTGGGGCACCTGGTGCTGGCCACTGTCGGCAGACAGGATACTGGGCTAAAAGGACCTTTGGTCTGACCCAGTACGGCCGTTCTTATGTTCTTATGTTCTATGTTCTTAAATAAATGGAAAATATACATGCTTTATTTAAAATATTGTATTTTTCAGAAATACAGTGTTATTTTTATGAAGTTAATTTTATTTTGGATTTCTTTAAAAGGGGGATTTTTTCATTTAATTTTTAGCAATTTTTTAAAAAATGGGAATTCCATTAAGTGCATTTCTTTCTTTATCCTTACAAACTCTTATCATTCGCTTCTTCTGAAATGATAATCATCTGCATTTCTAAGTACAAATACTAGACTTTGATTAAGACTCTTTGGGTCATTAGCAAGCAAACAAAAAGCTAAAAGGTTATTAACATTCAATAAAGCCAGCTGATCATACAGAACTGTGTATATCATAAGCTCATCATGAACATGCTCAATATGGCAGGACAGACTTTTTAACATTAAAAACATTAACTGACTGATCCAAAGCCTATTTAGATCAATTCCCATCCATTGATTTCATTAGGCTTTGGATCATACCCTTTAAATCATAAGTATAGATACATCAGTTAAGGCCTTGGCTTAAGTAAATATTTAATTATGTCTGTCCTCTAAACCAAAGGAGATTATCTTTGGACCTAATTGTAATTACCAAGCTATTTGCAAGTAGTGGTATTTTACAAGTCTATGAAGGGCAATTACCACTTCAGTAAAACTGTCCTCTACACAGTAGGATGACATCCTGCAAACACCCATCTCCTTAACTTTACTGTTGTGTGTTCTGATTACTTCAAGGTGCTCACCACCGTAGTAAATTTAAGCACTTACATAAGTGTTTTCAGGATTAGAGCCTATGAATATGTATTAAAATGGACAGGTTGGACATGACTGCTGGGAGCCCCCTCAGTTCCCTATGCTTGAGAATGGGGAAGTATGTTGGCCTCCCAAGCATTTTTTTAGATCAGTCCTACATAATTGAATATATAATTGTATCCTTAATGTAGTACTGTATGAAATTCCATTAAGTTCTTTTAATTTGAATGGTTCAGTACAAACCGGTGTGTTAAATTCTCTAAGACTTTTACAGATGAGAAGCCTACAATCCTTGTTACCTCTTTATCTTTGAGTCCTAATATGCCCCACATCTTTACTGCTTCCCCCTCCATCTTACTCTCTCCCTGTCTCTCTTGTGCTCTGTTATCTGTCTTCTTTCCCTCTATGCAACCAAACATACCAATAACTCCACATCTTAACACAAAATAAAAACCCTCATCTGCCAACTACCACTCTCATTTTGTTCTTCCCCGCATGTCCACATGCTTAAGCGTACCATAGCCCTCTGCTGCTTGGACTTTCTGATTCCTTTGCAATCTGGCTCCCCCCCACTCCATATTGCAAAAAAGTATAATTGCTCTAGTGTCTGGATTAGATAACTGAATTGCTGGTAACTGAAAAAGTGGAATAACACTGATGTAACATCCAACAGTACATTGTGTTCAGGGAAAGCTATCCCCTTTTGAGTGAAACTTTGCCACATGCACACACCAATCATGCTGTTGCACTACCCCTTGGGTACTTCTTCCAGCTGTCCCAGGTCTTCCTTCTAAAGCAGCATCTTTTGGGAGATTTCTGAAGTGTGTGTTTAGGCTGAGTGTGAGAAAAGGTTGGATTCCCTCGGAAACTTCATAGGTCTCTTTGGTGTCCTTTCCTAGGCCTTTTATTTTCCAAAATAAAGTTCAGGCTGACTGCTCAGTTCCCACTCCTATCTCCTCAACAAAGATCTCTGCTAAAGCTTCAGAAAGGCAGCTGCAGGGCATTTGAGAAGGCTACCCTCAAAAGGTACAGGGTATTTGGGCAATAAGTGGGACAGCCAGAAGCTGAGGCCAACAGCCAACAGATTTTTAACCACAGTACTTGAGAATATTCTTCACCAGGCACTCATCATTAGAGCCCTGAAAATGTGTGGATATCTGCTTTATATCCACAGGTATCCATATCCGCAGGTATGGACATGGATAGCCACAGCTCATTTTTGCAATACAGATGAGAATACGAATAAAAGTTTTGTACCCGTGCAGAGTTCTACTCATCATATACAGTGTCAGTTCATGTCTTATCTGTATTTGCTACATTTCATTAGTTTATCAGGGATGAGCATGTTAACTCTTCTTGGAGTTTAATAGTTCTATGTAGGAGAGCTAAATCAGTCCACTACAAAATGTCTTACATGTATAGAGTGACTTTTATTCTCTGGGATGCCAAAGTGCTGTACCTTTCATTGGAAAATTATTAAAGATTCACTTCACTCACCACTGAAATGCTGTCGCTGGAGCAGATTAAAGTAACTATAGCTTAGGAAAAGTGATAAAAACTTTGCTGGGACATTTTAATAACCACTCAGGTGCAAATTTTAAAAGATATACTGTTTCCTTGACAAATTTTATCTTCTATTTCTCCATGTTAATAGCATGGAGTACATTAATATTAATATGGGACAGAACTGTTTCTACAACATGTAATATCAGGGACGTTAATGTTGCCTATTCATCTAGGGAGACTGGGTTGCAAATCAGAAAAATGCTGATGAAACATCTTATGAAATTACTTGGAGTTTTGTTCTGCAGTTTATTGCTCCCATGCATATAGGCTACAAAATAAATTAGGTTCATAGTTTTAAAAGGGTAGTGATGCTTGATGTTAAGTGATGCTCCTTGCCAGAACTCATCAGAACTCAAACTATTTTCTTGATAAAGTGACCAAGAATAAAGAGTGAATATTGTTTTGTATGGTGTTGATCAAGCAAACCACTGATACTACCTACTATGATTTTTATGCATTACAGATTAATGGTGTGAAAAGTTCAGCAAATGAATCTTTGGGTATAATAAATAGGAATTATCTGCATTGCTGCTAAATAGATTTATATTTTCATTAGATCATTAACTACCACATTTTGTGTCCAGCAGTTCATAAGAGAAGCAGCTAGGGAGGTGAGGCACAGGCAGATTTTTTTTAATAGGGTTTTTTACACTGTTTTCTAATAAAATATTTTGAAAAAACACTGAAAATTCTGAGTGCATCCCCGTCACTGGGGACATCGTAGGGTTATCTCCAGAGGGCACAGAGCCCTAAATTTGTTCTTATCCATAGCAGAGCCACACCAGTCATCTGAAAGCTCCGATAAACACACTGAAATAAAGAATCTGGCCCATCTTGGCTACATCTACACTGCAGAACTATTTCAGGATACTGGAGGTATCCCGAAAAGCTATTCCACATCTTAAGAGCAAGTCTGTTATATCAAAATATAACTGACTCACTAATTCTGACATCTCTGTAAACCTCATTGCACAAGTATTAAGGGATGTTTTGGAATAGCACTTTATTTCGAAATTTGGCTTTGTGTAGAAAATGCCAGCTTATTTTGAAATAGCTTTTTTCATAAGATCGAAATAAGATATTCAATTGTGTAGCTCAAATTGGGTATCTAATTTCAAGCTATGGGTGCAGAGTGGACACACTTACTCTCTCCATACACCTTGATATTTCTGCATCTGCTTGTACACTTATTGATGTATCTTTGTTTCTTTAAAGGAAGTTGCTCGCCACTGTACTGCAATAAAGGCACACATTCATGGGGAGCTTTCCACCAGGGCAAACCATTGTCCTTGAATGAGCATCTGGCTTTTCCATTTGAAAGCTTATATGCCTGAAATATTAACTTGAGTAGTTTAATTGCAAGAGTGCAGGGGGATTCAAAGATAAGGCTGTTTGCCAGTTGCATTCCAAAGAGATGCTTCCCCGACCCCAGCACAATTAAAACTGTTTCAATTTATTTTTGAGCAGGGATTAATAATTGTCCAACTCCCACAATGCTTTGCAGAGCAGAATGTCAAGCAGAAAGAAAATATAAAGTTGCCCTTTGAGAAAAAGAATTTCCAGTTAAATATTCTTCAGGTTAGACTTTCCCTTTGGACTCCTATTTATGAGGGATAATTGGAAAAAAGAACAGTCAAAAGAGACACTGGGCTCCTGCCATGAGGACAGGGGACTGGACTTGGTGACCTCTTGAGGTCCCTTGCAGTTCTAGTGTTCTATGTGTAGTCCCCTTACTGAAGGTGCCTCTGCTTATTTTCTGGGAAAATCCTGTGTGCTGCAATCTAGCCCCAGAGGATACAATTCCCATGAGCCCTGGAGGAAACCAGGAAGGAAGGACTCTTTGTTTGGCTTCCGGGTCTCTCCACTGTGTATGGAGTGAAGCTCAGCAGTCTGTGGACTCCTCCTTTTGTTTTTGGAAAAAAGGAGGCAGGCTGCTGTGGAGGAGTTTGATCCAGTCCAGGAGCTGTTAGGTTACAGCTTCAGACTTGGATTCAGAGTCTTTGGGACTAGAATCTAGCAGGTTGCTCCTGATTGCCCTTTGGCTGTACCTGTGGCTAGAAGTACTACTCTGCACCCAGCACACAGAAGGAGACTAGAATCATCCACTCCAGCTGCAAAATCTTTAAGTGCACCCAAACAAGCAAGTGTATGGTACTGTGAGTTCTGAGGAATGGGATAAATGGTGGCAGTGCACATGCCAGATAGTGCACGTGCCCTGCCTTCCTTCATAGTGTCAGCAGGAGGCAAAGAGCCCTAGCAGATCCCCACAATTTGAGAGACTGAAATCCTAGAAAGAAGATAGGCCGCACAATGGAGGAAATACTTGATCATCATAAAAGCTTCAAGACAAAGGAAGCCTGTATTTTTCCTGTTTCCTCTGAAGAAGTCAGTACTGGCTGTAGGGTATTTCAATCACTTTCTCCCATTCATTACACTGTAGAGATTTTTTCAGTCCATGCAAGTGGTGATACTAAATCTCACTCTATAATGAATGACTCCTATTCCCCAATGATCAGAAAGTCTCAGATTAACTATATTTTCAGATGTCCCCCAGTAAATCCCCCTTAAAGTTAAATTAAAAGTTTCTCCTTTTTGGTAGTTTAGAGCTCATAAGAAGTTACCTCTTTATGTGGACAATTTTGTTAACTATTCGCAAATGATACTTACAGGAGAAAAAGAGACAAGAAAGTTGCTATGAAGCAACTCCTACAAGTTCTGCCCTCTGACAAATTTCCTTGAGATTTGACAATCTGGGTTCAGATCTGGGTATTCTATAGGAACTGTTTTGAGATGAAGTGTTCAACCGTCTTGTGATGGATCAAAATCTATGTCCATGTTATTCATCAGCCACTGACCATCATTTTTTTAAGTCTTTCTTTAGAATGTATTTGTTCAGCACTATCCCCTCAGGATTCTGTGGAAGTCAGTTACTCACCTGATATGAAGACCTTCACTTATAAAATGTCTCTGGGTTCTCAGTTAACATTCCTCCTGTCCAAAGAGTGCATGAGGGCTAGTGAAGAGTCACTTACCCCAGTATCTTCAGATGAGGGTAAACTACAGTTCTCTCTCTTCTTGTCTGACACAGCTGATATAGTGGCAAGTTTTATTTGGTGTCTGACTCAGATTGGGCCTTTGATTATGCTAAATCCAGACAAGATGAAGATGCTGTTAATGATTTCCAACCAGATTACAAAGGCTATGTCAGTATACTATTGGAAAGAGGATGCCTCCTATTTTGTATTTATTATTAAAAATGTGGAGCTTATATTAGGTTCTTTGTTACTTCTGGATTACTTGGGCAGCATCTGAGGCCAACACTGATTGTTTTCATCCATGCTGAAAAGAGGATTGTTTAGCATAGTGGCCCTGTTACAGTTATCCATGCCTCTGTCACCTCAGAACGAGACTCCGGTAATGAGCTCTACATTATGAAACCTTCAGACCAGCAAGAAATGTAGGTTGTCGCAGAATGTGTCTGCCTGACTGTTAAACAGTGCTTCATGCAGACAGCACATCACATGGGTGTATGGTAATCTCTTCTGGCTTTTGATTGGAATTTAAGATTTTTTTTGACATACACTTATAAACCCTACATTGTTTAGGACATGGATTATTGAGGCATGCTTTTTTCCTCTGAGCGATACTGCCAAAGTTGCAATGAACCATCAGCCTGAATAAAGCCTAAATTCATTGAGGGTACGTCTACACTACAGCGCTAGTTCGAACTAACTTAGTTCGAATTAGTTAATTCGAACTAAGCTAGTTCGAACTAACGCATCTAGAACTAAAAACTAGTTCGAACTAGCGTTTTGCTAGTTCGAACTAGTAAGTCCACATTGAGTGGACTCTGAACAGGGCTTAATGATGGCCGGAAGCAGTGCCGGCAGGGCATAAAAGGAGGACTTAGAGCATGGAGATACTGTCTCAGGCTAGCCGAGGGCTGCGCTTAAAGGGTCCCGACCCCCACCCCGGACACACAGTTCTAAGGGGTGCCCCGCTTGCAAAGAAGTTCTGGCTTGGAGTGCCCTGAGTGCCCACACTGGGCACATCACACCACTCGGCCATCAGCCCGGCTGCACTTGCCGCAGGCTGCCATCTGGGGAGAGGGAGTAATTGGGGGGCTGCAGGAGAGCTTCCACCCCCAGAAGCCCGTAGAGCCAGCCCAGTCCTCCCCATCGGGGGCTCGTACCCCATTCCTCCCTCACCTCCTTCCACTTGCCCTTCCCTAGCCCCCCTTCTTATTGATGTACAAAATAAAGATAACGTTTCTTCCAACATTGACTCTGTCTTTATTGAAAAAAACTGGGGGAGACTGGGAAAAGGAGGTGGGAGAGGGGAAGAGAAAGGCTGGGAGAGGGGAGGGCAACTAACATGATCAGGGGTTGGGAACAGGTCCCAGATGAAGAGAGGCTACAGAGACTGGGACTGTTCAGCTTAGAAAAGAGGAGACGGAGGGGGGACAGGATAGAGGTCTCTAAAAGCAGGGGTTGGGTGGAGAGGGTGCATTCAGAAAAGTTCTTCCTGAGTTCCCATAAAGAAGGACTAGAGGACACCAAAGGAAAGGAATGGGTAGCAGGCTTGAAACTAGTAAGAGAAAGTTGTTCTTGACAAAGCAAATAGTTAACCTGTGGAACTCCTTGCTGCAGGAGGCTGTGAAGGCTACAACTAGAACAGAGTTTAAAGGGAAGTGAGATAAAGTGATGGAGGTTGGGTCCATGGAGTCCTATTAGCCAGAGGGTAGGAGTGGTGTCCCTGCCCAAAGTTTGTGGAAGGCTGGAGAGGGATGGCACGAGACAAATGGCTTGGTCATTGTCTTCGGTCCATCCCCTCCAGGGTCCCTAGGGTTGGCCGCTGTTGGCAGACAGGCTACTGGGCTAGATGGACCTTTGGTCTGACCCAGTACGGCCACTGTAAGCTCAGGGCTCAGTGTCGGGGGTCTCAGTGGACCCCCTTGATTTTCATGCACACCTGGTCCTGGGTGGCCAGGCTGGCAGCTCTCCTGCCCTAGCCGGCCACTTTCCTGTGCCTAGTGCGGAGATCGTGGACGAGGTCCACGATGTCCGCACTAGCCCAGGAAGGTGCCCGCCTCTTGCGGTCCAGGGCAAGCTCCCGGGAGCCGCCAGCCTGGTCCCGGCAAGAGGGGGTGGGCTGGGGGGCATCGGGTGGGTGGCTCTGTGCCGTGCCAGGTGCAGGGTCTGCTAGCTGGGTGCTGGCAGGCTTGCACCTGGCACGGGCACCGTAGCCAGCCCGTGCCCCTTTAAGGGGTCCGGGGCCGGGAGGGGGGCATAGAGTTTCCCTGGTGTTGGCCAGAGTGGCCACCAGGGAAACCTGGGGAGGGCTAGCCTCCCACTAGTTCGAACTAAAGGGCTACACAGCCCTTAGTTCGAACTAGCTAGTTCGAACTAGGCGTTAGTCCTCGTAAAATGAGGTTTACCGAGTTCGAACTAAGCGCTCCGCTAGTTCGATTCAAATTCGAACTAGCGGAGCGCTAGTGTAGCGCATAGGAAAGTTAGTTCGAACTAACGTCCGTTAGTTCGAACTAACTTTCTAGTGTAGACATACCCTGAGTTTTGAGGTGCACTGCAATGCTCATCTGCTCTCTCAGGATTTTGCTGAGAAGGTGGTTGAAAAATATGAAGTGACTATATGGAGAGTTGTAATTTGGAGGAGAATGTTGTTTTTTAGTCTAGAAGTTTCTATGGATAATTCATTGTATTTTCAGAATTGTATACTTTTTGTATTTACAGTCAATATTTAAAGAGATATCTGCAGCAGTTTGATACTTTAAAGTTATTTAAATAAATAAAAAAAATGTATTATGTTGATGATATACCTCATATCATATACTGTTTTAAAATCTACCATCTAGCAGTCTAATGCTGTAATGTTTTAAAATAGTAATTCTTTTATGCAGGAAGAAAATAACATGTTCCTGAGAAGATGTACATTGCAGATGATACCATTTATGAATAAAATCCATAAATAAATTATTTAAATTGGGCTGGATGCATGAATAATTCAAGGTAGGTTAATATAAATTATGCATTTCTACAATATCTATTTTAAAAATCTCAGTAGCCAGCTTATAGTTCTTTGCAGACATACGATCATCTAAACTAGCAGCTCAGTTTAAAATATAAAGAGCTTTAACTCAATAATACTGCTGCTAATTTCAGAACAATAATTCTTTAAGAGATTTTAAAAATTACAAACTGTACATTACATTTCACATGCAGCAGGGGAGATAATTGTGTGCTACAGCGGGGCCCTCCCTAACTTTGGTATTTAAAGGTATCACATTCCATTTGGATGAAGACCGTGGCAAAAGGCTACAATTCTTATGAAACAGAAAAAAAGTGCAAAATAAGCATCTGCCCATGTTTTACCAGGAGGAGCTGGCAATTCAAATTTGCAAGGATAAAGAAAAACAAATACAGGAAATGGAAAAAGGAGGAAAGCAACCAATGAAGAATACTCAAAATCAGCTAAAGCTTGCAAATATAAGCTAAAGTGATTTCGTAAAAAAAAAACCCAAACTAATCAATGTCAACTGGAGGAGTTAAAGGGTGTACAAAGAGTGTTCATTTCTTTCCAAATCTCCTGAGGGAGGGAGGAAAGGGGAGCTGAAGGGGTAGAATTAATGATTATTATTAATCCTCTTTAGGGTTGATCTAAAGCCTGCTAAATTCAATGGAAGACTTGGGATTAGGTGTTTGAATCAAAATGCTAAAATAGTAAGGAAAGAAGACCCTTCTTAAAAGAAATACAGAAAATGAAATTAATCTTCACAATACCTTTGCAAATTAGACAAGTATTATAGACTTTAATTGTAGTTATGGGTTCTCAAGTCCTTTATGGCCCCTTTGCCATAAATGTAAGCTATATCATATCAGGGTGAATATTTAGAAAAATGAAACTAACACTAAAATGCAGAGAAGAGCAAATGCAGGTTGGACCTCTCTAGTCTAGCACCTTCGGGACTTGACTGGTCCCGAATGAGGGAATTTGCCGGACATGGGAGATCCCCTGCTACCGATCCCCTAGCTCATCTCCCTGCCCAATGGCCAGCCTTAACCACACCCCCTGCCAGTCTGCCACTGCGACTGCATCCCCAGCCCCGCCTCTGCTACTGGGGCTGCCATGGCTGCCACATCCCCGGCCTCACTACTGGGGCTGCTGTGGTTTCAGTTGTGCTACTAAGGCTCAGGCCCCGGTCCTATCCCCAGCGCCACAAGCTCTAAGCCTCCAGCCCTCTTGCCACTGGGTCTCCCAGCCAGGACTCCCTGGTCCAAGAACATCTGTGGTCCTTCCAGATCTCGGATGTTGCCAGACAAGGGAGTCCCAGTTTTCGGAGGTTCAACTTATACTATGAAGACACCAAATAAATGTTATGTAAATCAAATGTAACGATGAAGCTACATACACTTATTTGAATCAGCTTTTGGGGTGACTGGAGATCTATCTCAGAAACAGATGAGGATCATATTCCATTTAGAGAAGGTGGTACTGGAATAACTTACAACCAATAAGAAACCAGAAGTCCAATATGTATCATCATATATATAGTAGCCCAGTATCTGAGGGTATGTCTACAATTGATAGGCGCTACACTAGCGCTCCGCTAGTTCGAACTTAATTCGAACTAGCAGAGCGCTTAATTCGAACTAGGTAAACCTCATTCTACGAGGACTAACGCCTAGTTCAAATTAACTAGTTCGAATTAAGGGGTGTGTAGCCACTTAATTCGAACTAGTGGGAGGCTAGCCCTCCCCAGCTTTCCCTGGTGGCCACTCTGGGCACCACCAGGGAAACTCGTCTGCCCCCCTCCCGGCCCCGGAGCACTTAAAGTTGCACGGGCTGGCTATGGTGCCCGTGCCAGGTGCAAGCCTGCCAGCACCCAGCCAGCACACCCTGCACCTGGCACGGCTCGAGCCGGCCACCCGCTGCCGCCCAGCCCTCCACCTCTTCCCGGGACCAGGCTGGCGGCTCTAGGGAGCCTGCCCAGGTCCGCAAGAGGCAGGCGCCCACCTGGTCTAGTGCAGACATCGTGGACCTCATCCATGACCTCCGCACTAGGCACAGGAAAGTGGCTGTCTAGGGCAGGATAGCTGCCAGCCTGGCCACCCAGGAGCAGGTTGGCATGAAAATCAAGGTGGTCCACTAAGACCCCCGACCCTGAGCCCTGAGTTTAGAATGGCCGTACTGGGTCAAACCAAAGGTCCATCTAGCCCAGTAGCCTGTCTGCCGACAGCGGCCAACACTAGGGACCCTGGAGGGGATGGACCGAAGCCAATGACCAAGCCATTTGTCTCATGCCATCCATCTCCAGTCTTCCACAAACAGAGGCCAGGGACACCATTTCTACCCCCTGGCTAATACCACTCCATGGACCCAACCTCCATGACTTGATCTCACTTCTCTTTAAACTCTGTTCTAGTTCTAGCCTTCACAGCCTCCTGCAGCAAGGAGTTCCACAGGTTGACTCTTTGCTTTGTGAAGAAGAACTTTCTGTTACTAGTTTGAAGCCTGCTACCCATTCCTTTCCTTTGGTGTCCTCTAGTCCTTCTTTATGGGAACTAATGAAGAACTTTTCTTTATGCACCCTCTCCACCCCACTCATGCTTTTATAGACCTCTATCATATCCCCCCCTCAGTCTCCTCTTTTCTAAGCTGAGAAGTCCCAGTCTCTTTAGCCTCTCTTCATATGGGACCTGTTCCAAACCCCTGATCATTGTAGTTGCCCTCCCCTCTCCCACCCTCTCTCTTCCCCTCTCCCACCTTCTTTTCCCAGTCTCCCCGAGTTTTGTTCAATAAAGAGAGTTTCTATTTTTGACCACACGAGTCCTTTATTTTGTACATCAGGAAGAGGGGCTAGGGAGGGGTAAGTGGAAGGAGGTGAGGGAGGAATGGGGTACGAGCCCCCGATGGGGAGGACTGGTCTGGCTCTGCAGGCTCCTCGGGGTGAAAGCTCTCCTGAAGCCCCTTGATTGACCCCCCCTCCGGATGGCGGCCTGCGGCAAGTGCATCTGGGCTGATGGCCGAGTGCTGTGATGTGCCGAGTGTGGGCACTCAGGGCACTCCAAGCCAGGACTGCTTTGCAAGCAGGGAACCCCTGAGAACTGTCTGTCCGGGGTGAGGGTCGGGTCCCTTTAAGCACAGCCCTCGGCTAGCCTGAGGCAGCAGCTCCACATTCTAAGTCCTAATCTGATGCCCTGCCGGCACTGCTTCTGGCCATCCTTAACCTCAGTTCAGGGTCCACTCAGTGTGGACATGCTAGTTCGAATTAGCAAAACACTAATTCGAACTCGTTTTTAAGTCTAGATGCGCTAATTTGAATTAGCATAGTTCGAATTAACTAATTTGAATTAAGTTAGTTCGAATTAGTGCTGTAGTGTAGACATACCCTGAGGGTCTAATGTCGAAATGTTGGCTGTTCCCTCTGGGGGGCGCTGTTGCCTGAAGTGCTGGCTGTTCCATCCGGGCGGCCCGTGCTGCATGGGGAGTGCGGGGCCTAAATGGCTGCTTACGCCGCTTGCTCCCCCACGGTGGTCTGGCTGAGCAGCGCAGAAGTCAGCTGAGTGCCACTGTGGGAGGTGAAGGGGGGCGGGGTGGTGATGTGCAGCATGACAGCGGCTCCAGGCCCTGCCCCTTGGCCATGAACGTCACCACCCCGCCCCCCTTCGCCTCCCGCCGTGACACTCAGCTGACTTCTGCACTGCTCAGCCAGGCCACCGCGTGGGAGCAAGCGGCGCAAGTGACCGTTTGGGCTCCGCACCCCCCATGCAACACGGAGAGTGTGTAGCCCAAGTGGCCGTTTGGGCTCTGCAGTCCCCCGAGTGAGAGGCAGGAGGGGGAGGAGAAGTGAAAGAGAGAGGCAGGAGGCAGAGGAGAGTTGAGCGAGAGAGAGAGAGGGAGGCAGTAGGAGGAGGAGGAGACAAAAACAGAGCGAGAGACCAGAGACTCAGGAGAGAAGACAGACATGGAGGAGAGACCTCAAAATCCCGTCTTATGATGGGCTAATTGGCTAGTTTCAATATAATGTCTGTCTTCATGTGGCAATGCACATATCACTACAGTTAGGCAAGTAGAAAACTATAACAAATATACAGATAAATAGAACTGCATGGAAATGCTATTCATTTTTGCCAAAAAATTAAACCATCCCCCTTTTTTTTTGTTTCCTTTTCTAGTCTCTTTCTTTCTTTTCCTTTTTTCCCCCATCACAAAATGGAACAAAAGAGAATAAGGGAAGAGAATAATGGTAAAATACAGAACATTTTTTTTTGTTTTTCTCTGAAAGTTTTACTATTTGTCCAAAAGCAATTTTTCATTTTTAAATGAAACAATGTTAACTAGATGTACATAGAAAGTGAAAAATTGGAGTGTGGAGAACTGATTTAGCAGAAAAAAACCCCTAAACATTGTCATTTTAAAGAATGGTTTTAAAGAATGGTAATTTAGTTCCTGCTAAATTCTAGGAGTTTGTACTAAATATGAACAAAATTTGCACCACCTCTGATATTGGTTCTGTGAAGCTGAAACATCCTGTAGTCATGCCCACTGTTATAAAATGCCCTACCTTTTTTTAACAGTAAAGATCCAAAACTCTAGAACTTAAGAGCATTCTCATAGTATTCCAAGGTCCTACTACAGAATACTACTGTATGTTTTTGAAAGGACACCTCCTGAAGTAATTTATTCTCAAATATTGGAATAAATTGCCAAGGGAGGTGGTGGAATCTCCCTCTCTGGAGATATTTAAGAACAGGTTAGATAGACATCTGTCAGGGATGGTGTAGACGGAGCTTGATCCTGCCTTGAGGGCGGGGGGCTGGACTCGATGACCTCTCGAGGTCCCTTCCAGTCCTATTATTCTATGATTCTATGATTATTCTATGAGTATTGTAAATATATTATGTCACTATCTGGAAATCAAGGATGCCATTTTGAGAAGGTGGGGGAGGGGCAGCAGCCATGCACTCCGGGACGCGGCTTGCCTTTCATCCCATTCCCTGGATGCTAAGGGAGTGAGGTGAAGGTACTCACATTCCATGCATATTTCTCACTCTTGGGCTATGTCTAGACTGCAAGCCTCTTTTGAAAGAGAGCGTCTAGACTGCACGCGGAACTTTCGAAAAAGCAAGCCGCTTTTTCGAAAGAAAGCAGCGAGTGAGTCTGGATGCTCTCTTTCTAAAAAGCCCTGTTTGCTTTCAAGAACACCTTTTTTCAAAAGAGCACTTTCGAAAAAAGGCGTTCTTCCTCGTGAAATGAGGTTTACCGCTGTCGAAAGAAAAGCCGCGTTCTTTCGATTTAATTTCGAAAGAACGCGGCTGCAGTCTAGACGCAGGTGAAGTTTTTTTGAAAAAGCTACTTTTTTCGAAAAAACCCCTGAGTCTGGACCCAGCCTTGCTGAAGGGAGCACACCAGCCAGCTATGAGTGCTATGCAAGGCAAGCCACGTCGTGGAGCGCACAGCTGCTGCCCCCCCTACCTTCCCAAAATGGCACCCTTGCTAGAAGTCTACACTCTACTCCAACACAGCTGATGAAGTGGCTCTTACCCACAAAAGCTCATGATACTATATATTTTTGTTAGTCTCTAAGGAGCCACAGGACTACTTGTTGTTTTAAAATTATAGACTAACAAAGCTAACCCTTTGAGACTCATTGACTCATCATAATGGAATGAAGGCAAGTGAATATTATTACGTCAATGAGATAGCTGGAGAAAGGCTGACAGTCCAAAACATCTATTTTGAGATATATTTGCATAGATATTTACGATACTATTGCTGTCTAAATTTTCTATTTGCTATTTTCTACCAGTAGTTTCACATTAAAAAAAGTCACAAGCAATTTTTCAGATAATGTAACATAAATTCAGGTACATTAATATCCTTCTGGGAGAAAACAGATAATGACTTGTAGTTTCAATTTTGAGAGAATTAGGACATTTGAATTAACTATAGACAGTTTGTTTCTACAAACAGAGGGACCTAAAATTGTTTCTTTTGTAATTATTTGTCTGCTTTTCTCATTTTCTTTTCATACTCAATATTAATGAAATGTTACCATGGAAGAGTAAAACGGAACATAGCTTTCTATAGTTTGTGGCTCTAGAGCTTGGGTGGAGTAGAAAAAAAATGAAATGTCTTTATTGTAGCAGATGTTGGCTATGCTATAGAGTTTCAGAACCTTCTTCTCATATATTCATAATTTTTGAAACAGCAATTTTTTTGAGTTATAATTTTCTATTCCTTGTCTCTCTCACAGGATTTGTTGGTTTTTGCAACCAAAAATTTATTGATTTAGGCAAAACCAACTCATGTTTCCTGTTTTACAGTCAACATGAAAAGAATAAATGTTTTCAGTTGTAAATACGATGGTAGTGCCTCATAGGGTGATGAAAAAGTCCATTTCTTCCCGTCAGCTAATTATTGTTTTTTTCCAAGGTCTGTGATGAATGAAGTTGTCCATTAACCATAAGAGTATGTCTGCACTTGCACCTTCTTTTAAGAGAGGGTTGCAAATGAAGACATTTGAAATTGCAAATGAAGCTGGGATTTAAATATCCCGCACTTCATTTGCATATTTGCGTTATGGCACTATTTTAAAACAGACGCTGTTAAGACGTGGTTATTTTGAGAGAAAACCCTTCTTTCAAAATAACTGGTAAACCTCATTGTATGAAGCATAAGGGTTATTTCGAGAGAAGGGTTTTCTCTTGAAATAACCACATCTTAACAGTGTCCGTTATTTCAAAATAGTGCCATAACATGAATATACTAATGAAGCACAGGATATTTAAATCCCGGCTTCATTTGCAATTTTGAATGTCTTCATTTGCATCCCTCTCTCAAAAGAGGGTGCAAGTACAGACATACCCTTACAGAGAACAAGAACTGCTCAGAGGAAATATTCGGGACAGGGTCCAGTGCTGGCCACACTGATTTCTCCACAAGGAGAAGTTGTAAATGAATGTCCTGGTGTCTTCTGACTGGCAGTTAGGTTGCGGCAATGAGTATACATTTTGCAGGATGTGTCTCTCTCTGAGACAGGGAATGCACTGCAAGTGACTGTCCATTACCCTAGAAGCTGTCTTAACTATACATAGAATACAGGAATTCATCTCTTAACTCTGAGAAAGCTGGGCATACAGATAAGGGGATAAGTTTACCCAGTCAAGAATAGCAAGGAAATAAAACCTAAGCTAAAGATTTATGTGTAGGAATTAAACAATAAAGATATTTTTTAAGGGAGAGGAAGAGAACAATTTAGTTAGAAGTTACTTCATTTCAACAGGCAAGGCACTATCTAACAGATCAAAAATGAGAAGCAAACTCTGCTATGGATTCTGTCCCAACCCAAAGGTGGTAGAGGAGGAACTGGAAGCTGGTTAGGCTATACACTACAGGCTGAGCCTCCCAAATCCGGGACTCTTTGGTCCGGCAACATCTGTGGTTCAGCAGAGCCACAGAAGTTGTTGGACCAAAGAGTCCCAGAGGCAGAGAGCAGGAGCCAGCTGGGAGAACACAGGACTGGGGAGTGCTGGCTGGGCCAGGTGGTGGATTGGGAGCCCCAGCCTGGCTGGGGAACCTCTGGCATCAGCAGGGCCAGGAGGGAGTGAGGGCCAGGAGGGAGTGGGAGCCAGAGAACCCCCAGCATAAACAGGACCAGGCAGCAAACAGGGATCCCCCACCCTACCTGGGGAACCCCTTGTAGCAGCAGGGAGCAGTCAGACAGCCCTAGGGAAGCCCCAGTGGAAGCAGGACTGGTCCCAATAGTGGAGCTGGTGGCAGCCGGGTGGTCCCAGCAACAGAATCCTGGGAAACCCCCAGCAGCAGCCATGGAACTCCCTGGCATTATCAGGGCTAGGAAGGTCCAGGGAACTCCCTGACATCAACAGGACCAGGCTGGCACAGGGAACCCCAGCTGGGGGACCCCTGGAATCCCCAGTGCAGTGGGGCTGCGATGGCCAGGTGGCCCCTGTCAGAGAATCCCTGGTTGCAGTGGGGCCGGGCAGCAGCAGGTGAACCTTAGCTGGGGAGCCCTGGAAAATCCCCAGTGGCAGTGGAACAGAGGCAACCAAACAGGGCTGGTGGTGTCTGGGTGGCCTTGGCAGGAGAATCCCTGGCAGCAGTGAGCAAGAGCCCGAGCCTTGGGAGCCCCGACCCTCAGGGGAGCATTGACCTTCCCTGGTCTGACAAACTCGCTGGTTTGGGACCACTCAGGTCCTGATGGTACCAGACCAGGGAGTTCCAACCAGTAGTACTGAGGAGGAGTGCATGGGCTGTCTGATGGGCACTGCTGATGAAGATCTCCAGTCTCAGCCCCAGAGGGTGCTACCACAGCTACAATAGAGCACCCAAAGGGACATCACTTGAACAAAGACTCAGAAATGTAAACATTACTTTTAACTTGTATCTTTTTCTAATATTTTAGAGACAGGGTCACAGTATAGGATTATTCCCTGTTATAACTTTCAGTTCCTTTTCCAGTCTAAGCATTTTCATGTAACTTATGTATGTGTTGAGGGTAAGAGAAAAGTTATTATTTCATAGGCAGAATTTTATAGGTCAGATCCTCAGCTTGTACAAACTGGTATGGCTCTACTAAAATCCTAAAACTGAGTACAGGATACCTAGAAGAAACAGAAGTTAATTTGTTACAAAGCAATAAGGTTACTTTTATTTAT
The DNA here is from genome assembly GCF_052426305.1 of Pelodiscus sinensis. Lineage (NCBI taxonomy): Eukaryota > Metazoa > Chordata > Testudines > Trionychidae > Pelodiscus > Pelodiscus sinensis. The sequence continues at coordinate 46,170,363 of NC_143055.1, forward strand.
TAGGTGGTGCATCTATGAAATGGTGTCCCTTTGGTCCACGCATAGTGCAGCCCCTAACTCACATAGTTTAGCAGGATTGTCTTTTCCTGGTTCAAGAAGTCTTTCTTCACTCCCACATCCATCAGGTGGATAGGAGAGGAACTCAGCGACACCCTCTCTGCTGGGTTCCAGCTCAGAATCCTTGAGCTATATAAGCAAGATCAAGGTACTTTGACTCTGAGACCCTGAGCTCCTTCCAGAATTCTAATGAGCTACCCACTATGGGTGTGTCTAGACTACAGAGTTTTGTCGACAAAAGTGGACTTTTGTTGACAAAACTATACCTGCGTCTACATTACCGTTGAGTTCTGTCGACATAACGTCGACAGAACTCAGCAGTTTTGTCGATGCTGGTAAACCTCATTTTACGAGGCATAACGCCAGAGTTCTGTCGACAGAAGGTGTTATTGCATCTAGGGTTGTGTCTAGACTACAGGGTTTTGTTGACAAAGCAGCAAATTTCAAGTCTATTAGAAATTTTCATGTGTTTTTCAATTGTGAATGAACTTATACTGTAAGAGAGATGAATTTTAGCTGTTTAAAAAGAAAATTACTACCAGAATAGTACGTGCTATTTGGTGCCAATTCACTAGGATGGCATGTTAACCTGGAAAATAACTTTTGGGGATTCTGACATTTAATGAAATTGTAAAAAGAAATAATTGGCAAAGTAATATTGCTGATTCTCAGTACCATAATAAATGGTGTTACAGAGTTGTGATTCAAGAAGATATGCCTACTCAGGACAGCGCTTATGCGTGTTTTCCTGCACAGGGCTCTTAATACCATACTTCATGTGTGATTAATGACATCTTTGTACATGTGAGAAAAATAAAAGTTAATAAATTTTCCTTCTACATTTGCCTATGACTTTCAGAAGGCTATCAGATGATGGGGAAATTCTACCACCACCATGAATGGAAAAATAATAATTTATTCAAAACCACTTGCAGTTTATTTTTGGGACTAGCTTTCATAAAACAGAAAAGCACTGTAGTATTCTCAGATAAACATTTTGCTACTGTATAGCATGGATTAGGCTCTGTAGAGAATGTGGGTCTCCTTCAGTAAATGTACATAATAGAAAAGCCCTCCATGCAAGTTAACGCTTCTTTTTTCAAAGAACACGCTGCTGTTTTCAACTGAATCTAACCATACTATTTTGTATCTGACTTGACCACTTTGATGTATTTGCTACAAATGCACTTTAATGCTATTAAATTATATTGTTCTTATTGACTTAGGCCAAAATACTGCTGACACTCTGGCTGTGTGGAAGGATGCCAAACAGTAGAAAATGTACCAATACTGATGACTTATGTTTCATGGAATAAAGAAGTTACATAAATGCCAAATTCTCTTGTGAGAAGGTTGCAATGTAGTATTACTTTATTTCTTAGAATTCAGACTAGCAAACCCAAAACACAGAGAGATAAGCAAGTTGCTCCCTAAAACTGGACAGTCAGGAAATGGAACTATTATATGAAAGGGCACATACTACATGTGGCTAAAGTCAGGGAAATGATGGGACAGACACTCTGTGATGCTTCTCAGAGCATCCAAGATTGTAAGCCACCTTACCCCTTGTCTGAAGCCTGAGAGAGTTTTGCCTGCAGTAACTAGGTATCATCTCCTGGACTCACCACCCTTTCAGTCACGCTAGCCAGGCCAGCCCTGACTTTGTCTTGCAGGCTAAACAATAGGTACACACCAGTCTTTGAGTCCCTTGACCTATGCTCCCCAACTCTTGACACTAGTTAAACCTTAAATACCACTTGTGGGCTTTCAAAGGTGCAGTGTACCTGATTTCCTTGTTTTACCTTAAACCACTGCTCCTGTAAGCCACCCTGCACTTGTCAGCATTTTCTATCAAAAAAGTGGCCTTTTTTCCCCCAAAGTACAGTAAGTTGCAGTAAGCTGGCTTCATAAGAACAACAATCCCATTTTTACAGGACAACATTTCTCCAGATGTGAAACCTGAACCTTACATTATTCATATTTAAGCAAAAATATTCAAAATCCTGAGCAAACAAATTCATATCCATTGTTCGATATTCACAATGGGATTTTCAAAACCCACCTAAATGATTCAGGAGCACAAGACCCAATGAAAGAAAACAGCACTTGTGCATCTAAATCAGTTTGGCATCTTTGAAAATCCCACCCTAACTGCATAAATCTCAGGTACTGATGCCCTCATATTTAAAGGACGTTGAAGTTCTTGATTGAGCACAACCATGCCTTTTTAACTGAGCTGCCATCACCAAACAACTTCAATGATCCAATAGTTTGTGATGTTTCCCAGGACCTGTGGATAATCATAATTATTTCCTATTGTTTGGCTTAACTTTGAACAATGAATGACTTTGTGATAGAGAACGCATATTCCATATTGAAATAGTGTGAAATGAAGGGTAGAATAGGTAGGTTTGGCCTGCCTAGCCTAACATTAATCCAGAATGTAACCCAGTGCATTACCCCTGAATTTAAAGTTGTCCACTTTCAAGTGTGGGTTCCAGACCCCTTAGATTACAGTAAATTATTCTGCCACAATCCATGGAAAGAAAGATGAGAATTGAAAGAAGGCTGGTAGGAGAGAAGGTAAATTTTCGTAAATTAGGTCTTCCCTATCCAACCTGTTCTTCCACCTGTTCCTGCATTGAAACCTATCCATCTTCAGGATTGGGCAGGGCTACCACACATCTTGCTTAGGGAATAGGGAGCTGAACACTTACTCTCGAGCAAGCATTATCCTAGCTGCTTTTATTTGAATGTTCTAATGAATGTTCACATCTAACTATAATCCCTAGGTACTTAGTGGGTTCCTGTCACCAACAGAATCCCCCAACAGTTTGAATTCCAACAACAAAATGCAGAAAGGCTTTTTCACTTGAGGGAACCAATTTTACTTCTACCATGTCTTGGGACTGTTTCCTCCAACATAGTAGCTTAATCTCCATTTTGTCTTAAATATGTCACTTACTTCCATTTTGTCCCACTCCTGAGCCTGGCAGTAATGGGCAATCTAATCCATACTACTAGTGAGATTCAGCAAAAGAGGCATAGCTCAATGTCATCCATATAATGGCAACACCACAGCACTGTGGATGCTTCATGATCCCTCACAACACCATCTCAGTGTTCTTTTTCTGCTTATTGTTATTCTGCCTTGTGTATGACTAGACAGAAGTAGCAGGTATGCTTGTTATACCTGAACCTGAAAAGTATCTATCGAAATTTTTTAAATGACCTGCCCATCCCTAGTTAATGCCAGCAATTATGCAGTACGTAATGAGAACTAGTGTAATTAAAAAGAAAACTGAAGCAATTACAGGTTCTCAGTATCAGAATAAATAATAGTTTTTCCATGAGTCAGGTTCTCAGTGCATTAAGCATCAGTGCTTTTTGAAGGTGTAATATATCTGACATTAAATGGAGTATTTTGCAGTGCCTGATTAGATCAATGGAGTCATCTGTTACAGGTTGTATATTGTCTTCTTTCTGACAGATTTATTGACCAACCCAGAAAACTGGGCATGAGGACTCTTGAACTTATTGATTAAGAGAAAGTGAAATGTGGAAGTTGCAAATGTTAATTCTGATGTCTTGTACTTAGTGAAGGAAAACCAGGTTTAATAAAGTCTAATCAAGAATAAGCTTTAAAAATGTCAATGCACTGCAAGTAACAGCAGCAAGGGGAGAATTTTTGAAGGGGGTGGAGGTTGGGGCAGCAGCTGCAAGCTCCAGGACATGGCTTGATTTTCATCCCATTTCCCGGACACTATGGGTATGTCTAAACTACATGGCTCCATCGACGGAGCCATGTAAAATAGTTTACTCGGCATAGTCAATGAAGCAGGGATTTAAATAATCCCCACTTCATTAAAATAAAAATGGCTGCCGCGCTGTGCTGACAATCAGCTGATCTGGCACAGTGGAGCAGTCTGGACACAGCGCGGTTGACAAGGGAAGGCTTTGTCGACCGCTCTGGTAAACCTTGTTTCACGAGGCATACCAGAGCGGTTGACAAAGGCTTCCCTTGTTGATCACGTCGCGTCTAGATTGCTGCGCTGTGCCGGATCAGCTGATTGTCGGCATTGTGCGGCGGCCATTTTTATTTTAATGAAGCGGGGTTTATTTAAGTCCCCGCTTCATTGAGTATGCTAAGTAAACTATTTTACATGGCTCCATCGAAGGAGCCATTTAGTCTAGACATACCCTAAGGGAGTGAGGGGAAAGTACTTGCATTCTGTGCATGCCTCTCACACTTGGCTGGTAAAGGAAGCTCACCAGCCAGGTATAAGAGACATGCACAGAATGCAAGTACTTTCCCCTCACTCCCTGATATTCTGGGGAATGGGATCAGAAACAAGCCACTTCCCAGAGCGCATGACTGCTGACCCCCCCCCCCCAAGATTCCGCCTTGAACAGCAGCCTGCATTTTCTAAGAAAGTGGCTCCTGTTATAGGTGAACCTGTGGAAAAAATAGGATATGATTTTGTAATTAAAGACAAGGGAGTTGAATTAAGCATTGCTAAGGTAACCTTCCACCATCTCCTAACTTTTGAGTGTTTCACTTTGCAACCTTAATATTCTTTTACCATTGTTTTTTGTGTATAGTATATGCCTATATTTGGGAGTATCCAGATGTGCTTTTAAGACATATATTACACATACATATCTACTTCCTTTTTAAAGGGCTTTTTCTTCTTTGTAGTTATAAGAACCCTCATTTTATGCATGAATTTGATCTCACTCACAGTTATGTAAATCAGGAGTAACTTTACTGAAATCTTTCGAGTTATTCTGATGTAGAATGTTGTGACAGTTGATTCTATTAATTTACCCAAACTCCGAGCTCAACTGCTATATGTATGTGGATGGGGGAAAGTGGTAGACATGGTATATCTTGATTTTAGTAAAGATTTTGATACTGTTTTGCTTGACCTTCTCATAAACAATGAAACCTAGATGGAACTACAGATTGAAACTACCAAATTTGGGACTGTCTGATCTGACATCATCCACGATCCAGCAGGGGCACAGATGTTACTGCACCAAAGAGCCTCTGAGCCAGTTGAGAAACACAAGGGTTGGGGAGCCCCAGCTGGGCCAAGTAGCATCTGGGGACCCCTGCACTGGCCAGAGAGCTCCCAGCAACAGCGGGGCCAGGTGGTGGCCAGGGAGCTCGACCTCCACTTGGGAACCACCAGAATCAGCAGGGCTAGGTAGCAGCAGGGAGTGTGTACTGCCCTGAATATATCCTCAATTTTTGAGTTGCTGCCATAGGTGTCAGGGGAGCCACACTTGTCCACAAGTTGTACTACTAGCTGGGATGAATTGTGAGTTGTGCATATATGAGGGAATATCCCTGGACATTAACTTTTAAAATCCCTCAGGTTGTTTCCTTCCTACACCAGAAAATACTGTCGTTTAGCATTGAAATCTGTAGGTGCAGGGTCAGTGTCCACAAATCTCATTACATTCTGAATCATTATCCTCCAAACAGGCAGTCCTTCAGCTAGTAGTACCTCTTTCGGTACTGTATAACAGTGGCCTCCAGTATAGACTCAGGGCACTGAGGTTTTCTGTTGTGATGCTAATGAGTCTGTCTCTGACTGTGACTTTTCCCCAGATCCTCACCGTGATTAGGACATCTCTTTCTGTTCATATATAATTTCACAGTGCATCCCTGTAATGATAAAAGATTTGTCTAGCTCCAAGCCTTTTGTGCTTTGCTACAGTCAGAAAACAGTTTCCCATCTTGTACATTAAGACCTGTTCCACTAGGTGGCAATGGAATCACTGCTCACAAACTGAGCAAATAAAGTGTGTACTGATACCCCCTATCTATAGATTAAAATCTCCTTGTAAATTAAAATCCCAGCAGTGCCAACTTCTCTTGCCTCTCCAGGAGGCGTGGGTCAGACTTACTCCTTCGTATTTGCTACATGGAGTGTCTTCTCTCCTCTCCCCACATGGGTTGGGTCCTGGTTTCTGGGTTGGATTGGATCCAGAGGCTCTGACACCTGGTGCCTCTGCCTAAGGTAACTCCTCAGAGTGTTTGAGACACAAGGGAAAATGAATAATGCTACCACTGCTGGCAAGAACAACAAAACATGTATATAAGAAACAATAAAGTACGTCAACACAAGTTCCAGCAAAGAAATGACACGTCATATAACAAAAGGGGATTTTACTGGCAGTAAGAAAAAGAGATCTGGGGAAGGAAAGGGTTTGAATGAATAAATGCTAACATCAACAAATTTCCCACTTCCCAATGCTCAGAACTCTTCCCAACCTCCTCTTTGGCACCTTCACAGTAGGTGATGCTCGGAGGATGAGTCTGCAGATGAATGTTGCCCTTTATAAACAAAAGGAAAAAGGGGCCTCTCAGGGTATGTCTACACAGCAGTGTTATTTCAGAATAACTGACATTATTATGAAATAATATAGTCTGTGTCTACACTACAAGCAATTATTTCGACATAAAGTGAAAATAAGGGTGAGCTGGAGGACTTCTTACTCTGACTCCTGTAACCCTCATTTTATGAGGAGTAAGGGAAATTGGAGGAAGAGCGCTCTACCTCGGGCTTCCTGCTGTGTAGACTGCACCAAATGCCGAAATAAGCTATTTTGACACTACGCAATTGACCTAGCTCAAATTGTATAGCTTATTTTGGCTTTAGCCCTGTTGTGTAGATGTACCCTTACAGTGCCTTTCATTTTGAGGCTGGTCCCTGCAAGGCTGGCACTGCCTGACCAGCACACTAGATCCCGCAGCAAATCAAAGGCTGCCTTAGTAGAGCGTGGAAATCAGTTAAGACTGCTTGAGCTAGTCTGCTTCTTAGCTTCCAATTTCAAAGCTCAAAACTAAAAATAAACCTAATCAATCTCCCACTCAGGCTATTCCCTCCCACAGAGAGGCAGAGGAATCCTGGCTCAGCAGTGGCTGAACAAACTGCTTGTCCAGATCTCCCCAAACTGAAACATCCCAGTGGGCTTCAGCTGCAGTTTCTAGACCACTCAGACTAAACTTCAAACACACTGGGAAATGGAGTCAGAGGGATCTGGTAGCCACTATTGTCATAGCACATAGGGTAGAGGTGCAGTCTAGAGTTCCCAGAACTAGCAAATTCCAATTAAAAGTTACATCCAGTTTTCTCACATTTTCATGCATATGTTAATTTTATATCTGTGGCTAAATGTTCTGATTGGATCACTACAGGTACATTTATATTCTTTAATCAGATATTTTTCTTTTTGTTTGTTTTGCTTTGTCAGTTGATATTAAAACTTAAGTATCAGAATCTTTTGAATATTTTATATTACAGCTGAAGAGATGGCAATCAAGTACATTTGGAATACCATATAAATCCCTTTGGAGTGCAATGAGAATAGAATCAGAAGAATTATAGATGATCTAATAGGCCATTTCCATCAAGCTCATCCTCCTTCCATGAGGAATAAAATCTGCCAGTATGTGTCTGTTATAACATTGGATTTTAGCCAAAAGACCTAGAAGCACTCTCTCAATAAATAACAACCACCGCTAAAAGCTCTACCAGCTGCTAGAGATTTGGGTAAAGTAAATGTTTGTTCAAATTAGTGTAGCTCCACAGACATGAGTCAGACTCTCCTTTAAAAAATTTAAGGCTTCTGTTTTTAGAAGTGACTCCATTTATTTCATTTTTTTCCCAGCTCACAGTGGTGAATGCCACACTAACAATATTTTCCTAAATATTACCATTTTCTCTAGAAAGATGGATGTTGGTAAACTTTGGCATTTGTGGCTCTATATGTGGAAGACTTGGAAGCAACCACTGCTCCATAAGAAAGAATTATGCACCACTTGAAAGACTAACAAGAAGGTTTATTAGGTGATGAGCTTTCATGGGCCAGACCCACTTCCTCAGATCAAATTCCTCAGATCAAGTGGGTCTGGCCCACGCAAGCTCATCACCTAATAAATCATCTTGTTAGACTTTCAAGTGCTGCATAGTCCTCTCAGCAAGATCAGACTAACAAGGCTACATCTCTACTACTGCTCCACAAAGCACATCATAGTATGTTACCTATGCAAACATTTCACATAAGTTCAAATTGTTAGCAATGGGAATTAAGGAGAGATTTGGTTTAGGCTTAGGTTTGGGGACTAGACTAAATCAGGTCTAGGGTGTGAAAATAATAACACTGACCAAATTGTTCTGGCAAAATTCCAACCTATGATAGAAGATTTGCATTAGGAACAAATGTTTTCATAAAATGTTCAGATATATCTGACATGGAAAATCAGTCCTTTTTGGTTTTGGATTTAACCCATAACCTTAGCCACAGAGCTATTGGGTTAGGTCTGTCAACTCTTACAAAAGCCAGAGCAGTTCATATTTAAGATACCAGTTTTGGGCTAATGGTGAATAATAAAGGAGCAGCAATTTAAAAAAATCTGCATATGTAAACAGCTCATGCTCACTTGCAGCTGAGAAATGTCACTTCTTTATAGTTAGAATAAGTAATATCTGTGTTAAAGTGTGTGGTCTTCTGTTGGTCTTTTGATGGTGACCACTTTAATTATTCAGTTAAGAGTACTGTAAGATAACAGTCATGAAATCAATCTGTGAGAATATTAACCTTGAATCAATGGATCTTTCAGTCTTTCCTTTTTCATAACAATCCATAGATAATTTGCAATAAGGCATTACAAAGTATGTAGAATTGCATTTAGGTGCATAAAGCAACTCAAGCCCTTAGCTGTGTGACTCATAACAGACCAATGGAAACTATTGTATTTTCTTTGCTAGTTCATATAACTTGAGAAGGGTGCTAATAGGTGACTGAAATGTAAAGAACAAGAGAAATGCAGTTCTTTACTGATTTTCTTCTAGTCAAAAAGTGATTTCTCTGGTCTAGTAGATCCTGTGCAGAATAGTTATTTTAAACCCAAGCAAAAGGGAATATTTAACAGAGTTAAGAAGCCTGAATTCTCTGGAGCTAGGATTCAGTGTGAATATGGAAGCTGCTTTATAAGCTCTGAATAGCTGCATATATGGCTGAGGAATCAGCAGCTTACATTTATTGAAAGGGTTTAGAGGTGGATCTTGGGCCAACTGCATCACAAGGATTTAGAAGTGAATGTGGGGGCCAGTGATATCACTAGCTATTAACAATTTTTTGTAATTTATCATGTGTTTTTCTTGCTATGGCTCATTAATTATTATTAATCGAGCAGTGCCTAGAAACACATCCCCTCACAGACAAAATAGTGAAATTAATCCTTCTGTACAAGTGATTCCCAGTGTATCTGTTACTGCCAATGGACTTTGTGCTGGGAAGATTTGGCTCTCCCTGAAGAAAATTAATTCCTTTTCATTTTGGAATTACACTGTTTGGGTACTGTCTTCTGAGTATCCCAGCAGTGAAAACATAGCCTGTAAATACTAGGCTGCTTCTAGTTGAAGAGGGAAATATGCCTTCCCCTCTGTAAAATATAATGTTGATTTATTTCCATTTTTTGGAAATCTGCCTCATGACTGAATGTAGCCTATGGGAGGATGGTACTTCATTTGATACCTCATTTGAAAAATATGATCTCAATACTTATAGTCCTCTAAAGCCTTGGAAGTTTTAAAAGTAAATATAAACACAGTAGAAGAATATAACCATCAAACCCTAACAGACATAGATTCATTTACAATATATCTTCCTTACTGCTGCAAAGTGTTAACAATGAAAATCTATAAAATACTGCTTTTGATAAAAATCTCTCTTCTCAATAGCAATTATACTATATTTAAAAGGGAATTAATAAAAGAACAGATTCATTTCAGATTAGCCATTTTGATAACACTATATCTTCAACAAAGGGGAAGACTGGTTATGTCTTTTATAAAACTACCAGAACTCATTTGCCATACATCCACTTATGTATCCTGTTCCCCAAAACTATACCTGATCCAAGTTATCACACTCAGTGAAACTTTCCTAGTAGTTTCCACCAAAGCAATTTCTACTTTATGTATGTAATTTACATTGAAGTAGCCAAATATGAATGGCTAGTGGCTCCATTTCCCATTGATCTTATGAATTAATAATTGTAAGTCTTGTGAATGTACTTTAATGTATACATAGCAAGAGGAGAAAGATTTCTGGACCACAAATAACTGAACTGCTGCTTGAAATTTTGATTGGATTATATTCAGGGCCAATGGAACATTGCAAAAAACCCTGATAAAAATATTAAGCATTTTCTTTCATTATTTACTAAAGTATATACGGGTTGTTTTATCTGAAGCAGTGTCATATTTATCCTCTATCAGACCAAGGTCTAATATTTCTTGTTAAAAAAAAAAATCAAACTAGGCAGTAAAGTTTAGTATGCAGAAAAAATGAATGGTTATATAATGGGAACCTTTGAGAGGATTTCCAACCTCTCCTGATTTCTGCTCCTCATTTTTTCAGAGCACCTGACAGTTTTACTAATAAGTGAAGAAAATAGATATGACCATAGGGAAGGTTGACATTTATTTTATTTTTTTAAATAAAGCCTTTCTTATCTATTTCATTTTAAAACTAAAATGCTATATGAATCAGAATAGGTTGACAACATGGCTGTGCCTGAATAGAGTCCCAGAAACTGTCAGGTCTAGTGCCCCATTTCCCCTGTGAGGGGTTCCCATGGCAACACTTTTATAAAAGAGGTAAAAATAATTATTTTATTCAAATTCTTCCTTTTTCTCTCCCCTACTAGCTGGTGCCTATTTGGAAAGTGCTGCTCCCTAATCATCAGGACACTGGAAATTGCCACTGGGCTAACCCACTCCATTTGCTCTGTGTGTTGCATTTGAAAAGGCTGCCCTCATTCCCCTGTGTCTCTTGGGTGTCTGATTTACGACATCAAATGCAATGCAGGCAAGTCAGGCTTTCAAGAGTGAAATTTGTTGTGAATGGAAAGGTTGGCCCAAAGCTGTCTCCAGTTAAAGCACTTGAGAAACACAGCATGTGTCATATTTAAAAAAAAAATCTGTAATTTTCCAGGAACTCCGCCTCTTGTCACTAAAGATAAAACACAGAATATGAACTCTAACTCCTACTTGGATGCTTTCTGAATATTAGCAGCCACTTGTAGTCAGATGATCTGTGCACTGATCTCTTTGAATGTTGCTATGTCATTATTTGATAGCTGAAAGGTATATAGGTTTGATTGCAGTTCACCTTAGGAAACCAATCTAGACCTTTTTTGATTTAAATGGAGAACTTAGTAATACATAAATAAAATAAACTCATTCCACAACCAATTATGTTTTTTCTTCTTAGGACAGACCTGTGCAACTCTACTGGAAATAAAAATTGAATGATTGGCGTACAACATACAATTATTGTACAGGGTATATTTTAAGAACATAAGTGCCAAGTGGCTTTCATACTGATTTTGAGCAGCTTTGTTACTAGGGTCCTTATCTTATCTGCACTGAAGTCATCAGGAGACTTTTCACTGACTTCCATGGGTTTAAGGCCTTCAGTAAAGTGTGTAATGTTATGATCATTCAGGATCATTAACATAGAAACATAAGAACAAGGTCAGACCAAGGTCCATCTAGCTCAGTATCTTGTATTTTGACAGTGGCCAAAGCCAGGTACCCCAGAGGAGATAAACAGAATCATCATTAGGTGATCCATTCCCTACTGCACATTCTCAGCTCTGGCAAACAGAAGCTAAGGACAGCATCCCTGACTATCCTGGCTAATAGTCATTGATGGATCTTTCCTCTATTAATTTATCTAATTATTTTGAACCTTGTAGTTTTGGCCTTTACAACATCCCCTGGCAAAGAGTCCCACAGGTTGACTGTATATGAAGAAATACTTTATTTTATTTGTTTGAACTTGCTGCCTATTAATTTTATTTGGTGACCCCTAATTCTTGTATAATGAGAGAGATATAAAACAGTTATTTACTTTCTTCACACCTTGATCAGATCCCCGCTTCTAGGCATTTCTTTTCCAAACTGAAAAATCCAAGTATTTTTAATCTCTCCTCATATGGAAGCTATTGCATACCCCTAATTATTTTTGTTGCTCTTTTCTGAATCTTTTTTGATTCCAGTATATCTTTTTTCAAATGGGGTGATGAAATCTACACACAGTATTCAAGATGTGGGCATGCCATGGATTTATATAGAGTCAAAATATATATTTTCTGACTTATCTATCTCTTCCTTAATGATTCCCAACATATTCTGTTCACTTTTTTGACTACAGGTGCACTTTGAACAGGTGTTTTCTGAGAACTTTCCACAAAGTGTACAAGAGCTCTCTCTTTACTGAATAACAGATCATTTAGACCCTATCATTGTATATGGAAGACATAATCCCAACAATGCAATGTGCATGAGTTTGCATTTATCAACACTGAATTTCATCTGCCATTTTGTTACACAGTCACTTATATTTGTAAGATACATTTGTAGCTCTTTGCAGTCTGCCTAGGACTTAATTATCTTGAGTAGCTTTGTATCATCTACAAATTTTGCCACTTCACAATTTACCTCTTTCTCTAGATCTCTAAGGAATATGTTGAATAGTGCTGATAGACTAATAGAAAAGATAGAAGGGTAGGAATAAAGGGTCAGTTTTCAGAATGGAAAGAAGCTGTCATGGGTATGTCTAGACTGCATCCCTCTGTTGGCAAAGGGATGCAGATTAGGCAGGTTGACATTGCAAATGAAGTGGGGATTTAAATATCCCACGCTCAATTTGTTGAGTCGGCAAAAACGAAGGCCATTTTTTATGCAAATTAAGCACGGGCTATTTAAATCCCTGCTTCATTTGCAATGCCGACCTGCCTAATCTGCATCCCTCTGTCAACAGAGGGATGCAGTCTAGACTTATCCCATGAGACCTTCTTTCCATTCTGAATACTGCCCCTTTATTCCTACCCCTTCTATCTTTTAACCAGCTACCAATCTGTGAAACAACCTTCCCTCTTGTCACATGATAGCTTACTTTGCTTAAGAGACCTTGTCAAAGGCTTTCTAGAAATCTAAGTGAATTACATCCACTGGATCCTCCTTGTTCACATGCTTGTTATTCCCTAAAGAATTCTGGTATATTGGTGAGGCATGATTTCACTTTACAAAAACCATGTTGATTCTTCCCTCTATACATATGTTAATCTGTGTGTCTGTCAATTACTTTACAACAGTTTCAACTAGTTTGCACAGTTCTGCACTAAGTCTGTAATTGCTGTGATCATTCCTGAAGCCTTTTTTAAAAATTGGCTTCACGTTAGTTATCTTCCAGTCATTTGGTACAGAAGCAGATTTAAATGATAGCTTACGTATCACTGTTAGTAGTTCTGCAATTTCATATTTGAGTTCCTTCTGAACTCATTAATATATTTCTTTTTGTCACAGGATGACCTTGGGCCTCTTAGGATCTCAAATACCATCTCTGGCCTCGGTGTGATTTTCTTCCAAGGTCATGAAACTTAGATGCAAAGATTCTAAGGGCAGAAGGGACCACTGTGATGATCTAGGATAACTTCTTGTGTAACATAGGCCATAGAGTTTCCCCAAAATAATTTATTTTGAAATAGAGCATCTCTTTTTCAAAATATTGAATCTTGTTTTTAAAATTGCAGTGATGGAAAATCTATTGTAACCCTTAGTAAATTCTTAAACTTTTACGTCTTATTTCTTGTCTGAATTTGTCTGGCTTCAGCTTCTGCCCACTGGTTCTTGTTATACCTTTCTCTGATAGAGTAAGAGTCGACTGTAAACTATATTTCCCATGTAGGTAATCACAGGTGGTGATTACTTTCTCTTAGTTAACCTCAATACACTTAGCTTTATGAGTTTATCACTATAGAGAAAGTTTTCTAATCTTTTGATCATTCTTGTGGCTCTTCTCTAAACCCTTTCCAATTTATTAACATCTTATTTGTTTTGACACCTGAACTGAACACTGTATTCCAGCAACAGCCACCACAGTGCCAAATACAGAAGTAAAAACTTCTATGTGCCTAGCTAGGACAAATGCTATTTATGCATTAGGTCACAGCATTGCACTGAAAGCTCGCACTCAGCTGTTTACCCACTATAAACCCAACCTCCCAATTCTCTTGCGGAGTCACTGCTTCCCAGGACAGATACCCCCTCCTGCAAGTATGGCTTCCATTCTTTGTTTCTAGGTATAAACATTTGCATTTGGAAAGTCTCAGAGGAGTAGCCATGTTGGTCTGTAACTTTAAAAATGAGTAGTTCTGTGGCACCTTAGAGACTAACAAAACATATAGGCTGTGTCTAGACTGGCATGATTTTGTGCAAAAGCAGTTGCTTTTGCGCAAAATCTTGCTGCCTGTTTACACTGGTCACGAGTATTTGCGCAAGAACACTGACTTTGTACTGTACAAAATCAGTGCTTCTTGCGCAAATACTCTGATGCTCCCACTCAGGGATAAGCCCTCTTGTGCAAGTGGGCCAGTGTAGACAGCAAGTTAATTTCTTGCGCAAGAGAGCATCTACACTGGCACGGATGCTTTGGCACAAAAGCATCCGTTCCAGTGTAGATGCTCTCTTGTGCAAATACTTTTAACAGAAAAACTTTTTCATTAAAAGTATTTGCGCAAAATCATGCCAGTCTAGATACAGCCTATGATAGGTTACACTTACATTGCGCATTCTTGCGAGTTATATGCAAATGAGGCACGGTGATGAATATCGTTGCGCCTCATTTGCATACCTAATGAGCTGCCGTTTTGCACAAGGGGCTTTTGCGCAAGAAGGAGCTGTCTGCATTGCTCCTTCTTGCGCAAAACCCCCCTCTTGTGCAAGAGCCGTTCTGCCGCTTATTTTCAAGAATGCACAATGTAGACATCGCCTTATAGTATCATGAGCTTTGGTGGGTTTTTCATGATATTCTGTATATATTTGTTAGTCTCTAAAGTGCCACAGGACTACTCATTATTTGCATTTTGAAATATTAAAACATATGATGTGCTTGTCAAGCAATCTAGATCACTTTGAATCTGTGACCTCTCCTCTTCATTATCTACCACCCTTCCCCACTATGGGTGTGTCTAGACTACATGCCTCCTTCGACGGAGGCATGTAGATTAGCCAGATCGGAAGAGGGAAATGAAGCCGCGATTAAAATAATCGCGGCTTCATTTAAATTTAAATGGCTGCCCCGATCTGCCGATCAGCTGTTTGTCGGCAGATCGGGGCAGTCTGGACGCGACGCGCCGACAAAGAAGCCTTTCTTCATCGGCACAGGTAAGCCTCGTGAAACCAGGTTTACCTGTGCCGATGAAGAAAGGCTTCTTTGTCGGCGCGTCGCGTCCAGACTGCCCCGATCTGCCGACAAACAGCTGATCGGCAGATCGGGGCAGCCATTTAAATTTAAATGAAGCCGCGATTATTTTAATCGCGGCTTCATTTCCCTCTTCCGATCTGGCTAATCTACATGCCTCCGTCGAAGGAGGCATGTAGTCTAGACACACCCTATGTGTCACGTGCACACTTGTCAGCCGACGGTCAGGGCAGTGTGTGTGTGTGTGTGTTTCCGAGAAAAGCTTTAACGTCCGTGTCTTTACTGCTAGGACCGGGGTCCCATTGCAGAGGGTGACCAGCAGGTCAACAGACGCCCCGTTATATAGGAAGAGCTTATTACACCTTAGATTTTAGCTGCTAGAACACAGGGGTTCCTTCGCAGCCGGCAGCCTAGGAAAGGCTGAAAAGGTGCCCCAATGGATCTTGTCACCTGAGAGTGACACAGATCCAAACGCCCAAGCTCTCCCTATGTCTGTCCCTTTATGACCGGCTGAAGTTCTTTTAAATTGTGCTTGGTTCTGTTACAGCAACTGGAGGAGTCAGGTTAAAGCTTAAACAGTAACAGGTTTATTAAAAGACTTATAAAAGCATATGGTTACAATGGCTATTGCTCTATTTCTTAAATGCTAGCAAATATATATATATATATATATATATAGATCTTAAAAATGATCACAGGAAAAAGGTAAAGATAGAAAATAGAAATAATGGTACCAAGTGACAGCTTAATCTTTAAAGAGCTCTAACACTATGTATATATATATACTTAAGCAAAGGACCACATCCAGGTACAATTTTTACCCCTTTCTGTGTCTCTCGACTCCAGCGTGTCAGGCCAGGGCCGGTCCCTCAATTCCTAGGAAAGACGAATACGAGGTGGGCGTCCCCTCTGGAACTTCGGGAGATCAAACACCTAATCCGACCAGCAGATAGATGGTAGATTGACACTCAGAGAAAATGTGCTGCTGGACCCATCTATATACCCCTGGGGGCCCGTATCCTCTTTCTTATCTAAGATGCCGAATTGTACTGGTCCGTTTTGTGGCGCCAGTTCTTACAAACAAGTTTCAAATTAATTTACACTTGCAAGAGAGATAACTAAATTGTGAGTATTAGACATTTTTTTACTGGGCGAGAGATTCTTCCCCCTGCGGAGGGATGTGTGTTCGTATCAATATGGGTTTGAGTCAAGGGCACTCCTTGGCAGCCTCTTGGTCAGCAATTGGTCACTGCAGCCTGGGCCTTCTGCTCTGTGTGCCCTGTATGCTCCAGGCAAGCAAAAATGGATGTTACAAGGGGGGTTCCTGTCTGGCTACAACATTTCATCAATGATCTTGTTTTCTTCCAGTCTATTGTTAAAAATATTAAACGGGTAGGGCCAAGAATTTATCCTGACTGAGAGCCATACCTATTGAGAGATAGCTTACTCTCTGTCAGAGAAGAATCTGGAAGAAGCAGATGATTTACTGGAGGTTCTCCTATAACTGGGGTTAGAGGCAAACCAACTGTGTATCCCTCCTGAGGGAGGCCAGAAATGGCCTAGGAGCTTCTGCATGAGGAAACATGAAGTCTTCAGGATGACCAGGTGGGAAAAAACTCTGAGGAGACCCAAGCATGAAGTGGAGGGTCAGTCTAGAAGAGTTTCCTATATTAGCCCCCACACTTCATTGTAAACTTTGAAAAAAATGGTGTGAGTGGCACTGGACATTGGAAAGATAAGTCATATACATTACTAAATATTTTATTTCTACAGTTTCAATAGCACTCTTCTGTCTAGAAGACAGTTTCTGTCTCCAATATTACACTCTTCTCTCAAATTTATTTTGCAGATAAAGTTTAAAGGTTAGATTAAAATAAAAAATTGCTTTTGTGATATGCAGTGTTGCTTTTGTGATATGCAATGATTCACCATTTTCACAAGCAAAATAATTTGTAAGATCTCTCTCTCTCTCTCTCTCTCTCTCTCTCTCTCTCTCTCTCTCTCTCTCTCTCTCACACACACACACAAACAAAAAGGTGTGGGTTGCAATTTTAAATGCCAAAATGAAAGGCTGAGGGATTTGGATTTATTTAGTCTGCAGAAGAGAAGTGTGAAGGGGGATTTGAGAGCAGCCTTCATCTGGAAGGGAGTGTCTAAAGAGGATGGAGAGAGGATGTTCTCAGTAGTGATGGATGGCAGAACAAGGAGCAATGGTTTCAAGTTACATTGGGGGAGGTCTACGTTGGATCTTAGGAAAAACTATTTCATTAGGAGGGTGGTGAAGCACTGGAACGGGTTACCTAAGGAGGTGGTGGAATCTCCATCCCTAGAGGTTTTAAAGTCCCAGCTTGTTAAAGTTCTGGCTAGGATGATTTAGTTAGGGTTGGTCCTGCTTTGAGCAAGGAGTTGGACTTGATGACCTCCTGAGATCTCTTCTAGCCCCAAGATTCTATGATTCTAATATTAGACAACTCAGTGTTATTTTTCCAGTGCAGTCATAATATTATGGATTTTATTTCAGTAATCTAGTATTAATATGGTGTGCTTGGCAGAACTACTTTAAATGGCAAACTTCTCAGAAAAAGGGGTAGATTTAGGGAATTTGCAAAGCTTGCTCCAGGATGTGAGCTGGCTCTGGATATGTAGATTACACATACTTGTGACTACTTTATTTAATCTTGACTATCCTTCAGCCTGTAATAAAAATTTGTTAGGCCCGAGTTTTTCCAGTACTTGTACCTATACTTTCCTGTTGTTTGGTTGGCATAGCTGAAATACTCCATTGCTCAAAGTATTCATCATTGTAACTTCAAAATCCACAATGGCTGTTTCTGCATACAAATTTTCAGCCTTCTTTTTCTGCTCTAATAATCAAAGTTAATAATTGTGCAATCTGATCTGGCACACAATTTCACTTTTAGGGTTTGTTTGGTTGGTTTTTTAAAGTCTAATGCAGTTATTTTACAAACAAATGTGCCATATGAGAAAAGTCCCCGTTGGCCTTCCACTAACAACCTTTTTCCTGATGCTGTTTCCAAGAATAAAGAGGTGGTTCAGAATTATGCAACACTAGTCTTTTCCCTTAAAAAATGCTGCAAATCGCAGTACTGCTAAGGGTAGAACATAGAAGACTTAAAAAGTCAAAGCGCACTTTAAGTAAAGACCTCAAACACTCTAGATCACCATTGATCATGTATTGTATGACAAGGGTTTCTCAGCATCTTATACATTATCAAAAGTTTTACTTGTCACACTACAGTTGTAGTCTCTCCACTTATTTTTCAATACTAATGTACAGTTTAATAGATCACTTTCCTGTTTAATTTATCATAATCAGACACAGTGAAATTAAATAATTACATGCAACAACGGAAACAATGGCTCATGGAGTGAGGTATAATTATAGTAGATTAGAATGTTTTTCTAAATCAAGAAACTCATGATTTAGTCAGACTGCCAATGTACCTAAATTCTTTTGTGTAACTAGTAGCGCTGGTTGAAAATTCTGCAAAAACTACTTCATATTTCACTTAAATTGAAATGTTTTAGTTTATATTTTGAAAGGACTTTTCATTTTTAAATGTACATCAGTTGTATTTTTAAGCTAAATGTTAAATTTTGGATACAAATATTTCAAAATTTGCTTTATTTTGGCTTTTCAGTATGGCCAATAGGGGGAAAAATCAGTTACATGCACAGTTCCAGAAACTTGAGCAATTAATTTTTTTATTTTAAAAGTATAATTCACCACTTACTACTTCTTTTTCAGCTTTATTTGAAAGGGATTGCACTAAATATTTCTTTTTAAGTCAAATTTTCTCTGGATTGGTTATGATTCTTTTAGTAGCCATAGTCAGGGATATATGTATCCTTGGGGTTACTCTGAGTTTTTCCAAAGGGTACATCAGCTCATCGAGATATTTACATACTGGGATAGCCGCACTGTCATTACATACAGCCATACTGGGACAGATCAAAAATTGATCTAGCCCAGTATTCTATCTTGTGACAGTGTCAGGTGCCCCAGAGGGAATGAATAGAACAGCTGATGCATCCCCTATCATCCATTCCCAGCTTCTGACAAACAGAGGCTAGGGCCACCATTGCTGCTATTTTGGCTAATAGCCATGAAGGGATCTATCCTCCATGAATTTATCTAGCTCTTTTTTGAACCCTGTTATAGTCTTGGGCTTCACAACATTGTCAGTTGAAGAGTCCCACAGGTTGACTGTGCATTTTGTGAAAAAGTACTTCCTTTTGTTTTAAACTTGTCCCTATTAATTTTATTTGGTGACCCCTAGTCCTCCTGTTATAGAAAGGAGTAAATAACTCCTCTTTATTCACTTTCTTCACACCAGTCATGATTTTATAGACCTCTGTCATATTCCCCCTTACTCATCTCTTTTCCAAGCTGGAAAAAAATCAGTTTTATTAATCTCTTCGCATACAGCAGACATTCCATACCCCTACTCATTTTTGTTACTGGCGCCTCCAGCCGGCAGTCCTGGGAATTAGCTCACTGGATACCTTTCTGTAGCTGGTGTCTCCCTTAGTCCTTACTCTTCCCTCTAGGCCAGACCTGTGTCACTCTTTGACTACAGCATCCTCTTCAGGACACTGCCCTCCAGTAGTGTCCACTCCAGTCTCTCTTTACCCCCTTCCGGGGGAGGAGGGGGTGTTTACCCAACTTCACACTCCAGAATCCTCCCCTCTCAAGGGACACCCAATTCTTCTCCCAGGGAATACCCAGTTCCCCTGTGCCCACCTTGCCTCAGGGACCCACCATCAGTCTTCATCTAGCCCCTGTCCCAGTCTGTCATTGTAACACATCACTGGCAAAGGGGGAGGGGGTGGACCTACTGCCTCTGCCTACCATGACTGCCCCAGTAGCTCCAGGCCTTGCAGCCTGGGGGCTAAATTGGCCAGAGTGTCCCCTGCCTGCCCATCCCTGTCTCAGACTCATAGACTTTAAGGTCAGAAGGGACCATTATGATCATCTAGTCTGACCCCTGCACAGTGCAGGCCACAGAATCTCGCCCACCCCTCTTAGAATAATCCTCTCACCTATGTCTCAGATATTGAAGCCCTCAAATACTTTGAAGGCCCCAACATGCAGAGTCCTTCAGCTGCGATCTGTGCTCAATGCTACAGAGGAAGGCAAAAAGCCTCCAGGGCCTCTGCCAATCTACCCTGGAGGAAAATTCCTTCCTGACCCCAAATATGGCGATCAGCTAAACCCTGAGCATGTGGGCAAGACTCACCAGCCAGACACCCAGAAAGTTCCCTATAGCAACTCCTATCATCCCTCCATTGACCTATTTACAACTGATAATGAATGGTCAATTAGTTACCAAGATCATGTTATTTCATCTAACCATCCCCTTATCATAGAATCATAGAACTGGAAGAGACCTCAGAAGGTCGTCAAGTCCAGCCCCCCGCTCTAGGCAGGACCAATCCCATCTAAATCTACCCGGCCAGGGCTTTGTCAAGCCGAGACTTAAACACCTCTAGGGATGGAGACTCCACTACTTCCCTAGGTAACCCATTCCAATGCTTCACTACCCTCCTAGTAAAATAGTTTTTCCTAATATCCAATAAGTCTCCAATAAGTCTTCTGCTCCCCCAGGCAGCCAGGTCCCCACTGCTTTCTAGCCAGAGCAAGAGTGAGTTTCCTCCTCTTGCTCAAGGAGCCCTTCTTTATATAGCCCCCAGCTGAACCCTCATTAGCCAGAACTGCCTCAGCTGGGGCTTTACTCTCAGCCTTCACTCAGGGCTGGGTTTTTGCCCTTAAAGGGCTAGTGCAGGGCAAGTCACAGTTACCCTTTCCTGAATTTTTTTAAATGGAGTCACCACATCTGCAAATAGTATTCAGGATGTGGGTGTACTGTGGATTTATATAGAGGCAATAAGATATTCTCTGCCATATTCTCTGTCCCTTTCTTAAATGATTCCCAACATAATATTTGCTATATTGACTGCTGCAGCACATTGAGTGGATATTTTCAGACAGCTACTGAGAATGACTCCAAGATCTCTTGCTTATGATGTAACAGTTTATTTAGTCCCCATAATTTTATACTTTTAGTTGGGATTATGTTTTCCAATATTCATTACTCTGCATTTATCTATATTGAATTTCACCTGCCATTTTGTTGAACAGTCACCTAGTTTGGTGAGAATCATAGTTTGCTTTGGATTTAATTATCTTGAGCAGTTTTATGTCATCTGCAAATTTTGCCATCCCACTATTTAACCCTTTCTCCAGATCATTTGTGAATATGTTAAACAGGACTGGTCCCAGTACGGATCTCTAGAGGCCACCACTAGCTACCTCTCTCCATTCTGAAAACTTCTTAGTTTTACAACTAGTTATATAAAAAGCACTAGCCAAGTCAGTATAAAACTAAAATTTCACATGACTTATGTATAGTACTCTATATGTCAGAGCTACTCAACACGCGGCCTGTGGGACGCATGTGATCTGTGGCCTGTGGTACCTTGAGCCACTTCCCAGGCCGCCTGCCTGCCTCATCACTGGGGGCTCCAGCGTCAGTGCCTCCCCTCAAGCCGAGCCACATGTGCAGTGGCTGCCGGCTGGTGGGCAGCAGCAAGAGGTGGCGGCAGAGCATGCCTGCCATATCGGCCACTGCGCAGCACCTCCCCACGAGCAGAGCTGCATGGTGCCACACTGAGCCAGGCCAGGTCAGCTCATGTGTAGGAGCTGCCAGGTGTGGCAAAGGCAGTGGGGCAGCAGGGCAGCGAGGCACGTGGCAAGGCAGTGGCAGAGCTAGGCAGTGAGAAATGTGGCAAGGCTGCGGTGGAGCCAGGCAGTGGAGTGAGAAAGGTCTGTGCTGGGGCTTGGGAAGGGTTACTATACATCCATTTTTTCCTGGACATGTCCTTGTTTTCACATGTTAAATAACCATCCAGACAGGTTTTTTTAAAAGGCAAAAAAATGTCTGGGATTTTTTGCCCTGCAAAAGGGATCGGCTGGGAGGGGGAGGGAGAGGGCAGCGGCACACAGAGGTGGCCCTAGACTAGCTGCCAGGAACTGGCATTCTAGGTGAACCATGCAATCGACACCCCCACCTCCAAACCCCTCAATGATATTGTGCCACCATTTGGCACCCCATTTAACTTGGTGCCCTAGGTGACCGCCTAGTTCATCTATATGGACAGGCCGCCCCTGACGGCACGTGCCTTCAATGGAACGTTCAGAGAGGCATGCCTGGACCACTCATAGCCGCTCTGCACACCTGCCCCAGAGCCTGGAGGGAAAAGCGCCTGGCTCTGGTGAGACCCAGGGCGTTACCCTCCACCCCACTAGATTTATGTGCCCGGCTCTGCAGGAGGGAAAGGGCATTGAGTTAGAGCAGGGAGGCTGAGGGTGCCTGGCTCTGGGGGAGGGGAGGGGAAGTGGGTTAGAACAGGGAACTGGGCGTTAAAACTTCTGGCTGCTTTTCTTTCCTGTAAGTGGGCAGTGGGTCTGTTGGTTAGATTGGGGGGTTCCTGTCTCTGCTCTGTGAGGATTGTGGGCGCTGGTGCTTGGTGGGGTGGGCAGAGGAAAGGGAATCAGGATGATGATTCTGGGAATCAGGATTCCTGAGTTTCTTTTCTAGCCCTGCCACTTCTCCACTCGGGCTGTGTCTAGACTGGCATGATTTTGCGCAAATACTTTTAACGGAAAAGTATTTGCGCAAGAGAGCGTCTATACTGGCATGTGCCTTTGTGCAAAAGTTTTGATTTTGCACAAAAGCATCCATGCCAGTGTAGACGCTCTCTTGCGCAAGAAAGCTCCAATGGCCATTTTAGCCATCGGGCTTTCTTGCGCAAGAAATTAATGATGCTGTCTACACTGGCCCTCTTGTGCAAGAATACTTGCACAAGGGGGCTTATCCCTGAGTGGGAGCATCAGAGTATTTGCACAAGAACCACTGATTTTGTACATTACAAAATCAGTGTTCTGTGCAAATACTCCAGCCAGTGTAAACAGGCGGCAAGATTTTGCGCAAAAGCAAATGCTTTTGCGCAAAATCATGCCAGTCTAGACACAGCCTCGGTGCCTTTAACTTCACATTGATTGTACTGATATTTCAGTAAATATTGTATTGGCAGTTTTTGTTTGATTTCTTACAATTGTGAAGCCAAAACAAAAAAGTAGTCACTATAATGGTCTTCTGTTGATATGAGTTTTAGTTAGTGAAATTCCTGGACTGTCATTGCTCATTAAAAGTGCTGTCATATGGATAGAAATCGGGTAAATATTGCAGTTTATTAATCTCAGAAGAACTGACTTAAATGGGGCCTGCGTGTTGTGTAGTCTTGCCCTAATCTTTGTATTCATTCCTGTCGGTGTGAAAGAAGCTATTTATTTGCATAAATATTTGAATATTTATGCAACCACACTTAAGTTGCGACCCTCAGCATTTGCTGTGGGTATCATTGTGGTCCCTGGGGCTTCCGAAGTTGAGTAGCCCTGCTATAAATGATATACTTAAGTGAGAGTACAGAATATTCCAATAGATTTATTTTATAATTAGATGATAGAAATGAGAAATAAATTAGTCTTTCAAAAAGTATCAGAGTGCTGTTACACTGTTGTATTTTTATGTCTGATCTTCCAAACATGTAGGCTACGTCTAGATTGACATGATTTTCCGCAAATGCATTTAACGGAAAAGTTAAAAGCATTTTCGGAACAGAGCATCTAGATTGGCACGGACACTTTTCCACAAAAGCACTTTTCTGGGCTGTCTACACTGGCCCTTTTGCCCGAACGGGAGCAGCATAGTATTTCCGCAAGAACACTGACAATCTTACATGAGATCATCAGTGCTTTTGCGGAAATTCAAGCGGCCAGTGTAGACAGCTGGCAAGTTTTTCCAGAAAAGTGGTTGATTTTCCAGAAAAACTGGCCAGTCTAGACACAGCCATATTGTTTAATGAGGTAAAAGTCAAGGGAAAGCAAGACCAGATTCCTGAGAGGGGTACAGTAGTCGGGAAAAGTGCGATCCAACACCATATAAAAGTTTAATACTAAAAGAACCCAAAAGTTTGACAGTCACTTTGCTGCTATGTCTGACTCCTTGTACTCTTGTCATTGTCACTTTCACAGCTAGTATGATACCTTCCCTGGGACTCTTTCACTGGCATTCTGCCTTTCTTTTCCCATTATACCTAGAATACTCTGAATATTTTTTATTGGACTCCAGTCAAAGAGTGGCTGGCTGCTGATAAAACACTAATTGTAGTTTACCATCTGGCCATTCTTCCACAGTTTGCAGAGTGTACAGTTTCTTTTTGTCATTCAACACCATTATTCAGTGTCAAAGGAGCTTATTGGCTATTAGGGAGCTGATTCATAAAAGTGTTACACTTCATTTACATATAATTTACTCACACAAAATGCAGAGTGGACTGTTTCCAAGTACAAAAAGGTTTTAGTTAATGGACCAATGTTATACAAGTGTTCAATTTTTTTTATTGTTACACAATCAGGTACAGATTGGACCTCCTTCCACCAGCACCCTCAGGCCTGACAAAGTCCTGAACAAGAGAATTCAGGTGGCACAAAAGGGCAATTCCTCTGCTGCTGGTCTCTGGTCCCTCCGCGGGGGCTGCCATCTTCCAGCATGGTCACTGGCTCCAGCCACCGAGCTCCACTGCCAGCCCTCGCTAGGCTCCACTCCTGGGCCCCCCAGGCAATGGGCTGACTCTGCCCTCCCCGCCCCCAACCTCTCTGCTGTGAGACGTCCACCTGGCTCCTGCTCCCAGCCACCGTGGCTATCTGGCCCAAACCAAAAATCAATCATATATTTTTCCTGTGTTCAGCTGAGTCAGTGGTCCCCAACCTTTAGAGGCTCCCGGGCACCTGGGGGTGGGGCCACTCATGTGCCAGGCGCCCGGGGGATGGGTCCGCGCGCCCTTGGGCACGCCAGGGGCGGGGATGCCCTTGCACCCGGCGCCGGCATGTGCCCCGGGGCTGGGACCGCCTGAGTGCCACGCACCAGGCGCCGGTGCGTGTCGTGCGCCTGGGGCCGGCGCCTCCACGGCGCCGCGCGCCGGGGGCGGGGCCGGCCCAGGTTGTCAGCGGGCGCACACAAATGGGGACCACTGAGCTGAGTAATATGTATTTTACTTATCTGACCATCGGTGTTCCGGCTAAGATTTTCCACCCATAAGTGGAGTGAGTTTTGTCTTCTGCACCAGTACTGAGTTCATGTTCAGATGTATGCCACCGTGGCACCCAAGTTATTAATAAGTATCTTAGGGTATGTCTACACTACCACCCTAGTTCGAACTAGGGTGGTTAATGTAGGCAACCAAAGTTGCAAATGAAGCCCGGGATTTAAATATCCCGGGCTTCATTTGCATCTTGCCGGGCGCCGCCATTTTTAAAGCCCCGGTAGTTCGGACTCCGTGCCCATGGCTATACGTGGCACGGAGTAGGTAGTTCGGATTAGGCTCTCTAATCTGAACTACCGTTACTCCCCGTGGAACGAGGTGTACTGGTAGTTCGGAATAGGAAGCCTAATCTGAACTACCTACTCCGTGCCGCGTGTAGCTGCGGGCACGGAGTCCGAAATAGTGGGGCTTTAAAAATGGCGGCGCCCGGCAAGATGCAATGAAGCCCGGGATATTTAAATCCCGGGCTTCATTTGCAACTTTGGTTGCCTACATTAACCACCGTAGTTCGAACTAGGGTGGTAGTGTAGACATACCCTTATAAACTTCTCCTTTTTCCCTTCTGCTGCCATGTTTCCCACCCACTTGCCCCATCAGCTTCCCTGTTGTTTGCTGTTTCCCCCTGAACCCTCGCCCTCCCTCTGCTATCCTGGCTCCTGCCCTTCTCACTCCCCTCAGCCCTTTGGGAAACTGCCCTCCTCCTCATCTCCTTGATCCCTGCATCTGCCCTTCTCTTGCCCCTGTGCCCAGTCCTCCTTTAGCCACATTTTCATAATCTGTGGCTACCCCTCCCCATCCCCTCTCCTAACACCTCCCTCTACACACCTGCCCTGCCTCTCTCCTCTGTTCTCTGGTGCCCATGTCTGCCCTTCTGCTTCACCCCCAGAATCCCCTGGCACTTTCACCTTCCTGGTGTCTTGCCCTTCCCTCACTGCCCATGCCCTCCTTGCCCACTTTCTCTCTGGTGCCCACTCCCTCACCACCCTCTGCCCCAGTTCTCCTCATACCCCTCAAACATGACTTACTCCATCCCCTTCCTTCCTCATGCCCACCCCTCCTTTCAATGCCTCTTCTCCCAGCACCCATTGCTTCCCTCTTCTCTTCCTTCCTGTTGCCCCCATTATTCCTTCCTTTCCCTCTCCCATTATCACCCTGTCCTCTCCCTTCTCACACCCCCACTGACACCTTCCCTCTCCTCCTGCCCTTTTCCTTATTGTCTCCTCTTAGCCCACTGGCAATTGTCTGTCCTCCACCATGTCCCTTGGTGTCTGCCACTTTCTTCTCCTGCTCTGACCCCCACCTCCCCTTCAGCACAAACTCAGTTCTCCCCCCTGCCTCTTCCCTAACTTTCTACCTTTGATGTGGAAAGCAATTTACGGGGGAAGGAGCAAGAACTGTGGTTCTATTTTTAGTACAACTGCTCCCAGGATGGGACCACATACTGGAACTGGAGCAGAGACCACCCATGGTGCTATTTTTAGTACCATGGTCCCTGTCCCCTCAGGCAGCCTTAGCTCTTACTGGAGTAAAGTGGCAACCGCATGAGGCTCATTCCAGATGGGGCAGCCACACCGGAACAGCCTCACCTCACATGTCCCAGCTCCAGGAGGAGCAAAAGGGCAGCCATCCACCATCAGGAACCCACCGGCCACCGGCTGCCACTGCTGTCACAACCACCACTCACCTTTCATTCCAGCAGGAAGGTGAGCAGTGAGTGCTGCTGCACAGCTCTTAAAATGATGTGGGTGGACCAAAAATGTTTACTGTGCAGCTTAGAAGGAACATTGCTGACCATTTTACCACACCCACAAATGTACTAGCTGCTTTCCAAAACAATTTTAATCTCATTTTTGAGGAGCTCAATGTGTACAACTTTGTTCCATCATATACATATGCTAGCAACTACACAAAGTCCCAATTAAAATGTCCTGGGCACAGTGGTCCTCAACTAATGCATCTGTGCACAGGATTGGGGTATAATAAGTGATGAACTATAGGGACGAAAGATGACATAGCATATGCCAGGATGCTTTCACTCTCTCCATCCCAGTGGAAAAGCACCCTCAAACCTAGTATCCTGAAGTATATTTAGTTAGCCAAGATTGTCTGCCTGGATGTCCTCGATGTCTGATGTAGCTCTAGCCCTCAGTGCTTTTCTCGCAGCATAGCTTCTTTGGAACTATACTACCAAGGACACTCCTATGCTTGCAAGAGGCCCCCCATGTCCCATGAAAGGTATCTGCAGAAGAGTTAATACACCAGGGAGCTGTATTAACATTTCTGAATATCCTCCTCAGGTCATTGAATCATGATTAGCCCAGGTGAAAATGTTCACCTATGCAAGAAAAACACAGAACATCATAACAGAGTGGGCTGATCATTCACTGGGGCTGCGTCTAGATTGGCACGATTTTCCGGAAATGCTTTTAACGGAAAAGTTTTCCATTAAAAGCATTTTCGGAACAGAGCATCTAGATTGGCATGGGCGCTTTTCTGCAAAAGCACTTTTTGCGGAAAAGCGTTCGTGCCAATCTAGATGCGCTTTTCTGCAAAAAAGCTCCGATTGCCATTTTCGCAATCGGGTCTTTTTTGCAGAAAACAAATCTGGGCTGTCTACACTGGCCCTTTTGAGCAAAAGCTTTGCTCAAAAGGGATTTTTGCCTGAACAGGAGCAGAATAGTATTTCCGCAAGAAGCACTGATGTCTTACAGTAGGAGGTCAGTGCTTTTGCGGAAATTCAAGCGGCCAGTGTAGACAGCTGGCAAGTTTTTCTGGAAAAGCGGCTGATTTTCCAGAAAAACTGGCCAGTCTAGACACAACCTGGGTGTTTTGGGGGCACGACGAAGTCATAAGGCTACTCTGAAGTACAAAGAAATGGTGTTGGCAAGTTTATTCTGCCTGATACGTTTCTGACTAAATTTTATTGTAAATAAAAATGGAAACAATTAATAAATAAAATACTGGCCTTTTAAATAACATCACTATAGCAATTTCCAATCAATAATTAATAAGGGTGTTTGACTATTAATATCCAGGTGCAACTCTTGTTAACATTAGAAGGTAGTTAGGTGTGTAAATTAATGACAGAGCAAGCCCCTAAAGGAGTCTAAAATTTTGGTAGTGAAATGAAAATGCCTTAACATTAGACTCCTAGGAAACATTGAATTATGTGAAATGATGTTGATTCACTGTCTCTAATACCAATTAATAACTTTTTTGTGCCAAATGTAAACATTTAAATGAATAGCTTTCTTAATGTAGTGATATCTTATTAACAATAAACAGCTGAGATTATTGAAGGATTTGTGCAGTAATGGGAGCAATAGTTCGTAACAAATGAATGTAATCTACATTACTGCAGGATTTTTGCTGCAGGATTTAGTTTAGGTAAATTATAATGCTATTAACTTGTTAGAAAAAAGTCATGCAGAGAACAATTATGGATTTCAAATATGGATCCAATCACATAATGCTGAAATAAGAAACTAGAGCTACATGGAAATAAGATGCGCATCACAGCAAATATACTTGATTAATTTAGGATATTTAATAGCCTTAGCCAATAACAATATAGCTGAAACTTTGTGGTTGCCATTCCTACGTGACAGAGAGCAGAATGGTGTAGGCACAGGCCAAATAGTCCTGAGTTCTAATCCTAATACTGGATTACTGTATTGCCCAGGATAAATCACCTCACTTTCCCATCTGAATTTCCCCTTCTGTAAATTGGGAATAATGATTCTTGCCAATTGTCACAGGGTTCACTCACCAGTATGAGTGCCTTCTCCTGGCCACTCTGGGGATTAGATCTTTCCAGCTCTGCACTTACCATCCTCTCACACCCTGGTTTCAGCTTTCTCTTGGTGACTTGGTCTTCCAGCCAGGTCACTAAAGTTCACTCTCCCCCTTCCTGGGTAGCAAAGTCTTTCACAGCAAACTGTCCCAGGCAGTATACTTTTTATTGGCTGGTCTGTTCCACTTCCCCACTGGCTAGTAGGAGAACCTGGGTCCCATGATCTAATTGGTGTTCTAGGTCAGGGATCCTTTCATCAACAGGTAAGGTGCACACTACCTCATGCCTTGCCATTCTTCTCCTGAGATTTTTCTTATCTTCCTGGTTTCCTCCTTTTACAGGTTTGCCAGCACTAACATTCTTCCTTCCAGACAGTAACCACAGACTCTACTGTACAGCAGCAAAGCTACCCCATTCTCCAGGGAGTGACTTCAGGTAACTTCCTTTCAGCCTCCACCCAGCTGCTCTCAGTGAGTCTTTATAGGGGCCCCTTCTGTTTCTGTCCAGGACAGCTTTATGTCTAATTAATCCCTCCTCCCTGGGTCCTCCTCTGGGGCAAGCTGTGCAGTTAACTGGTCTACCTAGCCACCTTAACCCCATCTGGTCTTGCATGAGATGGACATCCAACACACCTAGAACTTGGCAAAAATGTTATCTGCATGTTGATTTAAATACAGGAAGTGCTATAAATGTTTATTATTGACTTTTGACTTCTTGTGGCTCTTGCGCAGAGTGAGCTAGCCTATCTGGTCATACTAGTTTTTTGGGGATCATACCTGACCAACCTGAATAGCTGCTTTTCATAATCCAGTTGGTCCAAGGTGAATGCCCAAATTTACATAAGGCCCATTTTCTGGAACCCCAATTTTGGGGCAAGACTTTGTGTGGCTCTTTCTTTCTGAACAAGAGAGAAAATGATTTTCATACCATTTAAGTTAGTACAGAATTGATTTAAGAGATACTGAAATAGAAAGCTTTTATTTCTAAGTAACAAGGTCCACATACAGACTTGCACAGAAATAATTAAAAGTACAAATCAGTAACCCATTTAGATACTTTGCTTTCAGTAACCAGGTAAACAAGCTTTAAATCCCTATGATGCAAAGCATTTTAAATATTGTAGGTTAAAACTAATACTTCAAACCCAGAAAGAAATAAAATGTAACCAAACATGTGTGCATGCACAATTTTCCACTGCTGCTCAAAGCTCTCTAGCACCACTGTAACATTCTATACACATAGGACTGACATCTTTCTGCTCACACAAAACTGAACACTTTTTCTCTAAGGCCTCACTTCTTGCTCACTCCATTCCTCTCACCCCATCCCATGCCTCTGCTCCCATGAGCCGTGTGGAGCCAAGGCAGCCTTAGCCTTAATGGCCTAGTCAGCAGGGCTGATTGGAGCTTCCAGGGTCCATTTTTGATTTGTCATTCTGGTAAAAAGCCAGACACCTGGCAACCCTATGTACACAAAATGGCTCAAGGGTCGTTCACTTGGCTATGGTCACTCCATTCAAAGAATCTGAGAGAAGCAAAGGTACAATTTAACACTTAATTATTTTCCTCAAAATATTTAAGCTGCTCCCAGGAAACTTGGTATCTCTAATTCTTGGTACCAGCTAGGAAGAAGATCTCTTTGGAATTCTGCATTTGATTAAAATGTGTGCATACTTGATGATTACTTGTTCTGTTCATTCTCTCTGAAGCACCTGACATTGGCCACTATTGGAAGATGGAATACTATTCTAGATGAACCTTTGGTCTGACCCCTATGGGGTTTGTATATTCATATACACACTTTTTTTCCCCTTCTTGCACTTTTCATTATATTTATAGTGGATTCAGCAAACAGTAAGGGAGCTCCCCTGCTGCTAATTTAACATGGTAAAATGCCAAACCTTAAACAAACCGTGTGTAGTCAAGTGGATAATAGGCCAAATTCAACCCTGAATCACATTAGGGATAAATTAAGCCCAATGGGTCTGATCCTTAATTCTATTACACCCATTTGATATAGAAGTCACTCAAAGTCAACAGAGTTATATTATCATAAAACCGGTGTATAGGAGCGGAGTTTCATACTTTCATGTGCCCTCACCCAACTATATAAATTGTACTCACAGGTTCACATTCTTCTGAGGTTCTATTTTTATTAATATTCTTTAACTAGACAAATTACTGAATATTCACCACTTTACCAAAGCAAAAGAAAAGTTACCTAACTGCAAACTATATTACATATAAAAATGCCCAGTTACAAAAACAACAGTCCAGCCATATAAACAGATATGGTCTGCATATTCATGGGGAGAAGAATGTCTTCAGGAGAGTAACTCTCTGCTCTCACATTAGCAGGGAAGAGCCATCTCCCTGATACTATGCCCACTCCTTTGCAACCAATGAAAGCCAATGTTCTAGCCCTTGGAAGAGACTCAGGACTTTGAGATAAAGGTAGGTAGAGATACAAATGGCATTTTCTGTGACAGCATCTGCCTTAGAACAGTCAATACAGAGGTCTGGGATGGAGTTACTACAGATCTACTCCCTGTAAGTGTCTCTCCAGGCTCATCCTGTGCAATCAGTGGTAAGAGAGCAAGCCAAAGACAGCTTGTTCCCAACAAATAACAAAAATATTCCTGTAAGAACGTTGACTGTAAACATTAATCCCTCTGCCACAAATAGTATAAACCAAGTGAAATGTAGTCATTTGAGCTGATCTGCCCATTAGCATGAAAACTCATTTATTAGGCAACTCTGAGGTCTTCAGCACAATTTAAACATTTCTTTATTAATTAGCACACCTTCCTAATTTAGGATCTTCTGTGACCCTATCACTAAACTGTTTGTGCCTCTCACAATCAGTAATGGATTTAACATCTGAACAGCCCTGTTAGTATTTACAGTTTACAAAGGGGCACCTGAGATCTAGAATGTTGAATTAAGATATATGCTCCAGGGGTCAACCAGAGGGTGGGGTCACTCTGCACCCTTAGCTCAAATAAGCTTTGCAATTTTGAGCAAATTTTGTATTTATTTCAAGTTAATTTTGAAATAGCCTATTTGGAAATTTGGCACTGTCTGCCCATCACCAAACTGCAAAATAAACTGCTATTCCAAAATGTCCCTTAATCCTCATGGAATGAGGTTTAGTGAGACATCAGAATAGTGAGCCCATTATATTTCAAAATAACAGGCTTATTTCAAAAACACGAAATAGCTATTTTGTGATACCGGAAGTATTGTGAAATAACACCACAGTGTAAATGTACCCAGAGAGTATACCAGAGCTAGAATTAACTCTAGTACTCCCATGTTCTAAACTGCTGTCCTAATGGTAGACCATCATTGTGTCTACTTAGAACACATAGAAGGCAGTGGCTTCCATTTATGTGGAAGTTTATTTATAATTTTGCACAGAATGTGTGGCATGACTGAACTAGCATAAATTAAATAGGAACAAACCTAAACCCAGAGTTATTTTGGGGATTGGTTCAGCTAATTAAAAAACATTTTAAAGTCCCTTCATCCAATATCCCTTTCTATCATTTTTGACAATGGCTAGATAGGAAATAGCATTGACATTTTGCTGTTATTTCTCATTCATCAAAACAAAAACAAAACATTGATATTAGCGCAAGAAAACCTTGAAACTGGTTCCTTTTATGAGGTTGCATAAACTTAAGATCTGGTCACTGATTGCTCTCACTGAAACTCTGTGACAGTCCTCATGTTTGCAACATCCTAGGCGATATCTAGACTACAGGCTTTTTGCGCAAGAAGGTTTTGTCGAAAGCTTTTGCTTCTTGTGCAAGAGCGCATCCACACTGCAAAAGCATATGGAAAAAGTGATGCACTTTTGCAAAAGAGAGTGTCCAGACTGCATAGATGCTCTCTCAAAAGTAAGCACTGATTGATATGCACAGAATGGCCACCAGGGCACCTGTACTTTTTCCTCTTTTCTCTTTTTGCGCAACCCCTCGCCCATTCCCCATCCACACACGCCTTTTTGCGAATGAACTCTTTCGCAAAAAGGCTTCTTCCTCATAGAAAGAGGAAGAATAGTTGTGCAAAAACTCCTCTATTCTTTTGATTTATTGTCAATATACTGTCAAAAGCACGTGCTTACAGTGTGGATGTTCCGCGAGTTTTGGCAGAAAAACGGCTGTTTTTGCCCAAAAACTCTGTGGTGTAGACATAGCCCTATACATGAATAAGTTTCTCCATCTCAAATTTTCCCCCTACCAAGACAGCACTTTTCTGCTGGCTTCCCTTTCTCCCTCTTATCTTTGAGACCTCAAAACATGCTACAGTGTATGAATTTTAAGAAATTCTCCTCTCCCTAGGACTAGGATAACTTAGAATAACTTCTGTTGATCTAAATATGAGCAGAAGACCTTCTGGTGTGTAATTTATACTGACTCTTTTTTGTTTTACCCCGAATTCTTGATTGTTTCCTCTGATAACCTTCCTTTTATGCCAAGTGAAATGAATCATCTTTTGCCCTTCTGTTCATTAACAGAAAAGATTCAAGAGCTGATTCTCATTTATACTGAGGCCATTTTTACCACTCTGAAATTCTAAGGCAATTTTAAAATGGCTATAATTTCAATCTTTTTGAATGTTAAGGCTTTTTGACACTGCTAACAGTAGTGTAAAATAGTATCAGTGTTATTGGAACCAGGTCCTAAGTCCCCACTGTATGGGGAAGTGACCAGATGTCTAGATCTGATTTCTTAGTAATTAGTTATGATGGTATATGGCTACAGTGTCAATTGGTTTCACTCTGCAGGCTTCTAAAACAAAATTAAACACCCTATCCTATCTGGTGTTCATGGATGTCTTTCTAGTAAACCAGCTGATCCAATTCCTTTAATATCGTATTTTTGTTTATCTGCTGTATTTTCTACTTTGAGCATAAGAGCACATGCAATGTAATGTTCAGTGATTTGGAGCTTGCAATTTGTTCACCTCTGTTAGACTTCTGGTTCACATAATATTTTATAAATTGAATACTTATTGTACAGCTGCTCCTGTAACTTGTCGTTGAAATTTAACACTTTTCTAAGAACAGCACTAGTTATAAAGAGAGCAAATACTTTTTCTCCTGTCCATCAATTCACTAGAATCATTGCTTGTGGAAAGTAATTAAAATTCTAAAACTTCTATCCTTTAATTGATTTTCATGACTCTTCATTCTCATGTGTTAAGGGGGAAAAAAATTCAACTTTTTTCCTCAGACTCCTCTCCTTTGCATAATCATTCAATACCATCCCAGAAATATTAAAGAACACTATCTGAAATAAAGCTCATGAAGACTGCAGAATGTTTTTTGAGAGTGTTCTTTTGAATCTATAAATTAATTCACTTTAACTGTTCAGACCTTTGCCCATACATTTTCTAGCAAATTGATTTCACTGGTGGAGTTGTACAAAAAGCAAGTTGTAATCAAATCCAGAATCCAAAACCAAAAATTTTAAATTTGTAATAAGTATTTCTATCAGAAACTGGACCCTAAAAGTACATGAACGAAGTCAGGGAATGTCATACCAAGTGACTTGTCCTATTAAAACAGTTCTAATTTCAAATTCTGAACACCTGGAATAAACCTGGGAACAATCTACAGATCAGGAACTAAACAAAAAGTATTTGCTGAAAATTTTTGAATAAGGAAAATTAATTGAATACATTTTCTATTGTAAATTATTCATCCAGCACTTATATAAACTAACATCCTAGCAACCTGCAGTAAGGAAGATCTTCCTGTTCCAACTCCCACAACTCTGCTGCAGACTTGTCTGAAGAGAATTATGTGTGGTGTTCAAAGATCATTCTAGGCAGTGTAAGGCAGCTGGCAGAAGCAACCTATGGCTCAATACGGAACTAAATATAACACTTTTGTCATTCTCAAAACACATGCAACTTTTTAAAAATTCAAGTGAAAAATTAATTCAGAATTTTAAAAATGCATAATTACTCTCATCAAGATGGTCTTTTTTGGTCTATTTCACCTTTAACCAGAGGTGAAAGTAAGGCGGTTCATTCCGGCAGGCGCCACAGTTAGGCCCCCAGCTGGCTCAGGAAGAGCTGGCGGCAACCCCCCTCCTGCTGTGGCACAGGTAGGATGTGATGATCCTGCCCATGGTCCAGCCACTGTTTCCCAGGTGCATAGCCCAGCACTGGCCAGGTAAGGTAATCAGGCCCCAGGGCCTCCCCGCATACTCTGCTCCCACCATCAGCACCCTGCCCTGCCTCCTGCACCTCCCATACACCCAGACCCCCTGCCCTGTGCCCCTCATACACTCCAACCCTAACTCCAACACCCCCACATCCACAAACTGCACCCCCAGCAGCAGGCATCCCATTAAATAAAGTATGTGAGTACAATGTGTCATTTACGCTATTATTAATCATGTCAATTATCAATAATACGAAGTTGTATGTTTTTGTGTCATGAAAATGAGCACTCTTATACTGGCTCTTTGTTGACCACTTGATCTGAATTTTGATGTAGTTTAGCTCTTTAGTTTGAAATGGTTGCTGACTCCTCCTCTAGATCATCAGAGGCAGGCTAATTGACACTTTTCCCTACTAAGGTCCTCCACATAAGGAAGACATACATTATCAACAAACTTCCGCTAGTGAGGAGTGACTGAAGAAAACCCGTATGTCTCCCTGCGCCTTGTGTAGTGAAGTACAAGGTCACACAGGAACAAAATAACGTGTAATTTTCATTGGTTTTGCAGCAAAAATGGCCAATTCAAAGCTGCAAGACAATTACAAATTCTATAATCAAAGAATTATGCAAAACTATACACTCAGCTGAGATATAACATCAACAGAACTACTAATCAATACCTGAATCCTGAATTTGCTAGGGTTCTGAGGTGCTCATATTTAGTTAAGGATCAGCATGTTGGAATCCTACTAGAGCAAAGTGAGATTGCATTTTGTTCCCGTTATTCTTTCCTAAAAAGAAAAGAACAATCCCCCCCACGCACAATTTAGTAAAATGCTCCAAAATATGTTTATTGATTTAGAGTAAATGCTGTTTGAGGGCCAGGAGGTGCCTCTCATGGTATAAATGTATTTCTTTACCTATAAAATAGATTACTGGTCCGCTGCAGCTACCTCAACCAAGAAAGTTTGTATTCTATTCATGATGCTCTTAAAGTAGCATTGCAAATTCAATACGCCAATAAAATATCATTAGTTTATTGTCATTATCAGGGTAGAAAACAGATACTACACCCCACCTGGTAAATGATCTTGACAATTTAGCAAGGCAGCCCTAAAGATGCAGCTATGTATATTATTGATTTAAGGTATTACTTGTGGAGCCAGTTCTTTTTATCATTAAAGCCTTAGCTGGAGTTTCTGAGCACCTTGGAAGGAGCTAAAAACCCAATTCACAAATGAGTTGTGGTTTAAATTTCATCTCTGCTTATCCCATAATATTCTGGGTGAAGGGGGAAGAGGAAAATCTGTCTGAAAAAGTAACAACTTAAAATGTTTTAAATATTAGATTTCAAAGTTTAAATTTTAAGTGTGGTTTGCTTGGTGTTTCACTTAATTTCCTGATTGTGAAGCAATCAAGCCAAAATTCAGAGCTCAGCTTATAAGTGGTGATTAGAACAATTTTTTTAAAAAAGCTTGCTTTTGCACTACATCAGTAGTGACTCCAATCTTTTGCTTTAAAATAATTTTTTCTACCTCTTCTACAATTGTGTTTAATGAATAAATCTTTTAACCATCTGCTCCATGGATCATTAAATACACAAGGCAGCTCTGGGAAGACACTCAAGGAAAATATAAACCCAAATGATATGGGCTGAAGCATTTGTTTATTTAAAATCAAATGTTTTCAAGTAAAGTTCATTCTGGTTTGATCACAATGAATAGGGAGGTACAATGTAAAGCACTAATAAATCATAATATCCACTGACTCTGTTTTCCCTAGTAGCATTTATATGCCTCAAATGAATTAATTACAAATATATTTTCAATTATTGTTGTGATGAGTTCAGTCACAGATCCCCCTGTGATGGTCAGTTGATGTGCTGAAAATACCACTGACCCTGCCTACCTTCCACTGAGGCACTCCACCTCACTGTCCTGCTAAGCCAGGACTTCTGGCCTCTTCCAGCACACAGTAGAATAATACAGATGCTGACATCTGCTCAGCTCTGGGAAGGCTCAAAGGAATTCACCAAAGAACCCAGGTGCACAACCCCAATGGGACCTGAACCCCAGATCATAGAATCATAGAATAATAGGACTGGAAGGGACCTCGAGAGGTCATCGAGTCCAGCCACCCGCCCTCAAGGCAGGATCAAGCTCTGTCTACACCATCCCTGACAGATGTCTATCTAACCTGTTCTTAAATATCTCCAGAGAGGGAGATTCCACCACCTCCCTTGGCAATTTATTCCAATATTTGACCACCCTGACAGTTAGGAATTTTTTCCTAATGTCCAATCTAAACCTCCCCTGCTGCACTTTAAGCCCATTACTCCTTGTCCTGTCCTCAGAAACCAAGAGGAACAAATTTTTGCCTTCCTCCTTGTGACACCCTTTTAGGTATTTGAAAACCGCTATCATGTCCCCCCTTAATCTTCTTTTTTCCAAACTAAACAAGCCCAGTTCATGAAGCCTGGCTTCATAGGTCATGTTCTCTAAACCTTTAATCATTCTTGTCGCTCTTCTCTGTACCCTTTCCAATTTCTCCACATCTTTCTTGAAATGTGGCGCCCAGAACTGGACACAGTACTCCAGCTGAGGCCTAACTAGTGCAGAGTAGAGCGGCAGAATGACTTCACGAGTTTTGCTTACAACACACCTGTTGATACAACCTAGAATCATATTTGCTTTTTTTGCAACAGCATCACACTGTTGGCTCATATTCAACTTGTGGTCCACTATGACCCCTAGATCCCTTTCCGCCATGCTCCTTCCTAGACAGTCGCTTCCCATCTTGTATGTATGGAACTGATTGTTCCTTCCTAAGTGGAGCACTTTGCATTTCTCTTTATTAAACCTCATCCTGTTTACCTCTGACCATTTCTCTAACTTGCTAAGGTCATTTTGAATTATGTCCCTATCCTCCAAAGAAGTCGCAACCCCACCCAGTTTGGTATCATCTGCAAACTTAATAAGCGTACTCTCTATCCCAATATCTACATCATTGATGAAGATATTGAACAGTACGGGTCCCAAAACAGACCCTTGAGGAACTCCACTTGTTATCCCTTTCCAGCAGGATTTAGAACCGTTAACAACAACTCTCTGACTACGGTTATCCAGCCAGTTATGCACCCACCTTATCGTGGCCCTATCTAAGTTATTTTTGCCTAGTTTATCAATAAGAATATCATGCGAGACCGTATCAAATGCCTTACTAAAGTCTAGGTATATGACATCCACCGCTTCTCCCTTATCCACAAGGCTCGTTATCTTATCAAAGAAAGCTATCAGATTAGTTTGGCATGACTTGTTCTTCACAAACCCATGCTGGCTATTCCCTATCACTTTATTACCTTCCAAGTGTTTGCATATGATTTCCTTAATTACCTGCTCCATTATCTTCCCTGGGACAGACGTTAAACTGACCGGTCTGTAGTTTCCTGGGTTGTTCTTATTCCCCTTTTTATAGATGGGCACAATATTTGCCCTTTTCCAGTCTTCTGGAATCTCCCCTGTCTGCCATGATTTTTCAAAGATCATAGCTAAAGGCTCAGATACCTCCTCTATCAGCTCCTTGAGTATCCTGGGATGCATTTCGTCAGGACCTGGTGACTTGCTGACATCTAACTTTCCTAAGTGATTTTTAACTTGTTCTTTGTGTATCCTATCTTCTAAACTTACCCTCTCTCTGCTTGTATTCACTACCTTAGGCACACCACCAGACTTCTCGGTGAAGACCGAAACAAAGAAGTCATTGAGCATCTCCGCCATTTCCAAGTTCCCTGTTACTGCTTCTCCCTCCTCACTAAGCAGTGGGCCTACCCTGTGTGAATCCATCTTACTCTGCATACTCAGAGTATGAATCCATCTTACTCTGCATAAAACTTCATAGTGAACAAACTCATATTGTCTCCCTTCCCTGCACTCAAAACCAGGTAATAAAATTAATAAACAAGTGATTTTATTACATATAAAAAGTAGGATTTAAGTAGTCATAAGAAACATCTATGTAGGTTACTAAAAATAAAACATGAAAACAAAGGTTAACACACTAACTAAACTTGTTCCAAATAATTTCTCATGCTAGTCCTTCTTTCAGGGAAATAAGTCCTTCTCAGGCCAGAGCTGCCCTTTCTGACTTGAGTCTAGTAGTTCTCCACCCCCGTCATCACAATCCTTTTGTTTTCAGGGGTTTTCAAGTGTCCTCTTGGGATGGGGAGGCAGTCTGTAAAGCCAGGTAAAGACAATCATTGTTTACTTCTCTCACCTTATATAAAATTTCTTAGGGCAGGAAGCCTTTGTTTGGTTCTTCCTCACCTCCGTCCACCTTCCCCCCCAGCTGAAATTCATGATCCCCCATCACTTGAGCCAAAGGATGGGTTCCACAATCAGGTGACATGGGCACATGTCTCTGTGGCAGCCAATAGCCCATGAATCAGTAGCAATCTACCATGACTGAAGGAAGACAATTCTCCCCCACTCACTTGTCTCTTACTAATGGGCTATTAGCTCTGTGTATGGCTTTTTCATTGTTATTCCTGATGGGGTGGTAATAGGTTTTTCCCAGCATGAACCTACTGATTATCAATCTACAGTCAATATTCCTAATTTCAGATACAGAAATGGTACATTCACACAACATACATATTCAGCAGATTACATCTTGTCAAATGATACCTTACATGGAGTATTTTGCATAACATATTTCCACATACACATATTCATAAGCATATTTCCATAAATAATATGAAATGCATCATAATTATTTACTGTTTTTATGTATACACAGTCAGAAGTGTACATAGCACTTCACAAAACCAAGTAAAGACAGAATCTCTGCTTTGGAAAATTAGGCTAAATTATGACAAGGGTAACAGGAAGAAGGCTCAGAATCAGGGAGGGGTGGAAAATTATAATAATCTTGCAGGTGCATATGGTCAGAGAAAAAGACAGCATAGGATGTTGTAAAAAGTATGGTTAAAAGCCCATCTTAAAGGGAGTTGGAGGCATTGCATACAGGGACCAAGAGTGCCTCTGTAAAGATGTCTCACCCAGAGTTAGCAGCAGGAAATGAACCTTGGACATTTGGGACTAAAAGCATGATTCCCTGTTCCCGCTATCACTTGAGCCAAAGGAGGAGCTCCATTAGCTAGTAGCATTAGTAAGCCATTGTCCTCCTCTTTGTACCAATCTCCAGTGAAAGAGATGTAACAGCCTCTGACCCATGTGAAAGTGTAGCATGTTTTAATTAAAGATATTGAGAAGATGTAGTAAAGGTCCATTAAATACATTCCTACTCAGTCCCCTTGCTTTTTAAAATAAGGAGCATGTCTCAGCCAGTTATAAGTGTCCAGAAACTATTACCATAATAATATCCATCTCACTGAGACAAAAAAAAAAAATCACCATCTGCAAATACATGAGCTTCTTTTTTATTTTCTTCATCATTCTATTTTAGCTTTCTTTCTCCAAATTTAAAGTCACCCCACCTTCAGGGCACTATTTCCATAACTGTAGAATGCAATTTAGATACACTAATTATGAACCTGCCATTCTGTTTTCAGAGAATGATAAATACATAGTTGCTAGGAAACAGTTTTTCCAAGAGACAATATTTTCAAAGGACAGTTGTTTTTTTTTGGTAAAAAGTTATATCCAAAAAAATCACAGTACTTTACAGAAGCCATCTATATCACTCCCTGGTATACTTCACTGCCTACCTAATTCACATTGTGAATGTGAAACAAACACACCACATTGTTAACCTTTTTCTTACAAAATAACAATAAAGCAGGCGTACAGCAAAGGCAATTGTCTGCCACCTTCACTGCTCCACCTAGGCTCTCACACTGAGCTTCTCTTTCCACTTGCCTGGTTACCTGTTTCTTCCACTTGCATCCTTCAAAAGTTTCAGAGGGGTAGTTGTGTTAGTCTGTTACTAAAAAAAAAACAACGTAAAACAACCAATGGTCGGCTTCTAAACAGCCCCTAAACTCGAAATAAGATACACCATTTGCTCTATGCAAATTACATATCTAATTTCAAATAGATTTTGAAATAGCATGTTATTTCAAAATTTGGCACTGTGTAGATGTGCCAAATTTCAAAATAAGCTATTTTGAGCCATTCCTTATCCCTCGTGCAATGAGGTTTACCAGGATGGTGAAATAGTGTACCTGTTATTTCAAAAAATATTTCGAAATAACGAGCAGCTTTCTGGACATGGGGTAGCTATTTTGGGATACCTCCAGTATTCCAAAATAGCTGTGCAGTGTAGATGTACTCTCAGAGACTAACTAAAATATATACAGTAGATAGTAAAATGAGCTTTCATGGGCACAACCCACTTCTCTTTCAATTTCTTCATTAGCCCATTGATTACTAGCAAGGTGTTCACAATCTCCCAGCAAAGGGCACATAATTACCTCCAGCTGAGTCTGCAGCCTTCTTCAGACTACAGCAATGTCAGCCATCAGGATACTGCTTATAGTGTCCTGTCACAAAAGTCAAAGACAAAACTTCCTTTTAGGAGGGCTGTAGTGAGTAGCTTTCTTTAGTGGATGGAAAACATTTTATACACCCTCTGTATTCAGGGCCACCCAAGCAGCTGGCAGTTGACTCAGCAAAACTGGGTATTGCAGAAGTCAGAGGTCTCAGAAAGTCAAGGAATCTGTGACTTCCTCAACCTCTGGGACGGATAGGAAGCCCTACTTACAAGCATACTGAAAAATAAATCCCTGGGGCTATTTATTTTCCAATTATTGAGAGTCCAAACCCATACTGAAAATAGGAGTCTCTCCAATACATATGCTTAAAGATTGATAAGCGCATATGATTAACCAGTTTGTCAAATTCTAGTTGCCAAGCACAACCAGATATTTCATTTGTTTTGCTACCATCCATCTGATTTCCCAACCCAATAGTGTTGCTGAAGGGCAGCAGCCAGATGATGGACACATTTGTGGATTCTTAGGGTATGTCTAGACTACAGGGTTTTTTCGAAAAAAGTGTTGCAGAATTAGTGGCTTTTTTTTCCTCAAAAAAGTGGCCTTAGACATAGCTCAAATTGCATAGCTTATTTGGAGTTAAGCCCTGCTGTGTAGATGTACATTTGTTCATATTGATAAGAGCCTACTCTTTTGATTAGTCCTGATAAATCTAAGTGCCCAATTGGAATCAATAAGAGAATTTACAGGAGAAGGAAGCGCTCATCAACTTGAGTGTGGAATTCACAACTGTGACTCATTCTTGGGAAAGCATAGACCATTTCACTGATATCACCACTATGAAGTATTGTATCTGACTCATGCTACTTCCTTAATTTCCTACTGTTTCTTGACAACACATGCTAATGGCATCCGAGTGAAAGTGAACGAGCATGGTGAGAAACAACGAATGATCCTGTGTCACTTTAGAGACTAACCAAAATATATGGACTGATGAGCTTTCATGGGCAAAACCCACTTCAGATAAAATGGAGTGGAATTGGTTTCATTCCCCCCTTGCTAACCTAACCTTGCTAACCTAACCCAAAAGTGATTTAGTTGCCCAGAGTAACCCTGCTTCTGAATGTCATTCATCTATTCAGCACCAAGCATAATGGGCCCTGATCCTTAATCCGTGCTCCTAGATTCTATAAATATTTTTTTATTTCATGCTTGACCAAAATTTTAAAATTTCCAGTATTAAGAAAAACTATCCCATTCTAGCCTGCTAAATACAACTCTGCATTATAAAGTGTTTTTTAATTTTCACAAATGACTATTTAGCCATCACAGAAGTGCTAAAATTTCATTTTTTGAATGACTTAATCATTATGCTGCATTAGGCAAGGACTCAAATTGCTGCTGAAAACAAAAAAGACTGTTGAGGGCTTCTAGCAATTAAGATCATGAGGAAGTTTCACAGCAATCCTATCTGGTCTTTTTTATTCACTAACGACTAGCTCAATTTCTCCAGTGAAACTGCAATTTTATTTTGTAAAATAACAGGATCAGTACGTTGTCTGGACATAGTCATTTTATCCAATTCTCTTCTGTTATGATTGATAGGAATAAAACATTTCCAGTGAACACAGTAAAATATAGATAGCTTTAAAAAAAAAACCACCTACATTGAGAGGAAACATACACTGTTAAGAACTAGGAAATAAGAACTATATGAAGTTTAAACAAAACTCAAGTTTATTTTGCCTTACCTTTTTTACCTGCTTCTTACATTTTGAATAAAGGAAAGCCTCTGTTTCTGCTAAAATAGTAAAAACATGAATGTCTCTAAAATGAGCCCGGAGTTTAGTAGTATAGCAAATCAAAACACATTCCAAGTCAATTGCAATTTTCTTATTAGCCATGAATGTGAACTGGTGCTTAAGCAGCACTGTGATATAATCTGGCTACAGAGATAGGAGTCCTGTGATATAAAAGCAAAGCTACAAATGTTGTGGATATTTAAAATATCATTGTATACTTGCAATGTTGGA
The DNA here is from genome assembly GCF_052426305.1 of Pelodiscus sinensis. Taxonomy (NCBI): domain Eukaryota; kingdom Metazoa; phylum Chordata; order Testudines; family Trionychidae; genus Pelodiscus; species Pelodiscus sinensis. The sequence continues at coordinate 46,214,353 of NC_143055.1, forward strand.
CAGGCAACCATCACTCTCACTTTTCCTTCCTCTGAAAACTAGATTTTTGTCTGGAATATGGTGGACCTCTTAAACTGGCATGTCTTCTCATTTAATTCTCTACTTCTTCCACATCTGGGTTGGCTCATTGTACTTCTTCAATATTCATTCTTTGGCAACTTTTCACAATAGCTTCTAAGTATACATATATGAGCTCAACTTTTTCCAGTCACCAAAGCTCATAGTTTTAGATGTTTCTTTTACACGATGCTTCAGAAATTATCTGTACTCTATTTAATCATTCAGAAGATGTTTGCAGTAAATTAATAGACAGTATACCCACACTTTGTAAAAATGGTTCTGTCCCAAATCAGTCCTGATTCAACTGAACCCTCAGACTTGAATAAATCATTTGCAGAATGTTTACTTGGGGACAAGACAAGAACGGGCATATCCAAAGGCTACGTCTAGATTACATCCCTTTTTCGTAAAAGAGATGGAAATTAGACGTATCGCAATTGCTAATGAAGCGGGGATTTAAATCTCCCCCGCTTCATTAGCATAAAAGTGGCTGCCACTCTTTTTTTGGCACGGAGCTTTGCCGAAAAAAAGCGTCAGTCTAGACACTGATCTTGAGGAAAATAAAGCCTTTTCCGAAAGATCCATTATCCCTCTATGAAATAAGAGATAAGGGATCTTTCGGAAAAGGCTTTATTTTCCGCAAGATCAGTGTCTAGACTGGCGCTTTTTTCCGGCAAAGCTCCGTGCCGAAAAAAAAGCGGCAGCCATTTTTATGCTAATGAAGCGGGGGAGATTTAAATCCCCGCTTCATTAGCAATTGCGATAAGTCTAATTTCCATCTCTTTTACGAAAAAGGGATGTAGTCTAGACGTAGCCAAAGAGATACAGACATCTTCTGAACAATTAAAGCAGGAATATTTGTTTCCAATAGACATAAGGCCTGTATTTTCATATGATATGGAATGGAACTTAAGGTTTCCTTGGTTTAATAGAATTGGTGGAGACACCTGAAAATACTTGGATGGTGTCTATATGGAACACAGACTAAGGAGCAGTTTGAGGGGAAGGAGATAACTATCAAAGAATTCTGCCCTTCTCAGGCTTGCTTACTCAGGGATGTAGAGTTTAAAAGCAGATGTGAGGGGAGGAGGAACATTTACAATGCTAGTTACAATAGCTGGTGGGAGATTCTGAATGGGAGATTCCTTGTCTTTTTGCAGGTTGCACATAATAGTCCTAAAGGCTCATGTGCGGAGCTAGTGTTCATTCAGAGGAAAAAAGTGGAAGGTAGTCCTGTTGAGGGAAGTTGTTTTTATATGCTGGAAAATTGTGTGTTATTTAGATAATACCAAGATTATCTATTTCTTAGGCTGACCCTCTCCAAAGTGAAAAGAAGCTGTTTTACTGGCCTGAGTTATTTAAAGACAGTCAAATATTGCCAGAGCTTTCCTGGGAAGTTGGATTTTTAGGGTTTGTTTGTTTGTTTCCCCAAGCTTTTCCTCTTATTGATTAACCTTTTTCAGTGATTGTCTTGGATGAGGTAGATTCCTTGGTTCCTAGTCAAATCAGGCCTCCCATATATAATTGCTATTTGTGCATATGTAACTTGGAACCCTGAAGCTTTTGCCTTAACAGTTATATCAGCTAAAACCATGGTATATGTCCAGGTGGCATTATTTTTAGAGTTGATATTCCCAGAAATATACTTGCAGACTATTGTCCTAAGTTTATGGCAGAGTTTATGGAACAATTTTTCCATATGTTGTAAATAAAATGTATTAAGTTCTTTTCAGACTACCCCTGCAGCAGACATGCTCAAGTGCATCACTAGACAATTTATGACAAGTGAACTTATAAAATGAGACTGCTGGCTATCTATCATTTGCTTAAAAGAAAATACCTTTCTATTGTATAGGATTACTCTATGTCGGGCATATCATAGTCTGTATCTAAATGCTTTTGATGTAAAAAATGCTTTTGTGTAAAAAAAACACCACTTTTTTTTAAACCAGTTAGAACTTCTTAAATACATTAATTAGCATCAAGAGACATTAATTAGCATAATCAAGAGACAAAAAATAAACTGAATGTTTGACATGACTTGTAATATCCTTGACCCCTTGTCTTTCAACATGTGCACTCAAAAGTAACAATCAAGAAGGTGGGTCCTCCTAATAACTTTATACTTTAAAATCGACTGATTGGTCTTTTTAATGATAACTTACCGTACCATCATTGATTTTGCTAGAACAGGATCAAGCCCATACTAAGCTAAAAATATGTTGTAAGACCAAAATTATTTAGGTTAGACAAAACTATGGTGCATAGAGAAGGAAATTAGAAAGTTGTTACATAATGTAAACAAATTGAGAGCAGATGACATTGTCAACAGAGAGAAGTGCAAAGTGATGCATATGGAAGGGAGTGTTATCTGGCACGGAAAGGTAACGGTGTTCACTAATTGACTGCCAAATTAACTTAATTAACCTATAAGAAAATTACAAGTGCAGACCCTCTTCCCACATCTATCATTGGGTTTCTCTAAATTTTAATTGGTATGTGGCGCTCGAAATTACCACTGACAATTTGATAAGTTTCAGCCACAGGACTATATTTTTAAAAGATCAAACAAGCAAAACAATTAGTCACAGACACATAAGAATTACCACAGAGTCTATGGCGCGGAGATGATGGAAGTGTCACTTGCGACCTGCAATCCATCGGCTAATTGAAAGCCTCAGGAGAGGATCAGTCAGGAGTCCCATGGCGGTTGATGGCACCGAAGCTAGCGACCTCGATCCTTAGGTCCTTACGGGCCCTTGGAGAGGAACGGCCAGTAGTCCCTCGACGAAGCCGGAATACGGTGTGATGACTGGCCTTCCGCTCGGTCCTCGCCCTTTTCCTGTGCTTCGGGGACAGCTGGAACCGGCGATGGTCGACCTAGACTCTAGCTAACCTAACCTACACTTATCCTAAATTAAAACCCTATCTAAAACTCGATGCCCCCGACGAACAGTCTCGAAGATGGCCGACGTGCGTGGACTGACATGAACCTGATGAACAGACATGATGATGAAACACTAACCTATCTAAAACTAACTACCTAAGCCTAAATAGATAGACTAAAGCCTTCCGCTTTGTCTATACTCTTAACTTATCTTATCCTACACAATCAATCTTCGCGGGACAATACGCATCTCGTTCTCTCTCTCACCTATGCCTAGACCTATATCTATGCCTAAGCCCGATGCCACGACACTTTGGTCTCGGTGCAGGCTTTTATAGGTATGGTTCATGCATTATGCATAGGGGTTCTTCCAAATTGGTTGGCTGAGGGAGGATGCTAATTTACATAGATTTAAACCTATTGGTCCTTCAGATAAATATATTAATATATCTGGGTAACTGTTCACCCTATGAATATTCATAAAAGTAACGATGTTCCACACATGAATATTCATGCACATTTGAAACAGGACAACAACAATACAAGTCTTACCATTGCAGTTGATGACATTTGAATAATACAAATATTGATAATATCATTACAAAGGCTAAGGCTAATACATAGGTGTAACCTGCTCATTCATTATACATAACTCATAATTATGCACAAACAAATCATTTTATTCAAATAGCAAACAATTCTGTAACAGGAGCAATTTACTCTTTTTATATGTAAAACGGTAAAGAATATGGTTAAAGATGTGAAGATGACAAGCTTCTTCACAAGGAGAAATTAAAAAGTGGAAAACTTATCTTATTTTGGGGACTCCGCTGCCACCATCAAGTGCTTTTGAACCCACAAACATGAAACCAACCCCAGGGTACCCCAAGCTTTTATCACCAAAAGAGCTTGAGAAAGAAGAGAAAAAAACAAGCTGCAGTCTGTGTAGTTGACCCCTCAGCAGGCTTGCAGATACACACAGACAGACTTTCCAGGACACTGGCTAATTAGAAAAAAGAACAAACTTTTATTATCAAAACAAAGCTACAGTTGCAAGCATAGTGAATTGGCTGGATGGAAAGAACCACCATTTGATATAGATACTCAGGGAAAATCCCTGGGCTGAAGACTTAGTTACAAAAAAAGGGGGGGGGGCACACTTTTAACAAGCTCTGACATTATTTTCACATCCCCAAACACAGGAAAACAATAAATCCTGAGGGACTAGCTAAACTTTTCCCTACTTACACATTGTAAGAAGTCCGTTCTTGGAGAGAGGAGTGTCTCCCATCTCCCTCAGTACTTGGAAGAAAAATGCTCTGCCTGTCAAACAAAGAACAGAGAAAGAAAATCCCTCTTTTTCTGTTTGAAATTCGTACTTGCAGGGTTATTGGCTGACCATCTGATACCTGGGTAGGTATAGGAGACATTAGTTAACCTCTTAGTCACCGGGTGCTGGTCAGCATTCCTGATTATGACAACTCTTCAGACAATATAATTAACCTGAGAAACTCATTGCAGTAGGATATCATTCTCCTTCATTGTTTAGGATATTAGCTGATCACTAGCGTTGGTTAGAAAAAAAGGCATTTGGTGTAATTTGTGAATGATGTTTTTTTCTGACATGTTAGGCATTTAGTACTCCAACAAATAGGATACAAAACTATACTTACTATTGATCTGTTCCAGGTGGGAATTATATGTACAGTTTGCCGAAATTAGAACTCTTTTCAAAATAGAATCTGAGGACAAGGCCAGAAAGAGTTAACAGGTCTGGCCAGTGGTGCTGTAGGAGAAATGAGGACAAGCTTGTACATTTCTTATTTGTAGTATGTGTATAAGGTAGTTCTTTTAGGCTTTGATCCTGCCAGAGAAAGTAGTTCTTAAAATTACAAATACCATTTAATCAGTGTAGCTGGATGATCAGCTTCTTGTTGTTCCACATTTCCAGATGAAGGAAGACACTAGTTCCTCTTCCACACAGGGATTCACCACTAGTGTTTCTGGTCCGGAGGATTATGTCCCTACATTAGCTCCTTATCAGTTTAAATAGGCATGAGATTTATATAATAATGCTTAGCTTTGAATAGCATGTTTTAATCCATGGATTTCAACCTGCTTTTACAAAAGTTACAAGGCTGATTATATATTATATATTTCAAATTCTCCCTCTGCTCCTAAGCAAAACACTGAAAGTTCAATTTGCACTTTTTGGGCCAAGCCATTTTGGAGAGATGATGATCTGCCATACCCAAACATAATTTAGGAAATATGTCAGTAACAAATAATTTTAAATAACAATTTAAAGGCCCTTTTTCTGGTTGTTTCTGAACTTCCTAAAGAAATGATCCCCTAAAATAAAAAGACACGTAAATTTTCAAGTGTATGCTTTTTTGAAAGCAGACATTGACAGTTGGAGTTTTAAAGGGAGGATAATTTGAACCTTAGCGATGGAGTGACAAATCACTCACTTTCTTGAGTATTAAAAAAATCACTCACAAATAAATTCTCTTTATGTAAATTAAAAAAAAACAACAGCAGCAGCAATCTCAGTTAAGCCATGATTTTACAAATCTAGTTAAGAATAGTGTATCTGTTGTAGGTTGTTATGTAGCCTTGTCAAGTGTGACTGATTGATTTAATCTGCAGATTGTTATTGACTGTAAATGGCTGTACATTCTGTTGAGTGAACTGAGGATGCATAGAAAGTCCATTTTGTGCCGAAGACTATGCAGCTAGAATATATTTAAATAATTTTAGGCATGTGTCTCTGTGTGTACATCTGGGCAAAATTTCAACACATTTCCCAAATATATTTTTCTGAATAATTAAAGGAATTTACATCTACTGTATTTACACTTCCTTATTGTTTGCTTTTTTTCAACACTGTAGAAGAAGAATTTACATCGGGGGTCTTAACTGGTGGGGTGTGCCTCCCCAGGGAAGGTGTGAAGGATATACAGGGGAGGTGTGAGGTGCCTCCCAGAAAATTTATCACAATTGCCTTCTCACTGGATAAAATTCTAAAGTTTAGATGTCTTCATAATTAATATTATTAATTAAAATTATAAACATTAATTTCTTATTAACTTCTAGAGATCAGCACACTATAATAGCAGTGTGAACCAATCAGGCCTATGTGACGACACGGTACAATAGCAGTACGCAAGCATTGCTGACTTTCATCTTCAAATATTACGTAAATTTGTTAGGAAAAGGTTCAAAGTAAAAAGCTCATATTATTCATTGAGGCATAATATGTTTAGAAGCTGGGCAGGTAGCGCACCTGCAGTAGTGGCGGGTGGGGGGGGGGAGAAAATAGTAGTGGCGAGGGGGGAGAAAAGAATAACAAAATGAGTGCAGAGTTTGAAACCCAAGATTTCATTGTGTCATTGGTCTGTCTTGCAGATATATTGTCCCACTTGAATGACCTCAACATTTCAATTCAAGGATCAGAAGTGACTGTTCTGGATGCAAATGAGAAGGTCGGTGCCTTCCAGCAAAAACTGGCTCTTTGGAAGAGACGCGTCGCGAAGGACAACTACGCAAATTTTCCTAATCTGGAAAACGTTCTTTTTTCTGGAGAGGGCTTGTTAGAGGCAATATTTTGAGGCATTTGGAAAATCTCATGGACTCTTTTGATAAATATTTTGTTGAACAAATTGCTGACTTGAAAAATGATCAGTGGATTCGAAATCCTTTCACCTTTAATTTAGACTCCATGGATGATGCTTTGCTGAAGCAAAAATTCTTCAATCAAAACCTTGATGAATTTTGGTGCTCGCAAATAGATGCCTACCCAGTTTTGGCAAAGAATGCTCTTTCAGCCTTGATCCTATTTGAAACCTATCTCTGCGAATCTGGATTTTCAGCGTTGGTCAGTGTGAAGACAAAAGCTAGAAATCGGTTGGATGCCAGGCATGACATGCGCTTAGCATTGTCCAAGACTATCCTCAAATTTCTCTCCTTACTGACCAAAAGCAGCAACAGTCATCTCATTAAGGTGGTCTTGAAGAACTTTTTAAAATAATTTACTCTTTTATTTTTTATGTATGTGAAGAATTGGCTACAAATAAAATCTCTTTATCACCTTAATTCTGTTTGAGTGGTTCATTGATCAATTTGGGGAAGGAGGAGAGGTTTGAACATGAAATTCACTTTCAGGGGAGGTATGAAGGTAAAAAGGTTAAGAACCCCTGATTTACATGAAAGAATCTTTGTGGGAAAAATCCTTGTAGAATATTATAGAGAAGGGTAACATTTCTCTAAAATTTTTGAACCAACATATTGAATTCTATAGAATTCTCTATGGTGGGTAAAATACTTTCTTGTATTCTGTTGGCCATGTCATCCTTTCAAATATAAATTTGAATTGTGATATTTCTTTGAGACGACAGTGGCGATTTCTGCATTTGAGTAAGATACTTCCAGCCTAGGTTACCCATAGTCTAATTGTTGCACTGCTTAAACTGGCCCATCTTCGTTTTCTGCCAAGTATAATCAGGAAGGTAATGAAATTATTCTAGCTGCACTATTCATAAAGCATTTAGAGGCAGAATAGTGCAAAGATTCTATTGCTATTTTGCTGTTGCCAGTTGGCATTAGCATAGCATGAAAATGATGGGGAAATCATGTGCCTAGAGAGGAAAGTGTAAGCAATGTCTTTTGATGAAAAGGACAATTCCCCAAAATGAACTTCACCTGTAATGAAACTGAGATTCTCAAACACAGAAAATTACCCCTTGAAAATCTTCCTGATTCTGTGCTACTCCACAAGCAGCTCAGAGACCTTTATTCTGATAAAACACCTGGTGCAATGTTGGTTTCTATCACTCTTATAAACTAGCCTTGGGGAGCCCTCAGCTCCAGAGGCAAGTGCAGTCCCTCTTCCCCTGGCTGTTTTCCCCACCTCTTCTTTCCTCTGCTTTTTTGTATCCTCTGGCTAATGGCTTACTTAGCCTTCCAGCTCTCCTCCACCCACCAATTAGGCCCAGTTCTTTTTTAAAAGGTCTGTTCCGTGGTGTTGTTACCCACTATTCTATCACACATTCACTAGAGATTTATATGAATCACACCCATCAGACTTGTTCATTCTTTATTTCTTTCAATATGATTTTTGGCAGATAGCATGGCAAAAGTCTGTAGGAGTTGGGGAGGTTCCGGGCAATTCAGCGCCAGGGAGAAGATTAGCTAGGGACAGATAGGAATGCAAGATTTCACAATCACAAATTCTGAAAATAGAATTAATGAAAAATATTAACATTCCTGGGCTATGTAACTGGAAAGACCATGATGTATAACTATCAGCAATAATATTCATATGATCAAAATATTTAATACTGTAGTCAGAGACATATAAACTAGATCACGCTGCTATATTAATAATTCTTTTCAGTTTACTGTGGTCCTTTACTTTGTGTTATGTATGTGTTATGCAACTAAATGTGATGCTGAATTGGGGTTGTATATTAGATTTCAGCATAATAGTAAGGCATTTTATTTTAGCAGCTCATGTTTGGGACTCCTTCTATAACAGCAAAAGAGAAACGTACATGATTTAAGTACATAAAGATTGATCGGTCCTGAACCATGAGGGAATTTTGTAGTTCAACACTGCCTGGAGGCTGACAAATTTTTGTTTAAATCCAATATTTGCACTTCCATTGACATTCAGGATAGAGAAAGCTTGAATAATGTGCTAATAATGAATTAAATTGTTTCACCATCTCAATTAAAGAATAAATAAATTAGAAGACCTGGTAGTGTAGAGCAAGGGAAACAGCAGTGGAGGCTGTTAAAGTTTTTAAAAGATTAATTTAAATATTTAAGGAGATGAAAAAAGGGAGGGTCCTCTTTGATGATTAATATTAAAAGTCCAGCAGGTTAGTCAGCCTCACCAGTGGGGAGATAGCACCTTTGAGAGTGATATAAAAAACAGTATGATCCTAATGCCTATAAGTAGATCTTGGGCACTCATTAATATTCTTTGAGCTGCTCAATCAGGTATGGTATTATGATACCTGCGAATCTCCATTAAAATACATGTTTGTAATTTCCCATTGCATTCAGAAGAAATTCATTTTTGCATACATGTCTAATTATTAAAAACATAGTCTGAATTCTAAGAAGTTGGTTTACACCCTTGTCTATTTATTACCTGCAGATCTCTATCATAGAATAAAAAGATAACATCAGCCTCTCATTATCCACCTTTTATCTTTTTTCCCTCAGGCTTTCTAAGTGCTATATTGTTTTCATTATTTTTGCTTTAGTTTAGCTATGGAAATTAACATAAAGATACAAAAGTACTGAATGGATTTCTGGTTTGATGCCCATTAAAATGCTATTTTGCAGCTAGAGTTATTTTTGCATTAACCTCAGGGCTGCACTAACAGCCCACTTCCAGCTGTCCAAAAGGTTAAGTTCTGTGTAAACATATTTAATAACTAAAGGTGGGTATGTCTACACTACAGTGCTAATTCGAACTAAACTAATTCGAACTAACGCATCTAGAACTAAAAACTAGTTTGAATTAGCGTTTTGCTAATTCGAACTAGTGCGTCCACATTAAGTGGACCCTGAAGCAGGGTTAAGGATGGCCGGAAGCAGTGCTGGCAGGGCATCAGAGGAGGACTTAGAGCGTGGAGATGCTGTCTCAGGCTAGCCAAGGGCTGTGCTTAAAGGGTCCCGACCCCCACCCCGGACAGACAGTTCTCAGGGGTGTCCCGCTTCCAAAGCAGTCCTGGCTTGGAATGCCCTGAGTGCCCACACTGGGTACATCACAGCACTCGGCCATCAGACCGAGTGCACTTGCCACAGGCTGCCATCTGGGGAGAGGGGGCAATTGGGGGGCTGCAGGAGAGCTTCCACCCCCAGAAGCCCGCAGAGCCAGCCCAGTCCTCCCCATCGGGGGCTCGTGCCCCATTCCTCCCTCACCTCCTTCCACTTAACCTTCCCTAGCCCCTTTTCTTGATGTACAAAATAAAGATAACGTGTCTTCCAAAATGGAATCTGTCTTTATTGAACAAAACTGGGGGAGACTGGGAAAAGGAGGTGGGAGAGGGGAAGAGAGAGGCTGGGAGAGGGGAGGGCAACTAAAATGATCAGAGGCTTGGAACAGGTCCCCTATGAAGAGAGGCTAAAGAGACTGGGAATTTTCAGTTTAGAAAAGAGGAGACGGAGGGGGGACAGGATAGAGGTCTCTAAAAGCAGGAGTTGGGTGGAGAGGGTGCATACAGAAAAGTTCTTCATTAGTTCCCATAAAGAAGGACTAGAGGACACCAAAGGAAAGGAATGGGTAGCAGGCTTCAAACTAGTAACAGAAAGTTGTTCTTCACAAAGCAAAGAGTCAACCTGTGGAACTCCTTGCTGCAGGAGGCTGTGAAGGCTAGAACTGGAACAGAGTTTAAAGGGAAGAGAGATCAAGTCATGGAGGTTGGGTCCATGGAGTGCTATTAGCCAGGGGGTAGGAATGGTGTCGCTGGCCTCAGTTTGTGGAAGGCTGGAGATGGATGGCATGAGACAAATGGCTTGGTCACTGTCTTCGGTCCATCCCCTCCAGGGTCTCTAGGGTTGGCTGTTGTCGGCAGACAGGCTACTGGGCTAGATAGACCTTTGGTCTGACCCAGGATGGCCATTGTAAGCTCAGGGCTCGGGGTCGGGGGTCTCATTGGACTCCCTTGATTCTCTTGCATACCTGCTCCTGGGTGGCCAGGCTGGCAGCTATCCTGCCCAAGCCGGCCACTTTTCTGTGCCTAGTGCAGAGATCGTGGACGAGGTCCACGATGTCCGCACTAGCCCAGGCGGGTGCCCACCTCTTGCGGTCCCGGACAAGTTCCCGGGAGCCGCCAGCCTGGTCCCGGGAAGAGGGGGAGGTCTGGGGGGCATTGGGTGTGTGGCTCGATCCGTGCCAGGTACAGGGTCTGCTGGCTGGGTGCTGGCAGGCTTGCACCTGGCACGGGCACCGTAGCCAGCCCGTGCCCCTTTAAGGGGTCTGGGGCCGGGAGGGGGGCAGTAGAATTTCCCTGGTGTTGGCCAGAGTGGCCACCAGGGAAACCTGGGGAGGGCTAGCCTCCCACTAGTTCGAATTAAGGGGCGACACACCCCTTAATTCGAACTAGCTAGTTCGAACTAGGCTTAATCCTCATGGAATGAGGATTACCTAGTTCGAACTAAGCGCTCCGTTAGTTCGAATTAAGTTCAAACTAGCGGAGCGCTAGTGTAGCGCCTATCAAAGTTAATTCGAATTAACGTCCGTTAGTTCGAATTAACTTTGTAGTGTAGACATACCCGGTGGCATTATAATTTCTCTCTCTGAGAAATTTGCTTTAAATATGAATGTTTCCTGCTTTAATATGTTTTTTTAAAAGAGTAATCAATTGTAATGGAAATATTCATTAATGCATATTTTATGTGAACTCTCTTTTCAAATGTTTGGAATTTGATAATCTCAACTGAGAACTGAACACATTAATGTCATTAGAGCTTTTGTCTTTTCATAATTCTTTGAAGTCTGACAATAACATCAAAATCTTATCTAATGCCTATTCTTTATTGGGGTTATTAGAAAAAAACCTAACTCCCTTTTGTCTATAATACTGACAGTTTGTTTCATATAGCTAAACAGAAGACTGCAGATACCCAAACTCATTTTACTCAGATGTTGTGCCCAAGAGTAGGAAATTATTTAAAGTAAAAGAGAGTCATGTTTTTTTAACTTAACTTTTGAAAACTTGCTGTACTATTTAATTACACAGCCTTAAAATGCCTTATGTGATGTTTGTCTATAGTTGTTAATTTCAACTTCAGCACTTTTCATAATTATGTGTTTGTGACGGACCAGGCCGTGTCTGGGCACAGCTGAGGGCATCCGCTCAGGGCGAATTGCTCAAATCCGGGGCTTCTTACAGCCCCCTTGACTGGTGACCTCTCCAAACAGGCCACAAACCAGTCCCACAGAGCGCTTCAGCAACCTGCCTGAAGCCTCCCGAGCAAAACCCCTCCGACATCCCAGCAATATCCGTGCCCCAGATGGCCCCGGGCCTATACACAGGTGGGGGGTCCTAGCACCCAATCCCACCTACCCCGAACAAGTTCTGTCCGGTTCCAAGAAACCAGCCACAGATCCCTGGTCAATTTACCCTCTGGACCTTACTCACAAATCACGCTGGGCCAATCCTTTAGAATCTATATCTAAAGGTTTATTATTACAAGAAAGAAGAGCATGAGAGTAAGGTTATTAAAGTACAGTACGTTACATGCACCGAATCTCCCAGTCCTCGATGCAGGCTCTAGCAGAGATGTTGCAGCTGCTGGTTTAAAAGTTCTTATTGCACATCCTGCGATCAGGATGGGTTCACAGGTCTTCCGGGCTCTTCAATCCCTGCAGTGCTGCCTCTGGGATGAAGTGCTGAGCTGAGAACAAAATGGCATCGACCACATGGCCTCTTTATACCTCCTTCCTGGCCTCTTCTAGTATGTAGCAGGTCACCTGGTCCTCAGCCTCTCTGCTGGCAGCTCTTGGGTCTCCGCCCTCCTGCTGTAGGTGTGTCTTTGGGCCATCAAGGGCCATTGTTCCACAGGGCTTCACTATTCAGTCTGTCCATAGCAATGCTCAACCACATTCACAGAAATATTCAGCTTCCACACAGATTACAGATTCCTACCTACACACACAGACATTATACACTCACATAAATAGCGTACATAAGATCAACAAACAATAATCTCCCATTCAATACCCCACATGGCTCCCTTTCATACAGATTTCTGGGGCCAACACCCCCACCTAGGGGTGCAGCAGCGATCTGGCTGCTTCCCTCCAATTCAGCAACGTGACAGTGTTTCACTCTGCTTCATAATTATGTCAGTAAGGGTGTGTCTACACAACAGAGAACTATCGAAGCTGCCACTGTTGATCTTCCAGAGTTTGAATTAGTGGGTCTAGTTGAGACAGCTAATTCAAACTGAGAGAGGGTGTTCCAATCAATGTTGGTACTCCTACTTCCATGAGGAGTAAAGGAAGTCTAAGGGATAGTGTTCTCCCTTGACTTTCTGCAGTGTGGACAGCTCCAAAAATCAAGTTAAGGTACCTCAACTTCAGCTACGCAATTAACATAGCTGAAGTTGCATATCTTAATTAGACCTTGTCCTGTGGTGTAGACATATCCTAAGTTACTTAAGAGTTAAGTTTATCACATGATTTAGCAGTAATTCAGGATTTACCTAAAACTGGTTGACTTTGGTGAACATTTTTTGTTTAAAATAAAAAAGGCCTGTTCTGAGAAGGATAATAATCAAAGATGATTTTAAAAAATTTTGTTGAATTTTTTTGATGGACACTTCCACTGTGTGTGTAAAAACAGATGAAAGATTCTGCTTTTGCTTTTTTAAAAAATGAAAAACTGTTCACCTTCAAAATCCCTGTGGGATAAATATGTTCCCGCAATTTGTAAAATATATGCCTTTCATGAGTTTGGCCATATGTAACGTCGACAGACCCTAGTCATCCGTGGGTGGAGTCGAATCTGGAGCTTAGTGCATGCACTTCTACTGCATGAACTAAAAGCCAGCTGGCTCTCAGATAAGGCTGTAGAATACACTCATTCTCTCCCTTTAATGGTCTCAGTACCACTAAATGGGACAGCACACCACACCCAAAAGGTGTGTGGGTTACACATGCACCCTTGTTTTTCAGCCACTTCTAGAGATACTCAGTAGTACACAGCCAGGATTTCCCTAAGGCACTGAAGTACAGCAGCCTCACCACACAAACACACACAACTTCCATCTTAGAACATGTGTTCCATTTCCATCTATAATTCCACACACTGATTTGATTGTGAAACTTTGTTCTGGGTTAAGTTACTGGAGATGTTCACGGTTGCTGTCTTCAGAAACAAAGCAGAGGTAGGGGCATTTAGATCCAATTAGTGCTTGTTATGGATGACAGCATTCAAGCATCATGCAACGCATCCCCTGGAGTCACAGTGAATGCCCTGTTGCATTTTCAAAGCTCATCTGCTCCTAGACTCTAACATACTGTGTCAATTTCCCATCCATTCCTAACATCACACATAATGCTCCCTGCTATTTTTACCACTTTGTTTCTCCCTATGTACCTATGTAGGAAAAAGCAGAATTTAAGACAAACATGACAGTATTTGATGGTTTATCCTTTGCATGTTTTATTTTCCTAAAATACACCCAGAGTAAGATATCCATAGTGAATTATTTCTCTGCTTTTGAGCTTGAATGGGCACCTTGGGTTAAGGAAGTTTTTAAAAAGTTCCATGGAAGCACTATTGAAATCTGATTGACAACCCTCCATGAGCCCCCACAATGTGCCCCTCTCAGTCTGAACTGTGCAGACAAAATAAAAATAAAGAGAGTTATGAAAGAGGAGTCCAAAAATGAGAATGGAAAGGGAACCAGCAGAAACCGAAAAGGCACAAAGAAAAGAACAGCATAGAAAACAATGAAGGAGGAAGAGTAATTGTAGAGGGAAGAAAGAGAGAGCATAGAAAGGAAGTAGAGGAAAATTAAAGGGATAGAGAAAAAAGCAAACAGCTTAGTAAGTTCTATTTTCTTCATATCCAAAACTAGAAACATACATTCTCCGTAGGAGAGTGAAGTCTTTCAATGCACACCCATCCTATGTAGAAAAAAAAACATGAACATGACTATTTCCTCCTTGTAAAGAAATTTACAAGACAGGCTCCATTTAAATGCTAACTACAACATTGATGTGGATTGGAAACAGACACAATAGAATGATTAAATGCAGAGCCTGCAACGTTAAAATTAGTACTTACCTTGGGAATCTACACCTAAATTACCTGCCATCAGTAGCCCTGGTAGAAAATAAATCAGAAGGTGACAGTAAAGGCCATGTCCCTACTGCACCTTTGACCTTCCTGGGACCTTGTCTGGGAGCTAGAAATAGGAGAAATCAAACAAAAGGAACGACAAAATGCAGGAGAAAGAGGCATACCCCCTCACTGTGCATTGCTTTGCTGAGAACCAATGCCAATCTGGTCCAATGGGTTATGGAGACAATTTCTAACCCAACTGCCACTCTGGAAAATGCCAATGTTGCAACAATTGTGATTTAAACCCCCAAACCAGACCTCCTGGATATTGGACGGGAGGTGGGAAAGCACCCACCCCATTGGCCATTTTTGCTAGACCTCAGTACTAGTGATCAGCCTATCTTATGGCATCACCAGAGAGATCCAGCAACTAGTTTAAGGATGGGAAGGGAAACAGGCATCCCATGAAGGCAACAAACTGTACCAACCACTTATCACACTCCTTCAACAAACAGTGCATGTAAATTGCATGGCACCAGCAGCACCTTCATAGTCCATTGGCAGCAGAAGTGCATGGGAGAAGCCCTGGAGCCTGGGCTCAGATACAGCATGACATCACCTCACCCCCCACATCATGAGAAAGGAAAGAGAGAGTCAGTAGCCCTCACATCCTGAAAGCCAAAAAGAGCTGGAGAGAGAAAAGAAAACGAGGGAGCACAGGTCTCAGATATCTCTAGTGACATTTCAGAAGTGACTCCACTGCTTCCAACCCCTTCAGATTCACACCCCAGCTAGTGAGGTCAGCATTTGTAACTATAATCTAGACTAAGGACCACAACATATGATGTAGTTACAAGTTATTTTCATACCTGCTGCCAGGGCTCTATGCAATTTACACTGTCATCTGAGAAATGATTACAAAATAATTGCATGATTTATAATATTGAATATAAAATTTCATGCTAGACTTAATATTGACTTGCATCGCCAATGTCTGTATCCCCCACAGCATTCTGAAAGCACTAAAATGATTACCAAGAACTATTTTTAAAGTGACAAATCATTCTGATTTTTTGAAGACCTTTGTTTTTTTGCTAATTCCCCATTTATCTCTTCATTTTGAACTTCTATTGTCAAAGCTTTCACCTTCAATTAATATAAGATTTCCTGGATATTAATTTGTGTTTAGAATAGCTAGAAAGTTTAGAAAACTGTTGAAAATGCTTTGCAACATCATGTGAAATGACCTTATAAGAAGCTTTGCTACTGAAAACTTTTAGGTTATTGACAATGGCATTTAATTCTGTTTTTGATGCTGTTCATTGGTGACTGTTAGAACCTGTCCATTGGCTTAGATCACATCATTATAATCTTTTAATTTATCATTCAATTTTATCCATTATTAAAAGACCTTTTTCAGGTATTATAGGTACTCCCCACACTTCATCAGATAGGATTTCTTTAGATCTTTAGAACGTAGCTCAACTTCTCTGAGGTTTTGATTTTGTACCATTTTGCACATGAGAATCACAACAAAGACTCTGAGGGTGGACTCAGGAACCATTTGTGTTCAAGAAAGTACTTGGGAAAAATGGTTAAATTAAGCACATGCTATGTAGAGAGCTGAATTGTTACCTGGTTAATCAGTAAGCCTCACCCTTAAAAGATGAGGCTTACAGGTTCTGGTTAACTGGTAGAGGATGGAGATGGTAGCTGAGTAGGAGCTCTGCCACGCCAAGCTTCATCCTCTTCCTGATGGAGCAACATGTGTAGGCTTTTGTTGTGCACCTCAAGGTGCTGTACTTCAAAACTCGCACCTCAGGCTCCATGCTCACAGTGCTCTGGCATCCATGCAGGGCACCAAAATTTGTGAGTGCACCACATCCCCTTTATCTCATGCAGGTGAGGTGAGGTTAGGGTCTGGAAGAGCACCTTATGGGACACAGCTGACATGAGCCCCTCTAACCATCCACTGCCAAATTTTGAGCCTAGCAGACACCAGAAGTCTAGGCCAGATTGCCAAAGCTACCCACGGTGTCTTGCTCTCAGTGAGTTGGAAGTAGGCTCCATAAAGTGGATGTACTACTCTTGACAACATTTCATTCTAGCCTGAAGTGAGGACACAGAACTTCAACTTCTCAAAATTGAGTGCCCAGAAATCAACCACTTTAGATTTGATCTCATAGTGTAAATGTACCCTAGGGAAGTGATTATTCCCCTTTATTTGGCTCTAGTGAGGCCACATCTGGAATACTACATTCAGTTTTGGGCCCCCTCTACAGAAAGGATGTGAACATGTTGCCCTCTGCTAGACTGTCTCCAGTGATTAGGGAGTAGGGACACATGATTTATGAGGATAGACTGAGAGAACTTGGCTTATTTAGTCTGCCATAGAGAAGAATGAATGGGGAGAGGGGATTTGATAGCAGCCTTTAACTGAAGGTCATTTCAAAGAGGCAGGAGCTAGGCTCTTCTCAGTGATAGTAGAGGACAGAACAAGGAGAAATGGGCTCATGTGGCAGTGAGGAAGGTCTAGGTTGGATATTAAAAGGGTGGTGAAACACTGGAAAGTGGCAGAATCACCATTCGTAGAGGTTTTTAAGTCCAGGTTTGATAAAGCTCTGGATGGAATGACTTAGTTGGGGTTGGCCCTACTTTGAGAAGGGGGATGGATTGGATGACATCCTGAGTTCTCTTCCAACTGTAATCTTCTGTGATCCTATGCTGTTACATTAACATGTCCAAAAAGTAGCGATGTGATTCTCAAATACTCCCACCTCCCCAAAGAGAATCTCCTTAATCAAGCACTGAACATTGGAATAGTCTAGGGAGGTTGTGAAATCTCCATTATTGGAGATATTTAGGAGCAGGTTGAATAGACATCTACCAAGAATGATCTAGATCATGGCTATTCAACACGCGGCCTGAGGCCTGTTTTTTTCAGCCAGAGGTGCAGTTTGGGTTTACATGAGGTTCAACATGCAGCAGCCGGGTGGGATCTTTGAACATGGCCTCCACTGGGAACATGCTCCACAATGGCAAGGCAATTCCCAGGCAGGGTGAGCATTGAAAGATGCAAGCAGATGGGCTGGCTGGAACACACAGGTACAGGGTGCCTGTGTTTCTAGACCCCAGGGAGGAGATGCTGGGAGTGCTGGGGCATTGTGGGAAGTGCTTGGTATTCATGCCCATCAGTGTGAAAGAAGCTATTTGCATATATATCTGCTTGTATATGCAACCACTCTTAAGTCGTGGCCCTCAACATGTGCTGTGAGTATCATTGTGGCCCCCAGGGCTTCCAAAGTTGAGTAGCCCTGATTTAGAGGTACTTGGTCCTGCCATGAAGGCAGGGGTCTGGACTTCATGACCTCTCAAGGACCCTTCCAGTTCTAGTATTCTGTGATTCTAAGATTCTATGAACAATTGAGTATCATATTTAGGCCTGCCAACAAGGTGGCAGTTGCTCTGGAGCCTTGTGATTCAAAGGGCTTGTGGCTCCCAGCTGCTACTGCTGGTCCAGGCGATGCCAAGGTTATGCGGGGGCCATGCTAAGAGTTGCATGGAGGGATGGCTGCCCCCTGCTCTGCTCCTTCCCTCTGGGGGTGTAGAGCTAGATCCCCCACACCTGGACCAGGGCCCATGGAGGCTTTTGGTTCCCCAGATCATATTTGTCATTTAAGGTAGAATTAGAGGTATCGTGTTATGACAACATCTCTGTACCAATACAAATTGTTGTTCCTGATCCTATAACCAAGCTCACTAAATTCTGGATAAGGAAGTGAAACTCCAATTATTTTTCTGTCTAAATGGCAATCTCAGTTGTTCCAAAAGTTACACTTGACATATAAAATAATAATTCATATCAGACAGCTCAATAGAATTAGCTATTTCAGAAAAAAACATAACATCAGCTACCTGTGTGCACCAGATCAGAATCAGAGTATAATTCTGTACTCTTGACTTTTACTTGTGTTGTTGTTTATGGGTCTTACATGTAAGAAATGTGATCAGTGGCATTATTAATTCTATCTTATTTATGGTGTTCTAGAAGCCAAGTGTTTCCAAAATTTTCTTTCCTTGGAGATGCCATTTGTTAGTGATCTACAACCATACTCTAAGGCATCTATCTATACCATGTCCATTTTTAGGGATGTTAAATATGAGATAAACCACATAACATTCTGCCTTATTCTATGTAATTGAATATATAGTAATAATTTACTATAATAATAATATTTTGAATATTTCCTTGTATGCAATTGAAACTGTAGTAAATTCATGTATAAATGAACTGCACTGGAAACCTGAGATCTCCCCTGTAAAATCCATTAATTCACAGCAAACGATTGCATTAGTATTTAGTTTTATAAAATCATTGTGCAGGGAAGTCATACATCTCAATAACCTTAAAAATGTCCTTGGAGTAATTAAAAAACTGCTGAATGTCACTATTTTATATTTATACAATATCCCTGTTTCAAAAGGAAATCCAAGATGTTTTATTAATGACAATGCATTACTATATTTAGAAAGAAATAACTCAAGCAGGTTTCTGCCAACTTGCCAAAAATATACTGAAATATTTGACACCTGTCCTTTCTAATTCCATTGATAAGAAAATATCAAAAGACAATAAGGGTACAACGACACTGTGGAGCTATTTTGGGATACCGGAAGTATCCCAAAATAGCTATTCTGCGTCTATTGAATCAGTCTGTTCATTTGAAATAGATTTTGAAATAACAGGTGGCTTATTCCAACATCATGGTTACCCTCATTCTATGAGGGTAGACAGCGCCAAAGTACAAAATAAGCTATTTTGGAATAGCTTTGAAATAAGCCACACAACTGCATAGCATATTTCAAGCTAAGGGTGCTGTGTTGATATACCCCAGCAGTCTAATGACTTTTGGACAGCAAATAAATGTACTAGATTGTCCGTCAGAACAATCTGACCTGCAAATTGCTAGAAGTTTGGCCACTCCCATCCTGAAGAGAGGGAGATACTTCTAGGATGAGAAATACTTCTGACTGTGATTTTAAAATATGTTGCAGCTTTATTTTATGGAGGGTTCACAGCAAAATGGGATTTGAATCCTATGCTATGTCTACACTGCAGGGTTTTTGCGCAGAAGTCTTTTGCAGAAAAGTTCTTGCGCAAAAACTTCTTGTGAAAGAGAGTGTCCACACTTGTGCAAGAAAGTTTTGGTTGCTATTCACAGAATGGCCATCAGATCACCTGTGCTTTTTTGGATAGGGTCTTTTTGCACAAGAAACCCTTGTGGAACGTCCACACATGCCTTTTTGCACAAGAGCTGTAGCACAAAAAGGAGTTATGCCTTGTAGAAGGATACCTCCTACACCACAAAAAGTCCTCTGTTCTGTCTATTGTAGATTTTCTTGCACAAAAACATGCTTAAGGTATAGATGGTCCGTGGGTTTTTGAGCAAAAACAGCCATTTTTGTGCAAAACTCTTGTGGTGTAGATGTAGTCCTACTGTGGAGCCTTAACCCTCTGTAAGTCCATTTTATATTATATACATACAAGGAACTAATTATCACACATATAGTAATGATAAATTTGATTTTTAACATATTGAGACCTAGACAAATGGAGGAGTGGGCC
Organism: Pelodiscus sinensis; assembly: GCF_052426305.1. Classification (NCBI taxonomy): domain Eukaryota; kingdom Metazoa; phylum Chordata; order Testudines; family Trionychidae; genus Pelodiscus; species Pelodiscus sinensis. Next base: position 46,234,736 of record NC_143055.1, read on the forward strand.
AAAGGAAATCTGATGAAGCTCAACAAGGACAAGTGCAGAGTCCTGCACTTGGGATGGAAGAATCCCAAGCACTGCTACAGCAGCAGTTTGGTGGAAAAGGACCTGGAAATTACAGTGGATGAGAAGCTGGATATGAATCAACAGTGTGCCCTGGTAACCAAGAAGACTAATGGCATATTAGGATGCATTTCCAGAAGAACTAGAGAAGTGACTATTCCCCTTTATTCAACACTGGTGAGGCCACATCTAGAGTATTGCATCCAATTCTGGGCCCCCATTACAGAAAAGATGTGGGCTCATTGGAGAAGGTCCAGTGGAGGGCAGTTTAAAATAATTAGGGAGGTGGAGCACATAACCTACCAGGAGAGGGAATGGGATATGGGCTTGTTCAGTCTGCAGAAGAGAAGCGTGAGGGGGGATTTGATAGCAGCCTTTAACTACTTGAAGGGAGGTTCCAAAGTGGACAGAGAGATGCTGTTCTCAGTAGTGACAGATGGCAGAATTAGGAACAATGGTCTCAAGTTGCAGTGGGGGAGATCTAAGTTGGATATTAGGAAAATCTATTTTACTAGGAGGGTGGTGAAGCACTGGAATGAGTCACCACAGGAGGTGGTAGAATCTCCATCCCTAGCGGGTTTTATACCAGAATTGACAAAGCCCTGGCTGAGATGATTTAATTTGGGTTGGTCCTGCTTTGGGCAGGGGGCTGCACTTGACCTCTTCAGGTCTCTTCCAGCCCTGTTTCTAAAAGTTGCTGACAACAATAGTGGATAAGACAATTCATTGTTCTTAAGCCTAAATGTATTTAGAAGTGTTATAAATAAAGATACTGCAAAATTTGTATAGGACATAGCATGAATATGTGGAGCAGAATATATTAAAAACCTCACTCACATCCACTCCTTGTTTGAGTAACGTGGAATTTGATGATATTGTTAGTGGAAAATGGGATAAATGGTGACTGTTTCTGAGGGAAGACCTGCAATTCATTTTTGGCCAACTTTAATTTAAGTTGATGGTAACATTTTCAGATGTCAGAGACACAAAACAAAATACAGGATAGTGTGGGGGAGAGGGATTGCAAAAGTTGGCCTATGGCTATAGGCCATCAGCATAAAGATGGTAGTTGACATTGTGAGAATGGATGAGGCTTCCAAAGGTGGAGTGTCATGTCCTAGGATATTTACTAGATTGCAATATACATCTGAGTAGCTACTTCCTAGCAGTTGTTTTTTTCTGAGCTGTCCCATACTCCTTGCCAATAGAGATCCTCTCTGATGTTATGCCATTTCTTGCTGCATGTTCTTTTCCAATCAGTGTCCCGTTTTGTTCATATTTAAATACAGTTTTAAAAATAAATCCAATCTTCTTAATTAATAAGTAACTAATGGTGGAAATATTCATTTTATCTGTTACTAATATAGATTGTACCTCCCTTAACCTGGACTCTCTGGTCCAGCAACATCTGTGGGGTCTGGCAGGACCACGGATGTTCCTGGACCACAGAGCCCAGGTTTAGGGAGATTGAGCTGTGGGGCAGGAGTGGCTGGGTGGGGGGCCATGGAGACTCAGCCAGGAGCCAAGAGGCAGGATGCGGAGTATGGTGCAGCAGGGAGCTCTGGTCCCTGCAGCCAGGCAGTAGCAGGGGCTTGGCAGCAGCAACTGTGGAACTCTGGCACTGGCTGCAGAGCTCAGGGACTGCAGCAGCAGCTATGGAGGTCGGGGACAGCAGAAGCCATGGAACTCTGGCCCTGGCCGCGGAGCTCCATCCCTGGCTGCGGAGCTCTGGCCCTAGTGGTGGACAGGAAGGTCTATCCCAGGCTGTGGAGTTCCAACCCCGGCAGCAGCTACAGCTGGGCAGGCAGCAGTGGAGCTAGGTTTGAGCCCTAACTGGGGCAGCAGGACAGCATAGGCCATGTTAGGAGGGATCTCCCCTGGCCCAGCAAATCCCCTTGTTCTGGACCAGTCAAGTCCCAAGGGTGCTAAATGAGGAAGGTCCAGCCGGTACACTATATACTGCAAGTATTGTTTCATCTCTAAGTGAGGATTGCATAAACACATTTTTTTTATTCCCCAACTGTGCTCAAAACTCTTCACTTAAACTCATTTTGACAGGTGGTGGAAGTGAACTAGAAGAAATCATATAATAGGTCTTCTTCCATGACAACACAGGATGAAAATATTTGTCCTTGTTTTTAAATATCATGGTGTTGTTGAGATAAACTTTAAGAACAATAAAGCTGGCAAAAAACTGGTTACAGAAAACCTATAATAAATCAATTATGTCATCTTATCAAACATTGAACTTAGTGGCTTATAAAATATTTTCTGTGCAATGTTAAAGTGTGCAAATACTTAAATATATCTCCTGTCCTATTCCCAGAAAATACTTCTTGTATCTTGAATATTATCCTTATGAGTTAATGTATTAGCATGCAATAGTCACTTGTCACAGATAATAGCCATCTAAGAAAGGAACCAGTTAAGAGATAATTGAGAAGATTGCATCTAGTATCGCACATGTAGAAACTATTTAATGCACACTCCTATAATTGATATCATAGGAAAGAATTAATATATATATTGTGGGGAAGCCTGGATGGCCTTGCCTTGACCACAGTGCAGATCTCTAAAAAGCAAAACCTAGGCCTTTCTCAAGTCTGGTGCACACAAGCATGCAGGCAAGGTTGAGGGAGAAGCTTTGAGAGGCAGGAATGTTTTGCATAACAATGCAGATTAAGCATAGTACATGACACCATGTCAAAAAACACACGACAAGCAACCTTGTACTGGTACTTGTACTGGTACTGGTACTTCTGTTTCTGATCAGCAAAAATCACAGATGTAACATCCCTGTGGTGGGAAAAACACCTCAGCAGGCCAACACTACAGCATTTAATTTCAGAAAGGGGAACTACACAAAAATGAGGATGTTAAACAGAAATTAAAAGGTACAGTGACAAAAGTAAAATCTCTGCAAGCTGCATGGAAACTTTTCATAGACTCCATAATAGAGGCCCAAATTAAAAAAAAAACAGAGTAAGAGAATCAAAAAAGTGCCAAAAATATAATAAGAAAAGCCAAAAAGGAATTTGAAGAACAGCTAGCCAGAAACTAAAAAAGTAATAGTATTTTTTTAAGTAAATCAGAAGCAGGAAGCTGACTAAGCAGCCAGTGGGGCCTTTGGATGATGGAGATGCTAAAGGAGCACTCAAAGATGATAAAGTCATTGTGGAGAAGGTAAAAGAATTCCATTCTTTTTAGGAGACAAATCTGAAGAATTGTCCCAGATTGATATGTCATTAGAGGAGGTTTTGGAACAAATTGTTACTTGATATAACAAGTTACCAGGACCAGATGGCATTCACCCAAGAGTTCTGAAAGAACTCAAATGGGAAATTGTGGAACTATTAACTGTGGTTTGTAACCTAGCTTTAAATCAGCTTCCGTACCTAATGATTGGAAGATAGCGAACGTGACGCCAATGTTTAAAAAGGGCTCTAGAGGTGGTCCTGGCAATTACATACTGGTAAATCTAATATCAGAACAGGGCAGTATAATTATATTGAAACTATAGTGAAGAATAAAATAGTCAGACACATGGATGAACATCATTTGTTGGGGGAAAGTCAACATGGGTTTCTGTTAAGAGAAATTATGCCTTACTAATCTGCTAGAGTTCTTTGAGGGGGGTCAACAAACAGGTGGACAAGGGGGATCCAGTGGATATAGGATACTTAGATTTCCAGAAAGCCTTTGACAAAGTCCCTCACCAAAGGCTCTTAAGTAAAGTAAGTTGTCTTGGGATAACAGGGAAGGTACTTTTGTGGATTAATAACTGGTTAAAAGACAGGAAACAAAGGGTAGGAATAAATGGTAAGTTTTCTGAGTGGAGAGAGGTAAATAGTGGGGTCCCCCAAGGATCTGTCCTGGGAGCCATCCTATTTACCTTATTTATAAATGAAGAGGAAGGGATAAACAGTGAGGTGGCAAAATTTACAGATGATACCGAACTGCTCAAGATAGTTAAGACCAAAGCAGACTATGAAGAGCTTCAAAAAGATCTCACCAAATTAAGAGATTGGGCATCAACTTGACAAATGAAATTTAATGTTGATAAATGTAAAGTCATGCACATTGAAAAAAATAATCCCAACTCTATGTACACAATATGATGGGGACAAGGTTAGCTATAACTACTCAAGAGAGAGATCTTGGAGTCATTGTGGATAGTTCTCTGAAAACATCCACTCCTTGTGCAGCGGCAGTCAAAAAACAAATAGAATTAAAAAAAGAGATAGAGAATAAGAGAGAGAATATCTTATTGACTCTATATAAAACCATGGTACGCCCACATCTTGAATACTGTGTACAGATGTGGTCGCCTCATCTCAAAAAAGATATATCGGCTTTGGAAAAGGTTCAGAAAAGGGCAACAAAAATGATTAAGGGTTTGGAATGGGTCCCATATGAAGACAGATTAAAAAGACTTGGACTTTTCAGTTTAGAAAAGAAGAGATTAAGGGAGGATATGATATAAAATCATGACTGATATGGAAAAAGTGAATAAGGAAAAGCTATTTACTTTTTCCCTGCTTGGCCGCTAGGGTAATGTGAGCAACAGACTGGTAAGTATAAACATCACCTAGCAGGGTGTGCATGTGTATGTGTGCGTGTGTGTGTGTGTGCTTATTCTAATTTCTTTATTATTGTATTCTTAATAAGCACAGCATATTGGTTTTTCCTCTATAAAAATCCAATGTGCTTCTTATAAAGCAAAACACCCTTAATAATTCCTATATATAAAAGCAGTCTAATTGCTTACATACCATGTAGCAACCTGTTTTCCAAAGCCCTTCTTGCAGAACTCTGTGGTGTACTGTACCTGTTTGTGGTTATTTTTATGTCTCCCAGAATGAAAGTGTAAAATATCAGACCTGGGGTTATTGCCTTAGGCTCTCACATATCAGCTACATTTCAGCCACTAGTGCGATTACATTAAGTTAAGGTTTTGTGGGAGTTACAGACCACTAAGTATAGCAACCTTAATAACCCATTTACTTATGTTCACCTATTTTCCCTAGTGCTTGTTCGAAACGAATAAGCAATACAGTCTGCCAGTCTTATACACCTATAATATCATTTTACCTCTAGCAAGTATTAAAAAATCACCCACAGGATATGAGTCAGGATCAGAAGATCAGGTCAGAGGTCAACATTCTTGCTGGCTTCCATTACACTGTCAAAATGAAAACAAAGTACACCAGAAGCAGATGATTGCCAAACAAATATTACAGAGCCTCAGCTGTAAATCTAGTGCCAAAAGACAAACTGTGAGAAACAGCCAGAATGCAGATGCCACAGTGTTGAGCATGGGGCAGACAGACAGGGAGCAAGTAGCTATTCCTCTGCACAGGGAAATATCCACAGATCCATTTTTATGAATCTTCCCCTTCTTGCAACTTATTGCAGGCTGACACAAAGATTTGGAATGGCTGTATGCTTGAAGTAGAGTGGAAAAATAGATCTGTGGACCTTCCTTGCAGAGCAACATATAAAGAAAATGTCTTCAAAGGTATCACAGTGACAAGCATGGGATAGTCTGACAAGGATTTGCCTACAACATACTACCAATAGTCTAAAAGAGGAGACTACATCTAGCACAGTGTACCTCCAATGTGTTTTATTTTATTTAATAATGCATTGTTTTAGTTCCTATTTGTGGCTAGTTGTGTCAGCACAATGGTCATTATCCATTATTGATGACAGGAAGCATGTTCACATAAACTAAGAGCTTTTACCTGACCACAGTTGGAAACAAAGTCCTACCTGACCCACACACTGGTGAATAAAAGATGGGAGGTGATGTGGTTGCAGATGCATTCTTTCCCTATTAATCAGAGATTAATCTTAGACCCTAAGCATGTATGCCTATTATTGAATTGTGCTGACACTGCCCGAGTTAGTCTGTAAGCTGTATACATCTGTTTGCAGAACTCAACATTTTCTAAGCAGCTATTATACTAATACATCTTAAAATCTAAATCTGCTGATTGTATTAGTATGAACTACTTACATTTTATAACAAACAAATGAAACAGTGATGCAGGCCCCTTTGCTAATAAATCTGTTGCCTCAACTATCCACTAAACAATGGATATTTTTTCCTGTAATTTTAGATATATCATCTCCATTTTCTGTCCTCTCTCTACAGGAGGGTCACTTTCTTTTTAAAGTTAAATTTGTGTTTGCAAAAGGTGACAGTTTGATAGGCCCGGTCAATGGGATCCTTTTTATTTATCCATTAAGTACAATCTAAGCAGTGACTATCTGACCACTTTGACCCATTAATAGACCTTAATCTTCAGAATGAATGAATCACATTTACAGGGTGTGAAGAGAAGTCAATAGCAGGGTCCTTTGCATTTTGTGTGATGACTAGAGGGGTCAATTGGGATGTGATTGCCTATTCATTAAGAACTGAACTTCAATCACAAGTTATTTTAGGTAAAGTAGCAGTAAGTACTGATTTCCTATTTGTTCCTCTATTGCATGTCCTCCCCTCCCCCCTCAGAGAGGAAAAATGTTATGCAACAATAAAAATAGAGGGTTAGCAGAATATTCAGTTGGCCATATTTAGTTGTTCGGCAATCCTCAGCATAACAGCTGTAGCTGTTGGAACCTCTTACAATACTTGATTTCCTCTAGTCTGTCTTTCAGTGAACTTAACCTTTCCCCCACACACAATCAGAGAACACACCTTCCTTTTATATTTTCTGTGTACTTTGCTAAATAAATGTCAGGTTTGGCGAGAGTGATTGCAAAGTGAGGGCAAATTTGTGAAACTGGGTCCAAGTTTGCACTATGATCTAACAGAACGTATTTTGTACTCCATCTCTCTCCTCTTGCAAAAAGAGGCAACCACCTTGACCCTGTGAGTTGCAAAAATATTTGATTTCATTGGGTTAAAGATTAAGAAACCACACAGATAGCCACAACAATATATACTAGAGTAATACAACATCATAGCATTTTAACATAAAACATGCTAGACTTATTAGTATGCTATGTTCAGGGACTCTGTGGCAATTCATTTCTTCTGACACCACTGGCCAGTGGTTTAGACATAGGTTCAAGACACAGGATCAGATCCAGATGCAAAGTTAAAGTTTTAATGGCAGCAGCTTGGTTAAAGCTCCACCCCACTGTAAGGAGTCAATCAAAAATACACAAAAAATAAAAGGACTTACGAGCAGAATACATAAAAAAACAAAAAGCAAAAAGGCATTATTCAGGGTATGTCTTCACTGCAGAATTAATTTGCACATTGTCCCAGCCCCTGTCCATAAAAAAAAACCTTATACTCACAGAGGGTGGTGCTTTTAAATTCTAGGTGGCTGGCAGTGACTGTACGCTACAGATCAAGTTAGCTCACTTTTCCTCAGCTGTTAACACAATCACTCTGCGCTGTGTTATTTTGCACTGTAACCACTGCACACAAGAGGCATTAACACTACAATGGGGATATAGCTATAGGCTTTATTAATCTTAACTCCACATAAATAGCGACAGGAGATTAATTATTGACCCTATTTATACTAGCAGGTATTTCCTTTCTGATTGATCAGTTCTCTCTTCAGTTGGACACATTACAGTACCTGTCTTCCTGGCCCATGGTTAGGCTTCTTTGCTTTCCAATCCCTGCAGTAAGAGCTGACTCCTACCTAAAACGCACAGCACAAAGACATAAAAAATGTATTCCTCCATCTCACAGTCCCCCAACTCCCTTAATGTATGGATGAGTTCTTCCTTAGGGGGGCTGACATTGCTCAGCTGGAAAACAACTTGACGGGGACAATCACTTGTCACTTGATTACCTGCTCTGAGGACCTCAGGATTCTTCATTGCACTGTAATATGAAGGCTGCCATGTACCAATGTGTTCAGAAATAATGAAATAATCCTTGGAACAGGAACATATAGCTGAGTGTTCTACATCTGAGGAGAGTGACCAAGTGACAGAATCGTTCTCCTGCTCTCTGGGAGAACGACACCCAAAGTGTGTCAGACAGTGGAATAGCCTTAACAGGTGAGACTGAGAGACCCCCCCCCCCCCCACGTTGGACTATCCCACCACCCAATAGTTAGGATTCTCCCCTGAAACGTGGGAGAGCCAAGTTCAAATCTTTGCTTCATATCGGTGAGGGTGTTCTTCCCCATTCCAAATGAGGGTATGTCTACACTACAAAGTTAGTTCGAACTAACGGACGTTAGTAGGCGCTACACTAGTTAGTTCCTCATTCCACGAGGATTAAGCCTAGTTCGAACTAGCTAGTTCGAATTAAGGGGTGTGTAGTGGGAGACTAGCCCTCACCAGGTTTCCCTGGTGGCCACTCTGGCCAACACCAGGGAAACTCTACTGCCCCCCTCCCGGCCCCGGACCCCTTAAAGGGGCACGGGCTGGCTTCGGTGCCCGTGCCAGGTGCAAGCCTGCCAGCACATAGCCAGCAGACCCTGCACCTGGCACGGATCGAGCCACCCACCCAATGCCCCCCAGCCCTCCCCCTCTTCCCGGGACCAGGCTGGCAGCTCCCGGGAGCTTGTCCGGGACCGCAAGAGGCGGGTACCCACCTGGGCTAGTGCGGACCTCGTGGACCTCGTCCACGATCTCCGCACTAGGCACAGGAAAGTGGATGGCTAGGGCAGGAGAGCTGCCAGCCTGGCCACCCAGGAGCAGGTGGCAAGAGAATCAAGGGGGTCCACTGAGACCCCCGACCCTGAGCCCTGAACTTACAATGGCCGTACTTGGTCAGACCAAAGGTCCATCTAGCCCAGTAGCCTGTCTGCCGACAGAGGCCAACCCTAGGAACCCTGGAGGGGATGGACCGAAGACAGTGACCAAGCCATTTGTCTCGTGCCATCCCTCTCCAGCCTTCCACAAACCTTGGGCAGGGACACCACTCCTACCCCCTGGCTAATACCACCCCATGGACCCAACCTCCATGACTTGATCTCACTTCCCTTGATCTCTGTTCCAGTTCTAGCCTTCACAGCCTCCTGCAGCAAGGAGTTCCACAGGTTGACTCTTTGCTTTGTGAAGAAGAACTTTCCGTTACTAGCTTGAAGCCTGCTACCCATTCCTTTCCTCTGGGCTATGTCTAGACTGCAAGCCTCTTTCGAAAGAGGCTCTTTCGAAGATACTTTCGAAAGAGCCTCTTTCAAAAGAGAGCGTCTAGACTGCACGTTGAACTTTCGAAAAAGAGAGTCTGGATGCTCTCTTTCAAAGAAGCCCTATTTACATTGAAGAACGCCTTCTTTCGAAAGAGGATGCTCTCTTTCAAAGAAGCCCTATTTACATTGAAGAATGCCTTCTTTCGAAAGAGGAACTTTGAAAGAAGGCGTTCTTCCTCATGAAATGAGGTTTACCGCCATCGATTTAATTTCGAAAGAACGCGGCTTGAGTCTGGACGCAGGGGAAGTTTTTTCGGAAAAAGGCTACTTTTCCCGAAAAAACCCCTGAGTCTGGACACAGCCCTGGTGTCCTCTAGTCCTTCTTTATGGGAACTAATGAAGAACTTTTCTGTATGTACCCTCTCCACCCAACTCCTGCTTTTAGAGACCTCTATCCTGTCCCCCCTCCGTCTCCTCTTTTCTAAGCTGAAAAGTCCCAGTCTCTTTAGCCTCTCTTCATATGGGACCTGCTCCCAACCCCTGATCATTTTAGTTGCCCTCCCACCCTCTCTCTCTCCCACCTCCTTTTCCCACTGTCCCCCAGTTTTGTTCAATAAAGACAGATTCCATTTTGGAAGACACGTTATCTTTATTTTGTACATCAAGAAGAGGGGCTAGGGAAGGTTAAGTGGAAGGAGGTGAGGGAGGAATGGGGCACGAGCCCCCTATGGGGAGGACTGGGCTGGCTCTGCGGGCTTCTGGGGGTAGAAGCTTTCCCCAGATGGCAGCCTGCGGCAAGTGCAGCCGGGCTGATGGCCGAGTGGTGTGATGTGCCCAGTGTGGGTACTCCGGGCACTCCAAGCCAGGACTGCTTTGCAAGCGGGGCACCCCTGAGAACTGTCTGTCCGGGGTGGGGGTCGGGACCCTTTAAGCACAGCCCTCGGCTAGCCTGAGACAGCATCTCCATGCTCTAAGTCCTCCTCTGATGTCCTGCCGGCACTGCTTCGTCCATCCTTAACCCCGGTTCAGGGTCCACTTAATGTGGACATGCTAGTTCGAATTAGCAAAACGCTAATTCGAACTAGTTTTTTAGTCTGGATCCGTTAGTTCGAATTAGCTTAGCTCGAATTAACTAATTCGAACTAAGTTAGTTCGAATTAACGTTGTAGTGTAGACGGACCCTGAGTGTCTGCACTGCTAGGCTGATAGTTATAAGTTGGATATCACCTGCTGCTGCTAGGCTGATACCAAACAGGTTTTGCTTGTGTGTGTAAGTTAATTTCAAATTTGGAAGAAGATTTGGATCATCTGAAACTGCATTTTTCAATGAACTAACTACAATTAGAAAACAAATGACCCAGCTCTAATGATATATACACGGGTCAGCAGATGGGGAGGCAGGAGGGGAAACAAAGGAGAAATCTGTCATTGGGATTGGTGGTTCAAAAGGACCCACAGCTCCCTGCCACCATTAACTCCCTAAAAGCAGAAACATTGGTCATCTCTGTTGTATTTGCCATGTTGAACATCTAGGAGTCTTGCCTTTCCCAACAGGTTTTAATGCCTTTTATGACAGCTGAGTGTTACTCGTATCTTTGCACAAAACTATTCACTGAATATTATGACATTGACCATACGTGGAACCTGCTAATGAAGATAAATAATTTCTAGGGTCGTTTCCCTCCAAGAATAAGGTATTATAAATTTCTTCCTTTACACCTTTATTTTCAGACTGTCACATGCAAGTAGTAAAGTCAGAATGAACACTTTCCTCTTTGCAAAGTGGGATATTGATCACAGCTCTGTTTCTTCAGCTGCATTATTTCATCCTCTTGTTTTATAGGATGATCTACACTTCTCTGGGCACCTTACCAAGTTCAGGTGCTTCTCCTCAAATGCAGCAATTTCCTAGCAATGGTTCTGGAAATAATGGCATCATTTTATGTGCTGGTAATGAAAATGTCACACTTATTTATTCATCAGTATGAGACCGCGTCTCTCAGCCAAGGTGCTGATGCATGGGTGAATGCCACTTAACAGTTTATTTCACCACACATGATGTATTGTGAGCACAAAAAGGATGCCAGCATATCTTGACAGTCACTGTTCAACTGATGGATATTTTTTATGAGAAAATTTCCACAGCATTTTGTAAATCTATTAACTAACCACTATAGCTGCAACTCACTTCTAGAAGAGGTCCATAGACCTGTTTGCTGCTTTTACAATGAGTTGCATGCTATAACTGGCAGAAATCCAGCAGCACCCTACAGATCAAGGAGTCCAGAAACACAGACTCCTGCTATGATGAGGAGATAGTAGAGACATGTAGTGGGGGAGTGTGAGTGCAGGAATAAAGGGGGTCTCAGAGCCTGCCTTCATAATTCTCCACAGAAACCCAGCTTGGAAGCAAAACGACCTTCAGCTGCATGGGGCCCCCCTGTGTAACAGGAAAGAGGGCAATACAAGGATTGGCTCAGGAGTAGTGTCCTCTCATAAATTAAGCCACAAAGTTCCCTAATTTGGGGCCTTACCATAAGTTAGGCCATCCTGTTACCCAATCTGTTGCTAGTAAAAGAAGGCTTCAAAATACACCATATAAGGAATCAATAGGAGGGGCCAGGGAAAGGTGTCCTCTCCATATTAGGAAGCAAAGAGGTCGAGTCCGGGAAGGGGTGATCCTCACCATATTAGGAAACAAAAGGATGATTCGGAAAGAAAGGGATAGGACGGGTACCAAGAGAAGGGTAGGAATAAAAGCTGCTGTAACTATAACTCAGGGCTCACTTTGTTGGTCGCGAGGCAGAGGGGAATGAGCAGTCTGAATGCTGTAACTGAATAAATCGCTTCTTACCACTTCACCCGGCTTCGTCCATCATTCGGCCATGCAACAGGGAGGATGGGTCAGCTTTATCATGAGCTGGGATCTTTGTGAAACTGCACTGTAGTCTAGCCAGTCCCAAGAGCTAAGCATGGAGAAGCTTCTAAAGGCGACTGAATAAATGCTCTAAGAATGTTTCCTCTCCTCTCCCTCCAGACACACACACGCACACACTCCGTGAAAACTTCACCAGATACCTTGCAAAAGGCCAGTGCCATATGGGCCTGGGAAGCTGTCAAGGGCTTTTCTCCACTCTGGTACTCAGATTGCAGAAGGTGGGGGCCTGTAAAGACTTGCCTCTATAGGCTTCTCCAGTGTCACAGATTCACTGACTTTGATGGAGGGGTAGCTGTCACTATCAAGTGATTTATCCCTAAAACTAGGGTGGTAACACTTGACTTCTCCCCCCAGGGATATCCCAAACTCCTTTGCCCCAAAAGAGCTTGAAAAATGAAAAGAGAAAAATAAGCTGCAATCTCTGGTAGCTGACTGCCCAGTTTCAGGAAGGCAAATACACACACAGAGACTTGTGTTATTTTCCAGGACACAAGAATCAAATCACCACCTTAAAAAGGTGATTTTTATTAATACAACAAAAGATATACTTGATAAAGCATACTTGGTTGCTAGATGTTCCAGAGCATCTAAAGAAAACAAATTAAAACACAGAAAATTTTTTAGAACAATTCTTAGATAGTGAATGGGGGTAGAGAAGCAAAGATTCACACAGAGCAATTCAAACCAAACCACAAAATAAAGAAAAATAGCCTGATTGTGACTAGATTCACTTTTTCCTTTTATTTACTCATGATCTTCTCTTGGATCGGTCCACTTCCATGCCCCAAATTCCTTGGAGGCATGGTAGTCCTGCCACAATGTGAATCATTCTGTGTCTCTCCACTCCTGATTTGACTCTCCTACACAAAGAAAGCAGGGAAAGTATCTATATCCAATTCAAATTTCAGAACTCTAGCCCCATTGGTTCTTCTGGCCCCCTGACAAGACCTCGGCTAGTTACCTGAGTTTAACTCCTTAGTCACCGGCTGCTGGCCAGGACTCTTCCTTTCCATTACAGAAGCTTTGGGACATAAGCACCAGATGTGCTCTCTCCTCTCTCTCGCCACCTTTGTTTCCCTCAGGAGTGAGATTAGCTAAAATCATCACTGTCCATGGAGGTCAGACAGCATGGCAGGGGAGCTCTGGCCCCACTGGAACTCCCTAGTGTCAGCGGCTAGGGAACTGTAGCATGGCCACAGCTGTGGATCTTTGGCCCCAGCCAGGGAGCTCCGGCTGTGTTCTGGCTCCAGAGGCCAGAGAATTCCAGTCCCAGCCTCAGCAGCAGGCAGGAAGGTCTGGTCCGGGCCACAGAGCTCCAGCCCCATGCCTCTACCTGGCCCCAGCTGCATAGCCAGGTGGCTGAGCAGCTCTGCCCTAGCTGCAGAGCTCTGCCCATGGCGCTCCAGTCCCAGCAGTAGAGGGGCCAGGGAGAGCCTCGGGGAACTGAGGCAGTAGCTGGGGCAGGCTGAAGCAGCACAGCCACAAGGGAAGGGACCTTCCCTGGTCCAGCAAATGCCCTTGCTCGGAACCAGTCAAGTCCCGATGGTGCCAGACCAGCGAGCTCTAATCTGTAGTGCCAAGTCTGAATGCTATTGGCTAGAACTCATACCCATGGAACTAGGGGATAACATTTTATTTTTTCATGCAACCTCCCTATTGCTCTTGGCAGGCTATACTCACCATGGCTGGGACTGAAGAATCATGCTGGTCAGAGGCATTCCAAAGCTGAAGTCCCAATGAGCAGGTCTTATTCATTTAATGGGAACAAGCACCAGGTGTTCCGCAAGTTAAGTTTTGCTTAACTGTTCTACCTGTAGTTGCTGATGCTGCTATGGCCTTGAGAGGTGGCCTTTCTGTATCCACAGACTACCTGACCTTGAGGAAAAGGAGCAGGAAGACCACAGTTCGAGAGGACATATTCCCAGAGATCCTGTAAGCCAGTCTTACAACAGACAGTGGACAGAGGGCCTATGGGGTGAATATTTCAGACAGTGTGTAGAAGCAAAGAGCAGACAAGAGAAAGGCCCAGGGCTATCGCAGGGCACCAGAATGCAACAAGGCTTCTCAAGAAGCAAATACAAATGCTGCAAACTGTTGTCACAAGTCCAACAATTATGGGCTCCCCTCTCTATGCAGTCAATGAAGAACTTAATTTTGTCACTTCAGCACACATAGCCCCACATCCCACATGGCATCATGGGCTGCATCTCTCTATCCCTGCCACTCCGGGGGGTAGGAAATGTTGCATGATAGGATCTTGTCCCCTTGCTTCCTGCATGACTTGTTTTGGCCCACAATCCATTGCAAAACTTTCCCAAAAGACAGCCTGGTGCATGGTGACGTGTGGCACTGTCAGCCGACGGTCAGGGCAGTGTGTGTGTGTGTGTGTGTGTGTGTGTTTCCGAGAAAAGGTTTAACATCCGTGTCTTTACTGCTAGGACCGGGGTCCCATCGCAGAGGGTGGCCAGCAGGCCAACAAATGCCCCGTTATATAGGAAGAGCTTATTACACCTTAGATTTTAGCTGCTAGAACACAGGGGTTCCTTCGCAGCGGGCAGCCTAGGAAAGGCTGAAAAGGTGCCCCAACGGATCTTGTCACCTGGGAGTGACACAGATCCAAACGCCCAAGCTCTCCCTATGTCTGTCCATTTATGACCGGCTGAAGTTCTTTTAAATTGTGCTTGGTTCTGTTACAGCAACTGAAGGAGTCAGGTTAAAGCTTAAACAGTAACAGGTTTATTAAAAGACTTATAAAAGCATATGATTACAATGGCTATTGCTCTATTTCTTAAATGCTAACAAATACAGATTTTAAAAATGGTTACAAAGAAAATAAAGATAGAAAATAGAAATAATGGTACCAAGTGACAGCTTAATCTTTAAAGAGCTCTAAGTCTATGTATATATATACTTAAGCAAAGGACCACATCCAGGTACAATTTTTACCCCTTTCTGTGCCTCTCGACTCCAGCGTGTCAGGCCAGGGCCGGTCTCTCAATTCCTAGGAAAGACGAATACTAGGTAGGCGTCCCCTTGGAACCTCGGGAGATCAAACACCTAACCCGACCAGCAGATAGATGGTAGATTGACACTCAGAGAAAATGCGCTGCTGGACCCATCTATATACCCCTGGGGGCCCGTATTCTCTTTCTTATCTAAGATGCCGAATTGTACTGGTCCGTTTTGTGGCGCCAGTTCTTACAAGCAAGTTTCAAGTTAATTTACACTTGCAAGAGAGAGAACTAAATTGTGAGCACTAGACATTTTTTTACTGGGTGAGAGATTCCTCCCCCCGCGGATGGATGTGTGTTCGTATCAATATGGGTTTGAGTCAAGGGCACTCCTTGGCAGCCTCTTGATCAGCAATTGGCATATCTCTGTTTATAGCCATTCACGGTCACAGCAGCCTGGACCTTCTGCTCTGTGTGCCCTGTATGCTCCAGGCAAGCAAAAATGGATGTTACAAGGGGGGGTTTCTGTCTGGCTACAGGCACGCTGTGACATCTACCTGTGATGCACCCGTGTTGTGCATCAACAGAAGCAATTCTTGCAAGTATGTGCAGCTCTGATGTCAGCAGCCAAGAATGCATGAAGAAGAGCAATATACTAGTGGTGGTGGCTTTATGCTTGTTTTGATCAAAATGTATAGTAGATAAATAGTAAATATAGTCTGTCTTGTCTGTTTCTTTGTGCTGTGCCTTTGTCGTCCCCCCTACACATACCTACCCAAAACAATACTCAGGAAAAGTTCTTGGACACATTCACACACTTCTTCTGTTTTTGGTGGTATTTATGCTTATAAACATGTTAATGGAAGGATAAATTCACATCTATGAACCTCAATCCCATAACAAGTTTTTACCTAGCTCATAATACTTTCTGTTCGTTAGTTTAAGGAATGGTTTTATGATCCTAAAATGGTATAATTCACTTTAATGGTAGATTGTGTTTTGGTAGTTATGAAGGCATGTTTCTGCAATATACTACCTAGAAATATTTCTCAGCTCTGCGGCTACTACAGCCTCAACATGTCCTAAATTTCAAAGAGATCATAAATCTGGCCTTGCATGCAGAAGCAATTTTACACATTAATATAAAAACTATGCCATTTTGCGTGCATTAGTATTGTATAAACACAGTTTACTAGTATGCATATAAACATAGAATATGTTCCTGTAAATTATATTATTTGTACAAAAAACCAAGTGCCTAGATAAATACATAATAAAGGTGTACATGGAAGAGATTGTGTGTACACAGACTGGGCTGTGTTTGGATATGTTGACCTATGATGTTTAGGGATGGATGGGTTCTTCACTCTTCTAATGTTCGTTTACTTAGAGAATAGCAGGAAAAATATATATATATTTTTAAATTGCAGCCAGTTCTTAGCATGGTTTTGTCTCAGAGAGTGAGATACTATCAGAGGAAATTTTTTTGCAAAAAAAAAAAAAAAAACCAAAAAAAACCCCACGGTCATATACACATCCTTCCATATCTTTGGCAGCAGCTATCTAACATTTTGTTATGTAGCCACATTATGGTGTTACATTGCATAATGCATGCAATGATGTGTCTAAATTCATAATTAAATACTCTCTCATGAATACCCTGCAAAAAAGGCAATCATCACACACCTGCACTTATTGTAGAATATTCCAGATGAGGTAGAAGGTGGACCAACAGAGTGGCAAACAGAACAAGTGGCTGTGAAATTTGGGAACAGCTGGTAAGTCATGGCTTGATGATATATGAATTGCCCATGAACAAAACAGTTCATTCCCATATGCAGTTTGTTTTCATTCCAAATCTGAAACTAAAGGGAAGATCTACCAGTAGATTTATGTAGTCAAAACATGCATAGAGAGAAAATGATAGAAGACTAGAAACCTTTCTCTCAATAAAAATAAACCTCATAAACTTCTCTTCTAAGTACTAATGCTCTAGAGATTAGACTGTGATAATTATTTTTTAAAATAAATACAATTATAGTGTTATGCCAAAGTTCCAATTTGAGGATTAATTTTTTTTCTGAATTAAATTGTACCTTGGTTTCAGGCTTACAAAAGTTAAGAAGTTTTAAGTAAAAAGGTTCTGGCTGCCGAAGGGTAGGGCAGAAAAATAGGCCTTAAACACCTAAATTATCTTTAGCTATAGAGGTTGGTAATGGTCACTACTGAAAATCCACTGCACTTTGACAGGACAGGACATAATTTCAGCTTCAGTCTCCAGATTTGACCCTGCATTAAATACACAAATAAATATATCGACACAACTAGGTAAAACCATTCTAAGGCAACATGAAGACTTCACACATAGCTCCCTGTCACTTCCAAAATAATATGGTAATGGGGCTCAGGCCCACAAGGAGGGAAGAACAGCCTAGGAGAGACAACCTTTGGAAGTCAAACAAACAGAGACCAGGCTAGGCTCCAAGATCTGTTGGATTTCCTTCTATAATGTAAGTTGGGTCTATTCTATTGCTATAACTCATGAGGAAAACACTTCACACTCAGCTTGTAGTGAAACATAAAATTATGTGTAGAGCCTTTCAAATTTTCAGGTCTCTGCTTCATATACATGGATATCCATGGTTCTTTTTGTGGATACTGGAGCAAATACAGATACTACATAAAGGGCTCTACCAACCTATAATGCTGTTGCACCCATTGACCCAAGTCTCTGCACTACCCCGTAGCCTTTTCAACCACTGCACACTCTCGTCTCTTCGCCACAAGATCCTGCCCTCCACCTCATTGGTGCCTGCATTGCCCTCCCCCAATGCAAGCCCTTAGGGCTTTTAAAAGTGAAGTGACGGGGCCAGCCATGGACCCCTGCAGGGTGGATGAGTGGCCAGAAAGCAGAGTCGGGCACTCCTGTGGAGAAGCAGGGTCGGGGTCTGGGTGCTTGTCGTGCCCCTCCCAGTGCTCACCAGGGAGCAGAGCATTCATGCAGAAGAGCATGGTCAGGGCACATGTGCTTGTCCTACTCCACCCTGCCTGGTGCTTATCTGGGAGTAGGGTCGGGACACATGTGCTTGTCCTACTCCCTGGTAAGCACCTGGCAGGGTGCAGTGGGACAGACATTCATATCCTGGCCACAGGACTCCACAGGAGCACCCCAGCCTCTCTCCCAGATACGGACAAATGGGAGATGCACCTGTGCCCCAGCCACTCTCCTTTACAGGAGCTTCCCAGCCTCCCTCACTTATAGGAGCACCTGGGCAGGGCAGAGCAGGACACGCATCCCTTGAACTCACCCACACCGATGCTGCTCCTGAGAGCAAGATACTGTAAGACTACTTGCTGCTGAGGTGCAGATACACATAAAAGGCAGGGAGCAGATTGTGGATCGTATGCACATTGAGTCCAGTGGATGGGGATCGGATGTGCCGCCGCATTTTTATATCTGTGGATGGCTCTAATTAGGTGTGGTTTGTTGCTATTAAATCAATTTTCTCTAATGTGGTGCACCATTTGCTAATGAATATTTCTTTTAAATAGTCTAGTGGCTACTATTGGTCATAAGCTCTTACCAACAGGAAGAAACAAAGGATGGCAGTCAGAGCTGCATGGTAAATTGCCATAACTATGGCACTGTAACCAGGTTCATTTCTGTTACAGTGGATTCTCAATCTGACAATTTTTAAATTAAGATTGGATTTTTTTCTAAGAGATCTGCCCTAGAAACTCTTCTGGGGAAGCTCTATGGCCTGGGTTATGCAGGAGGTCAGACTAGATATTCAAAGCCTTCTGGCCTCAGAATCATATAAACTTTATAGGACCATGTCTCATAGGAGTGTCATTGGTTTAAGTGGCAATAAATGTTGGAGCAACTGAAAAGGCTATTATAGTAATCATTTTGGAATGGAACAACTTCAAAATGCATTGTATAATAATAATGGAATATTTGTGGGAAAAATAAAATAAAGCATACAGCTATGAGTTTGAATTCCAACGTATTTCAGGAATTAATGGAGTCCCTAAAAATCAATGTAAAAGTGGATATCTACTTGCTTTATCATTTCTAAGAGAATCATATCTAGGCATCAGAAGGATGAAATAACTTACCTAGAAAGCAATTTCTAATAGAGTTTGCAGACACAGCCTTATGTAGACATATATATGTATATGAGGACAAAAATAAAAGAATGCATGAGGAATTGGAACACATTTCAGAACTAAGTAGGGAACAATCATAGGATTATACCCTATATATGATTTCACTGTGCTGAGAGTGGAGAGCAAAAGTGGCATTCATATATTATCAAACTGGGGAAATATCTGGGAAAGATTTTTCTCTATCTCTTTAGACACAAACTCTGGCTGCAGTCGTCCCATTGAGGTTAACATGTCAGATTCACTTCTGCGAGAGCCAGACTATTGGCCATCCAACCAGCCCTAAATCTACCAGGAATGGGGGCAGCACTGTAAAGTCAATAGCTGCTGGCAAAAGATTTACTCAACATCTGCACATTTCCAGATTAGATCAGGAACTTGGTCACAGTCTCTTGACCCCAATCTTCACAAGTAATAGGACCAACTGGGGGTGGAGGGAAGGAAGAGAGAACATAGCTTTGCCCTAGAGCATAAGCAGAGGATCAGCATGACTCTTGACTATATGGAAAGAAAATTAGATACATTCTTTTCATGCCACTGATTGCTACATCCCATTACTTTAAGCAATTTGCTAGGGAAGTAAAAGTAAAAAAAGTCTCCTTGTTTCCATAGTCCCCGATAATAACTGTAAAAAGAAAATTCAGTGGATTTTCTAATTTATAATCATTGTTTCCAAATACATACCTACACGTGTATGTATGTTTATGTAAAAGTTCAGGTACCAGGAGTTAGCTGCAAGTTGTTTAGAGTTCCAGTTTTGAATTGCAGATTAGACCACCCTGGTCTAGCACCTTCAGAAGCTGATCAATCCCAGACAAGGGAATCTGCAAGGCCAGGAACGTCAGGGCTCTGCCAGGGGCACTGCCCATCCCCAGCCCCCATTACTGCCCCATGGCTGATAGCCCTGGTGGCTGCCAGCCAGGCTGTGCTCCCGGCCCCCAGTGTCTGGTAGGCTGCACTCTACTGCTAGCCCTCAGTGGCTGCCAGCTGGGCTCTGCTGCCACTCTCAGGGTATGTCTACACTACTACCCTAGTTCGAACTAGGGTGGTAATGTAGTCAACCAGAGTTGCAAATGAAGCCCAGGATTTGAATTTCCTGGGCTTCATTTGCATGTTGCCGGGCGCCGCCATTTTTAAATGTCCGCTAGTTCGGACTCCGTGCCCGCGGCTACACACGGCACGAACTAGTTAGTTCGGACTAGGCTTCCTAGTGGAACGAGGAGTACAGGTAGTTCCTTGTAGCTGATAGATGTTAACACTGACAACAAACTCATGAACTGCATCTACTCCCTCAGTTTGGCGTACACAGCCCAAGTCATTTTCAGCCACTGTTACAAAAGAGAAGAGTGAGGGGGAGAATTGATAGCAGCCTTCCACCACCTGAAAAGTAAATGGGGGGAGGGTTCCAAAGAGGATAGAGAGGGTGTTCTCAGGGGTTGCAAAGAACAAGGAGCAATGGTCTCAAGTTGCATGGGGGAAGTCTAAGTTGAATATTAGGAAAAGCTATTTTACTAGAAAGCTGATGAAGCACTGGCATCTCTATCCCTAAAGGGTTGGGATGATTTAGTTGGGATTGGTTCTGATTTTGGCAGGGGATTGGACTCTATCTGCTGAGGTCACTTCCAGCTCTAAAGACTGTTCTCACGAATCGTAAACAACAAATTATTTACTAGTATAGATATACTCTTAGTAAATAAAAAGATGAAGTGATGTTCTGTTCATGGCAGAGTCCAGTGATTCCCCTTTCCATTAAAATGCATTCAATACATACTGCAAAGCTGAATAACAGAAGTTAATACTTGCTGTATAACCAGAAGGTAAGAGACAAAATGGTTGCAACTAGCAGTTCTTTTTGAGGTTACAAAAAAAATCTGTGGGTGGGAAGTTGTAGTGTGCTACAATGCTAAGCATTTTGTTTAATATGTAGAAAGGGACTTCAGAGGATGGACATTTGCAGAAAATATTTCTCAACTCTTTAACAATCACTGTGAAGCCCAGAGATGCAAATCAATTGCAGGCTCACCCTGTCTTTTTAGATATCCACTAAAATGATTATATTTTGGAGGCATGTATTTTTGTTACTAGAAAGCCAATGTTGCTCTGTACTTCTACCAGGTTTCTTAATGTTCCATAAAAATACACTTTTGCTTCCCCTTCCTCACCCACTGTATCTCACATTTCTACAGATCATTCCTCCATTTTTGGAATGGCCAGGATTTTTTTTTTTAAATTGTGAATTGGCATGTTACTGCAGGAAGTGGTGCATAGAATTAGAAGGCAGGTTTTGTAGTAAATTAGCAAACCATTCAGCTATTGATTCAATATCTATGAACAAAAAATAATATAAAATCAAACAAAAAAGAGGAAGAAAATGCCTTTGCAAGAAAATACATTCAGATAAATGAAATTCAGATGCTGTAATGTAGTCAGCATTTTATTTCACCATTCACAGACTTTACTGCTTTAAAATCTTATTAGTTAGTGATAAACATTTATACAATTTAAAGTGTCCATCTAAAATGGACCATATGGAACTATAAAGTCTCTTTACACAACAGATATTACCTTTGGCATCCCTTAATAGCCTTGCTTTATGGTTGTTTGTTGAAAATTCAATCTTCATTTGTAGTTATTTCTGTTGAACTGTTCATGCTTCCATAATAGTAATTCTGATGGGCTAAACATTGAAAGGTAGATCTTCCATAACATTTATGGACCACACACAAATATCCATCTGCTAATTTTCATTTTATAATGGTTTATTTTCTCCTTAGTTCTAAGGTAGGATTAAAATCACTAGAAGTTTTATGATTCTTGATTGAACTATAAGAGGATATTTACTTGGAAGAAGAATCCCTTGACTATTCCTTTACTGGGAAAAAAACTTCAACACAACAGATATCCTGCAAGTTCAAACACCACAGGACCATACTTTCTTTTCAAGGCAGGCTTAATGAAAGCTTATGTCATAACTGTTGTTATGATTTTGAAAATGTCAGTGCTAATTTTCATTAGGAAAAAATAATGTTGGGTCATGGCATGGCTTCTGTAAACTAATACATCCTCAAATCCCTCTGTCATGGGGGTATATACAGCAATTTAATGTAATGGTAGAGTTAATGTATCTACTGATGGCCAGTACCGATTGGCACCCTGGTGTTTTTCCATTTGGTGATCCAGGACAATACACTACAGACATAGAATGAAGTGGGATTTATAGAATCATGTTGGGACAACTTGAAACAACTTGTCCTTGAGGTCAGGCTGTCCCTAACCCTCTCCCCTTCTTCCCCCCATGAAACACAAGAGTTCCTGCACTGTAGATGAGGGAACATAGTTTGAGTTTCACTTTGACTTACTCTTGTGCTTGCTGGGAGAAGGAGAACCCTCTGAAAGTTACAAGGGCCACATTCACATAACACACTGATGAGGCTGCCCCTCCACTTTGGAATGATGCCCTGAGTCAAGTTATCTCCAGGAAGTAAACCCAGAACCACTGGATCTAAAAGTAGGAGTCTCTACTACTTGAGCAAATGAATTGAAGGGAAACGAAGGGAGGTAATAGCAAAATTCATGAACGCTTGTGTGTGGTCTAGGCACTACAGAAAAACAAAGGCACACTTGGCCAGTATGTTGCATCCATAACAACTCAAAGTTGTCATTCAAATGTGTAGAGATAGAGGTTTGTATAAGAAATTTATAAATATTCATCCTGCATATGCAGTTTGGTTCAAACATGTCACTGTGCATAAATCAACTAGAAACACTGAATTAGGGAGTTCAGTTGGAACTAATTTGCTTGGAACACATTTAAATACTACAGAGATGGGTGCTATAGAAAACCCTAAAATAGACAGATTGGATCCACTCCTTTGTTTTAGTTATTTGCACACAAAACCCTTCTTCAGTCATCTTGACTTTGAAGTCTACTCCAGAATATCTCCCATTGCCTACCAAACCCCCACCGCCTCCTTTATTTCAACAGTGACACTAACGCCTATGAAGTCATGGTAACAATGCAATTTTTCTTGAGCATGATGTCTGAACAACAATCACAGTGCTTGCTAATACTGAAGTGGAAGGTCATCTTGAATGAATAAGATTCTGGGAGAAAACAAAATATATGTCCTGAAGTGGCTTTTGAAAGAAACCAACCAACAGAATTTAAATAAAATTACTTTAATTTAAATAAATCTGTTAAATGAGCAGCTTTTTTGGTTGGTTGGTAGTTTATAAGAAAGTGTTTTGAATCAATCAGTTTTCTTTGCTGAACATATGAATTCATTAATGATTTAAAAAATGTTCTTTCAAGGTATTCTTTAGACAAATTGAGTTTGATTTAACAGCAATGGAGACAAGATTCAAACTGCTGAATCCCATAATGAGGATGAAACTTCTGGGGATCCAGAGCCTCCAAAAGATGGAGACAAAATGCACAGTTTCGCACGCTGTGTGTAAAGAAATAAACTATTTATGATGAAATAACAGACAAGCAGAAATGCAGGAAAGACTCAAACAGATGTTAATGGAGGCAAGATTCACAGTTGGTAGTAAAGAACACAACAGTAAAAGACTCACCACCCAGGTAACGGTGATAAGAGTTATAGTTTATAGGAGACAAAAATGTGATAATGATACATAAACCTCTTGAACCCATGAAAATAAGTATAACTCAGCTTGGCAACACTAATAAATATCAGTTTTTATTTTCTCCGTATTAATACCTTCTATTTATCTTACTAAAATTCCATTGGAACAGCACACTTTTTTACACGAAGGCCAATAGTATCACACATGAGAAGCTTGCAAAACAAAGGTCCAAGACAAATGAAGGGGTAAAAAAAGACAAAGGCAATATCTTCTAGTAAATAAATCTGCAGAAAATTACTCACAGATCACATCAGGGTGACAAAACTCAAATTGCAATCAAAACAACTGAATCAAGGACCAAAGAGAGAAATATATGTTTATGCCTCCTGCTTGCAGGCATATCCATGTCACCCCTTCTTCCAAATTTCTTTTTAAAAGAAACACCATTCAAATCAGTCTAATCCTCTGAAGCAGAACTTTCATCATTTTTAAAGAATCATCGATGGAACAAAGAACTGCGATTGAATGTGTGGCTGCTATTTTTTCCCCAGTGAGTACCTGCCATTCTTCTGAAGAAGGAAAGAAAAAGAATTTGTTGAAGGTGTATTCACTGTTCTCATTTGCATCAGAGAATAGCTCACTAATACCATCATATACTTTTTATAATCCCCTGCCTCTTTGTTTCTCTTATTTTCTTTTTCCTTTTCTCTTTGGTAATGCAAATTCATTCCCTAACCAGAGTTAAGAAGCTAAAAAGATTTAGGTCATGATTAAATGCTCCAGTAGCAGTGACTATCAGCAGATGAAAACCTACGAAAAGAAAAGGGTTCAATTTCTGAGTTAACTATGAGAAATATCTGATTCCATTGGTTCTTTTTATTTATTAGAGGTATGCAATAGAAATAGTACGACTGGATAGTTTTAACAACCAGTACATTTATACAAGACACAGTTACATGTATCTTGTAAATTTGAAGTGGGTGGACCATTTACAATTTTTATGTGATATTGAAGAACAGCATTACAGCACATTTATTTTCTTCAGGTCATAATATTGTAATGAGTTTGCTTGCAATGATTTGGCAGTAAGCTAAACTAGTCCTGGCTCAATCACATAGAATGATCATTGCCAAACCATGTGGCAAATTCCTTAGCTCTCTTCCACTTTTCACAGTAGTGATTACTAAGCCCTCAGTGCATATTGGTTTCCAGGATCTGTCTAATATAGCTACACTAAGGCGCATCAGTTTCTAAAATGGCTAGACTAATGAGCCACACTGCTATAATGGTACAAGCTTCACTTGTATCTTGTCTGTCTGGCCCTGCCATCTATTTTCTAGGTAATAGATGCTTAAGTAATGTAGATAATTACTAGACTCTTTGGTGAATGCAGGTACTGATACTCAATTTGTCATGTCATATTGGAATTGAAGCAGAACCTTGCCAGCCAAACCCATATTTGAAAGAGATCTGACATGAATTGTGGAAATGTATTCACTGCTATAAAAAACACAGGCTAGGACATCTGATATACCTGTCAGAGGTATAGATTCTGTGCACTTTTGTTTTTTTGAAAAATAAAATGAAAATGTACATGCTTCATTTAAATCATTGCTCTACGGTGCAGCTGGGAATGAAGGGTTGAGCATGCAGACTTCCCTTGGGAGAGGAGACTGCTACAACCATCTCACCACAGCAGGTTGGGGCCAGGTGAGAAGTGCTTTCCATGGCCACTGCAGCTCTTGTACATCTCTGCTGTCTGTGCCCACATGTCCCCTGGCTGGGAGGTCCAGATTGGTCTGCCTCCTGCACTTCCCCAGCCAGAGTGAGGAATGAAGAAAACTGTTCACTTTCCCCTCACTCCCTGATGAAAGGGAACAGCCAGTAACATCCCTGGCTGCTGATTTTGTCAGTTTGGTTTGATGAGAAGCAATCCCATTCCAGCCACATCATATTTTCCTGGCACAACCAAACACTTACCTTACTTTAGTTATAAGAGGAAGCTCTAAACTGAATTTGGTGGCCCTAGCTCTTACCGTTTAGGAGGCATTCTTGAGCAAACATACAATCACGACAGATAGACAGAAACTCTCTCAAATATGTAGTAAATACTAGCTTTACTTTGTGATGGTGTGTGGTCACAGTAGACTCCTTGGGTATGTTTCTCATTGTTCTGATAAAGCCACTGACACTCATTCCCTCTTGCTGTCTGGGTCTCCTCACTACCCTGTCCTGCTGGGCCAGACCTTCTGTGCCTTCTCTGGGGGAGACCAGAGCTGAGACTAATACTAGTAAACTAAAGCATAGCCAAAGACCATGAGCCTGCTAGATTCCCATGTTAAATAAACTTTTTTTCTTAGGTGGGAATCCTTTGTTCTACAGCTCCCCACCTTCATGGAAAATTACCCAGTTAAACTGGTATACCAGTATATGTCAGTTTGGTCACATGTCTTTCCAGGACCAACCACTGCTCAAACCTAAGATACAAAAGCAGGCTGTTTACAGGCCATTAAGTTGAAACAATCTTTCATTTGCACATTTGAAATGATAAACCATTCCATATTTCTAACTTTACATACAAGAATGATACATACACCAAAATAAGATATACAGATCCAGCAGACTGTCATTAAAATTAATAGGTTACTTGAGGTATTTTGTCCAAAACATGTTCATGTTATGCATATTTGTGTCCATAAGACAATTTCATAAAGCACGGGAGGAATGGGAGTCAGGAAAGAGCTGTCACACACTTATCCTTGAAAATAACCTTCAGGCAAGAACCTTCAGTGCAATGTTCTTCATCCTAAATGAAAGATTTGCTTTTCAATTTCTCTTCACAGGTTCTCATTTCATTTGTCTATATACTATTTCCTGCCATATTAACCATAGTTATATTGAGCTTGATTATGATCTTATTTAAACTGGATTTATATATATTTGATTCCTCTGAGAGCAGTCCATTTTCTTAGAACCCAGGGCTGTGTCCAGACTCAGGGGTTTTTTCGAAAAAAGTAGCCTTTTCTCGAAAAAACTTCACCTTTCCCTCCACATTTGCTTATAGCTAGAAAGAAGCAGAAAGTTTAAAGATGCTCTACAAAAATAATAATAATAATAATAGAAAGAACTAGGGAAACTGTTGTGGGATGCTGCAGGCTTTTCAAGAACATGTCAGACAAAAAACAAAAATAAACCAAAAACTTGTCTCTTTTGTCTTTACCTTATTTAAAGCATCTTTGGGCTATTAAAAAAATCAACCTTCACATCTGATCCTCCCCACCTAAAATTAGAGTTTGTGGCTGAATTCAGGCATGAATTTTACTGAATTTACAGCACAGTTAATGTTGGGCCTTGGTCTTTAAAGCAACTTCCTCCCCATTAGAAACAAAACTTCATATGGAGAATCCTTAGCTTACTGTCTTCTGTGGAAAAAAAATCAACAAAAACATGTAGATGGTATCATGAGCTTTCATGGGCACAGCTCATGTATATGGTATCATGATCTTCAGGAAGGATACTATCAATTGACTTTGATTCTTATCTGCTTAGTTTTAACTACCCAATTTTCCCTTAACTTCCTCTTTTCTATGCCCTCTGCTCCCTATCTCCCACCTCCCTCCTTTTTTCCTCCTCCCCACCCCCTTTCTTTCCTATTTATTTTCGGTCTGCATATCCTAAACTCAGAACTCCGATCATCTGAAGAAGTGGGCTATGTCTATGAAAGCTCACGATACCATCTACATGTTTTGTTAGTCTATAAAGTGCTATCAGACCATTTGTTGTTTTTTTCTGTACAGACTAAGTTGGCTACCCCCTGTGCATTCTGTGGAGTTTGTTGACATTCTTCTCAGATTGTGCTAATGCAGCAGGGTAAAGCCTGAAGAGCTGGTTCACTCAATGCAAAATCTTCAACCTCTGGGGAACACTGTAGGAGTAAACTGAGGTAGTTCATGGTATCTTGCTGAGAACGGAGAACTCAAATCCTAAATCATTAGACAAGCCTGGGAATACAGCACAGCAGTTAACTTGACCCTGGTCGTCCTGGCAACCACATTCCAAAAGGGCCTCATTTTGATAAGGTTGGTACCAAATAACCAAACAACCGCATGGGATTGTTTCACGTGGGATTTTTCACGGTCTGCTTTATTCCTACAAAATAAGCTTGGATCCCAAAGATCGCGCCAAGGCAATATCACCCCCGCAGTAGACACATTATATGACAAAATGACCATCAACATGCCTTTGTTTATGTTGGCTTATTTAGCTTGTTAGGAATAATTATTTGTATTAATAATAATATGTTTAATTGGCGATGGGCAGGAATCCTGTGTAACCTTCATATTTCATTGGCTTATGTGCACATCTCATGTTCGCCACTAGACCTATCAAATCACTTCCCCTCCACACATCTGCTGCCTATGTAATCTAATGTATGTTTTGGTTAAGTTAGTGCTCACCAGGTTATCCCTGGTGGGTACTCCACCAGCTGTGTGAACCAATAAATCCTCTGCTTGTTTTCACCTGCACCCAGTGTGTCCAGAATTATTTCCTAAAACACAAATGTGTGTCACTTTCTGCCTATGCTCCAGTGCCACATGTTGCATAGTACAAGGTGGTTTATACTCACTTGGAGCGTGTCTACACGGCAGGGCAAAAGCTGAATTAAGCTACACAACTTAAGCTACGCAATTAACATAGCTGAAGTCAAAATAGCTTAATTTGGCTTTTGGGCACTGTCTACACAGCAAGAAGTCACAGGAAGAACTCTCTTCCTTTGACTTTCCTTACTCTTCATAAAATGAGGGTTACAGCAGTCAGAGTAAGAAGTTTTCCATCTCTACATTATTTCAGAATAAAGGCTTGTAGTATAGATGTGCCCTTAATGATGATAATTATTTGAGACTCACGGAGAATCAGAACAGCCCCTCACCCTTATTCTTACCAGTCTATTACATCCAACAAAGCACAAAGGGGAGGAAAGGGGAGGGCAAACAATGCAATCCTCTTGTATAGAGGTCACTAAGTGGGAGACAGCTCTTTCCGGAGCATTGTGGCCATATGGCTTCAAACTACCAGCACAGGTCAATTTAGCCCTGAATAATGGGCCTTTAGCAGTGGAGCCCAAATAGTTATGCAGAAGGGGCCCAAAAGCCCAACTTCTAAAAATCTACTCCCAGATGCTGAAGTTATAAGGAGGAAAGCTGCAGCCAGCTGCTCTATGTACTTCTCCCCTTCGCTTCTCAGACAGCACTTTTGCTGTCTGGGAGCATCAGCCTCACTTTGGTTCAGATCATCTGGGTGAATGGCCTCTACATGTCCTCTGAGCATTCACACTAAAAATAAGCAGAGAAAAGCCTTTTTTATATGGCCATAACACATCACTGCATGCAGCCCTAGCAGCACTGTGACATTAATGTTAACTTGCTTAAATTCATTGTCTGAACACTTCTTGCTTTTCCTTCAGAGATAAGAACAGACAAGTGCGTGTCACAGGCGATGTATGTTCCTAGCTAAACAATCCATGTTAGTCCCTTGACAGTTCCTCCACTAGTTCCTTCATTTCTACCACATCAAAATATTTTGTCCTAAATTGAAACCCCCCCTCCCACAATTTATCCTTGCCTCACTTACTGTCCTGTAAGTTGCTTTTGAGATCAGAGTTCGCCTGCATTCCACCAACAATGCCAGTTGTGGCCACCTGGTTGGCCATTACTCCCACAACTGCCTGAAAGCTGCTCCTTGCACATGAGAAATCATTCCCAGTCAAAAACCATAAGCTAACACCCTAAACTCCTTGATCTCTTTCCTTAATGCTCAACTCTGCTGTAATGCATGGAGAAAACTACAATCACAGGCTAAGAAATTGGTGATGGCAATGCTTTGGACTAAATGCAGAGATTCAATCATTTTGTTGTGTGTGAAGAATATAATGTAAACTTGCCAAAATTATAGCATATCCTAAACAATTTTGGAGTACATACTAGTGAATCTGTTAATGAGTTTGTGTTAAAAATAGTTTAAAAATCAGCATGCTAGATTTCTGAAAGGGCTATGTCAGACCATTTATGTTTCAAATGATCTCAGAAATGAAACAGACTCTGCAAACTTCTTGTAGAGTTGAAAGTCAAGGAAACCTTTGGCAGAGGAGCCATCTGAAGACTTACGGGAGGCGGGTGGGAGATCAAAGAGAGAGAGAGAGAGACTAACAGTCATTTTGTTCTGTTCTTCCCAACTGATCATTTCTCCTCCAGAAAGAGTTTGTGCACAGACAATATGACATCATCTTTAACTGCACGACTACATACTTCCCTCTCTCCAGCACCGGGTCCCTGCATCATTTTGTGCAGAGAATGAGCAGCTATTCTGTATTTTAGTGTCTTCTCAAGATCAATATGTGGCCTTTGGCCTGATTTACTGACCATTATTCAAACCTTTCTCTCAATTATTAATTTCCTCATGTGCTTTCCTATGACAGTCATGGTATCTGAGGGCCAAATTCACAAAAAGGTCTGAAGCTGTCAGAATCAGGCCCAACAGGGATTCAGAAAACCTCTGCTCAACTGCTGTGAAATGCTTTAGGCATCTAAACTTGCTCAGCACCAGTAAAATTGTTTTGCAGTAAAGTTCCCTAGGCACTTACATTTCTGCATGTACACATGTCCACTTCTGCTTCATTGCATTCCTCTAGTTGCTCATGCCCCACACTGATGCCCACTCTTCATCCTCTACCTAGCTCACCTGAAGGCCAAATCTGGTAAGCATGCTCAAAACTTACCTACCAGGTAGACCCCTATCGGTGAGCTAACAGAACTGGGATGGGCAGGGTAGGAGGAGCTTCACCATATCTAAGCTCTGTTGTGACTCTAGCACTGAGTCCTCAATGAGAATTCATTAATACATCTTCACAATCCTACTGCTGGTATTATCCTGAAAATGGGGATAAGGAGCTGAGCACAGAGAGATTAAGATCAATTGTCCATTCATTTGGAAGGTGCCATATAGGAGATGTGTAGGGCTTGATATTTTAGAGTACATGACAACATTTTAAAAAAATCAAAGCAAAGCTCCATTCAAATTCAGTTGCTACCATGAGCATTCAGAACTTCTGCAAATCAAACCACAGGTGTCACATGTTGAACACAGCATCTGTTACCACTTGTGAACAGTTCTGATTTAACTAGCTTGCTCAGATGCACTTGAGACTTGGCCAAAGAGGCAGGGATAGAATGCAGTTCTCCTGGGCAGCATTCTACAGCCCAAATCTTGAAACCTAAACTTCTCTTTGTCTCCTCCCCTGTCTCCTTCAGACCTTCCAACTTCTGAAAGAAAGAGGCAGGGGTTATATAGACAACATCCTCCATTACAAAAGCCTGATTTATCTCCAGGGTAGGTCTAACCAGGGTACTGATTGAAGAAGGGTCCCTATGAAAAATATTTTGTGTGTAATTAAAGGCTATATGATAATGCATAAGGGGACCAAATTAAAAGTGTCACAACCTTGAGTCTAGCATTTTCTTAAAACTGAGTGCTTGACTGGGCAACCCTAATATTCTTTTGTTTGTACAGTTTGATTTTTAAGACATCAGACTGAAAAAAAAAACAAATTCTAACTAAATCAAACCCCATATTGGTCACCAGATGGAGTGGAACCATTAAAGCAGGGATGAGCAATAAAATGGAGGCAATTCATGAGGGTTAGCCCTTGCTGGGCCACTTCCAATGTAGTACCTGCTTCCCAACAGGTATGGTTGCTTACAGTTCCCATTGGCCATTGATAGCCATTCCCAGGCAATGGTAGCTACAGAAAGTGGCATAGACCAGTGCATCGCTTCCCACAGTTCCCATTGGCTGTGAATGGCAATCCACGGCCAACAGGAGTTACAGGCACCCATACCTGTGGAGATGCAGGTAAATACAGTGGAAGTGGCCCAGCAGGGGCTAATCCTGATGAACTGTATCCCACTCACAGGTTGGTGTTTGCCCAATGCTGCTTTAGAGCCAGGATACAGACCTCAGCCACTTGAGCCTCTACTGCATGAGCTAAAAACCCTTAGAGTCTAGGCTTTTGCTGTTGCCTGTGTTCTGAAAAGAGACATGGCATAACCTTTGGCTTCACAGACAATTGCAGAAAACATGTGTTAATGGAATAAGGCAGGCTTAAAAACATGTTTTTTTGGATCAGCATAAAGCTGCTTTCTCTTCCCCCTCCCTACCCCCCCACATCTCCCTACTTCCGCAACTCACAGGAAGTTTATTAGTCCCCAGGCAGTTCATGGGTCTTTGTAAACTAAAAATAAGAAATTAGAGCTAGGAGAGCTTCCTCTTTTAATGGGGAAAGCTCTGCTAAAAACAAAAAATATTGGCCTTCTTTGTGTACAATAGTTGTAGTAGCCTAATTCTAATCAGAGCCATTGGAGGGGAGGGAAGGGAAGATTGAGATTAGTGAAATATACAGTAAGATATAAAATCTAACTTGTTGCCTCTGTAGTTTCTTTAAATCTCACCCTCTACCATTTTTACGTAAACACTGGAATAAGTTGGCCTAGGGAGGTTGTGGAATCTCCATCACTGGTGATGTTTAAGAGCAGGGTGGCTAGACATCTATCAGGGATGATCTAGACAGTGTCTGGTCTTACCATGAGGGCAAGGGACTGGACTCTATGACGTCTTGAGGTCCCTTCCAATTCTAGTATTCTATAATTCTATACTTCAATCCTCTTGTTTTCCTGATAGAAAACAAAAGAACCTTTAAAAGAATTTTTATTGGTTAATAAAATCAGGTTCAGAAAATGTTAGCTCTTTGGGTCCACCCTTACACATGCAAACCTGAAGTCCAAAGGAATTGGGGGTATATAATTAGTGCAGGATTGGTACACCCTGATTTTAGAAAGCATTCAAATAATTAAGATAGTCCTTTGAGATCACATATCCTTTCAAATGATACATTGTATTATTTGTAATTGAAAACCTCCCCAGACCCTTCATGTCTCTGATTGTTATGTTGCCACCTGGAATTGAAGCAATATTCTTTTAAAGTTTTTTAATAGTAAAATATTCCAGCAGGGTTCATAAATATACTTAAAGCATAAACTTTTGAAATTCTTTGCCAAGACAATGTAGTTCTATCCAGAGAGAAAGAGAGAGAGAGAAAAATTATTTTGGTCCCTTAAACCAATCCTCATACTACTCAAACAATAGGATGATTCTTGGAAATAGTTTGCCAATATTTATATGCTGCTGGAGAAAAATGTAGATAGTATCTGCTACTCGTATTACAATAACATTCTCTCTGATTTAGAGAGAGACTTCCATTGACAGTGCAATAAATATAGTTTATGGATTATCCTTTATTAATTACCTTAACACCACTAACTGAGCATTTATTGTTCACATGTTTCCCATAATGTAATGTGTTTACATAACTTCTTTGGAACCCAGAGCCATACAGTCTATATGCCACAAGATTTTATGGGCAAACACTGCATTATTCTATACATAAATTAGGAGTGATTTTTTTTAAAACATTTCAGATCTTTATGGCTGATTACAATTCCACTATACAGCCATTCATGCCTCAGTTGAGCTGCAGTTGTCATCAGTGCGAGATCAGGGTATAGTCAGAGAAAAAAACATTAGGAGATGAGATCCAAGAGGATGAAAGAAGAATTTTGTCCTGCACAGCAGATTAATGAGGTTATGCAATATTAGTGAAATACCCTGTAAGAAGTATCTTGGATTTTGGTAATGTTAATAGTTTCAGGGTGGTTCTGTGATAATGTGAAAAAAATATATGCCATTCCATGTCTTCACTTACTCACAATCTGTGAACTGTTGCATTTTCATTTTATGATTAGGATTATCCTTTGTAAAAGCACTGCAGCCATATTTGTTTTCTGGAAAGTGTACCTGGGGCAGTTTTCATAGCCAGTTATAAAGAGTTGTGGAGAATTCTTTAGAAAACTGTTTTGGGTCTGCATTCATTTCTTCTGATCCAAGGGGCCATGCTCACTTTGAACTAAATGGAAAAAAAAACTACTGATGTGTGGGGTCAAAAGTGGGCATAAATATTTTGTAAAAAGCAGAAGATAATGTTAATGGGAGAGGAATCTTTCCATGCTAAATCAACACAGTAAGAGACATGAGTAACTCTGCTCAGCAAACATTAAAACTCTGCTATAATTTTTAAACATTACCAATAATTCTACTGTATCTGAAACACCCAGAAAGAGCTTTAAGTCAGTTAAGCTTCTGTATTAATAGATTTTAATGCCAGAAGGGGCTATTAGATAATCTAGACTGACCTCATGTATATCAAATATCCTTAATTTTTCACTGAGCAATCCCAGTACTGAGTCTTAAAACTTGTGTTTAATTAAAGCATATCTTTCAGAACAGCATCATGTTTTTATCTGAAGACACCAGTAATTTGTTCCAAACAATTCATCTCCCTCACCTTTAAAAATGTGTGCTTTATTTCTAACAAGCACATTTACTTGTCATTGCTTGGGTCCTTAAGAAGGGGCTCAGGACACGGGACGTGTGTGCATGTTGCAGGGGGGGGGGTATAGTAGGGGCAAAGGCCCCCTCCCAGAGAGTCATACCGGGGCTGCTTGCTTTACCCCTTCCTAACCTTGTCAAGGAGTGAAAGCAAAGTGCACAGCTCATCTACCCCCTGCACTCCCTAGCCAGAGGGAGGAATGCAACAAAACTGCACTTTCTACTTGCTCCTTGACAAAGGGGAATGGCCAGCAATGTTCCTGTAGGAATTGACGGGGGGGGGGGGGGGGGGGGGGGGGGGGGGAGAGGGGGGAGGGGATCCATGTAACCCGGGGACTGCCTGTATATTGTTTTGTTCTTAGATTTATGTCTATGTTCTTAGGAAGAATACCTGCAGTAAAAAGTTTCAGGAGAACTGGAAGTTTCTCAGAGACAATATAAAAGGCACAACAGCAACCAGATATGAAGGAAAGGTAGAAAAAACAGTAAGAAGTGGATATGGCTCATTGAGATGGCCTTAATGATTTGTCTGTAAAGAGAAATCCTACAAAACATGGAAACCTAGACCAATAGCTACAGATAAGTACAAATGAATAGCACAAGCTTGTGGGAACAAAAAAAACAAAACAAAAAAAATCAGACAAAGGCACATTAGTTATCTATCAAGGGCTGTGTCTACACTGGGCCACTTATTCCGGAAAATCAGCCGCTTTTCTGGAATAAGCTGCAAGCTATCTACACTGGCCCTTGAATTTCCAGAGAAGCAACGACGTTTTACTGTACAAAATCAGCTGCTATTCTGGAAAAACTATTCTGCTCCCGCTCGGGCATAAGTCCTTATTCCGGAACACTGTCCTGAAAAAGGGCCAGTGTAGACAGCCCAGTAGTCTTTTCCGGAAAAAAGCCCCAATCGCGGAAAAGCACGTCTACATTGGCCACAGACGCTTTTCTGGAAAAAGGGCTTTTCCGGAAAAGCAGCCTGCCAATGTAGACGCTCCTTTTCTGGAAAAACTGAAAACGGAATAGTATTCTGTTTTAAGCAGTTCCGGAAATTCATGCCAGTGTAGACACAGCCAAGGGGTATAAAGGGCAATGCCAAGTTCTATAAATTCATTAGGAACAAAAGAAAGATGAAGGAAAGCGCAGGTACTCAGTCAGAAAATGGAGCTAAACAATGGAGGACATCAAGAAGGCTAAGGTGTTAAATGAGTATTTTGCTTTAGTCTGAAATAAAAAGAGAAGTTTTAAGCAGATGCTTGAAACAAAAATATCAGCAATCAGTAGGATGCAATGCAAGAAAAACTAGAAGAACAAGTTAAAGAACATTCAGATAAGTACTCTGTTGACTTGAGTACATCTAACTTAAGGAATTAGCAGATAAATTCTTAAAGACCATGGCTCAAGTTCCAAGATTTCATGTAGGACAGCTGGGCTGGAAAAGAACAATTATAATACATGCCTTTAAAAAAGAGGAACAAGTTTGACCCAGGCTGACTCTTCTATAATTCTATGAGGGTATGTCTACACTACATTCCTCTTTCAAGAGAGGAATAAAAATACACCCGAGCAAAATTGCAAATGAAGCGTGGATTTGAATTTCCCGTGCTTCATTTGCAAAATCGTATCCGGCCGCTATTTCGAAATACCTTATTTCAAGATAAAAAACACTGTGTAGACATGGTTATTTCAAAAGAAACCCCTTGATTTTAAGACTTTTTTGTATAGTCCACATGACCTTCTCAAAAGCAAGCTAAGAAAATGTGGTCTAAATGAAATAATCCAGGTGGGTGCAAAAGTAATTGAAAGAATGCCCTCAAGGAATAGCAATTAAGGATTCACTGTCAAACTGGGGGATACAGAGGGATCCAATGTTCCCTCTAAGGTTTTTCATGTGTGCAGAATAAATTTTGTCTTGTGCACCAATGCATATGCAGATGTGCACCATTAATATAAACATATGCTGTTGGCTGTGGGGAGCTGTGAGCACTCTGCCAATCAGCTGGGTGGCATGTGAATCTCTCCTGCGCAGCCACCCAAGCACTCAACTTAAAGGAAACACTTAAAGGGATCTGTCTTGGGCCTGGTAGTAGCTAATTTTTTCATTAATGACTTGGATAATGGAGTGGATAGCATACTTATAAAATTTGTAGGTGACACCAAACTGGGAGTGGTTGCCTTCTAGAAGACAAGATTAGAAATCAAAATGACCTTGACAAATTGCAGTGTTCGTCTGAAATCAATTAGATGAAATTTAATAAAGACAAATAGTACATTTAAGTTAAAAAAAATCAAAATGTATAACTATAAAATGAGAAATAATTGGCTAGAAAATAGTATTGCTGACAAAGATATGGAGATTATACTTGATTGCAAATTGAATATGAGTCAATAATGCGATCCAATTGCAAAAGAGGCTAATATTCTGGGTGTTTTCAGGCTCACCCACTGAAGGCAGGATCAAAGGGAGAGGAGACAATTGCCCAGGGGTCTGGGTGATTTCACAGGGCCCAGGGTCCCATCCATTGCTGTGGTACAAACTCTACCTGCTATAGGGAAAGCATCTTTGAATCAAGAGATGCTGCTGTGTTTTTCCCCTCAATAGGCAGGTTGGGTTTGGAGGAGTCAGGGTAGGTGCAGTGTGGCTGTTCTGGGTCTTATCCAAGCAGATAGTGTATTGGGGATGGGCCGGCCCACGGCTCCTCTTGTGGTGATGGGGCACTTGGGGCTCCTTTGGTAGCCCTAGCCAAGGAAGGAAGGGAGAGGGCCCTGAGGCTGAGAATTGCTGTTGTCAGGCCTCAGTGTCGTCACAGGAGTTTTATAAGACACAGAAGATAGTTATCACATTCTCCTTAGTACTGGTGAAGTCTCAGATGAAGTATTGTGTTCTGTTCTGGGTGCCACACTTCAAGAAAGACATGGACAAATTGGAGAGTATCCAGAGCAACGCAG
Source organism: Pelodiscus sinensis (assembly GCF_052426305.1). NCBI lineage: Eukaryota > Metazoa > Chordata > Testudines > Trionychidae > Pelodiscus > Pelodiscus sinensis. The sequence goes on from NC_143055.1 coordinate 46,271,998, forward strand.
CAAAGAGGTTTAGAGAATCTGACCTATAAGGACTTATTTAGTTTTGAGAAAAGAACACTGAAGGGATAACCTGATAACAGTCCCGAAACATACTAAATGCTATTATAAAGAGGATAGTGATAAAGAGGATGGTGATCACGTTTTCTCCAATAAAGGTAGGAAAGGAGGAATGAGTTATGTGGCAAGAGAAAATTTGTTTAGGTAATTGAAAATATTGTCCAACATAAAAATAGTTATGATGAATTGGAATAAGCTTTTGGGGAAGGTTGTGGAATTCTTGCCTTTAGCTGTTCTAAAGAGCAGATTAAAGAAATATCTCTTGGGGTAGTCTAAGTATACATTCTCTTGCCTGGTCACAGGAGGATAGGCTAGATGACATCTTGAGATTCCTTCCTGCCCTAAACATCTATAATACTTTGTTTGAGGTGGGCTAGATTACTAGTTGGTTGAAACAAGCCCATATGACAGATCTGTCCTCATCAATACCTACCACTTTACAAATTCTTAAGCAATCTATACATTTTATCAGCAGAGATTTTCTATTCCCTCCACAAATATTCGGTATTAAGATTACAGGAAAGCAGAGAAGGCATAAAACTACTCCTATATGGTGTTCCTATTGAAATTTGGTTTTATCTTAAACAAGATTCTATAGCTGTGAAAACTGACCATTTTGAGAGAAAGGAGATTGTGAAAGTAAGCAATTGTGTGGGGCAAAATAACTGTAGTTAGGTCAAAGAGAGGGAGATATAGGAGACCATGAAGGAAGAGATTAAGGGCAGGCCCAAAGGGAGAGTAGAATCAACCTGAGCCTCTACCATATTTGGCCCTCTAAGATTATTTAAATTAAATGTTAGAATAAACCAGTCACATGTGTGTGTGAGAGAGAGAGACATTATGCTGTCACACAGAGATAACAGGAGTCACTTTCAATGGTGGAGCCAAAATTTTAAGGACCCTTCTCACATGGAGTATGGTTTTCTACCATAAATAGTCCCACTGAATTATGGGCAAACTATAGAATTGTGTTTTCTTGTGTACTCGCTTTCAAAAGTTTCAGATATTCAGCACTGTTCATGTGGTACAGTTGAGTATCTAATGTCTTCCATATCTGTCTGCAGCATTTAACTTATATGTAATGTGCTTTGATGGTGAACCAGTTTTTGTTGCTCATTCAGATTCAAATGGTCTATTCATTGTTCAATGTAGCAGATCTGAAGTAATGATGAGAAGTTTAGTCTCAGTTTTTGTAGAAAATTATTTTCTTAGTTAGCTACCAGGGAAGTTAAATGTTGTCTTTATTGCAGACAGTATGTAGATCCCACAAGGGGGTAAATTATTAATAGTAAATCTTCAACATTTAATGAGCACCTGCTATGCAGTGTGGGTCAGTTTTTTTGATGAAACATTTACAAACCACTTATTATAATTAATGTAATTAGGCCTGTTGAATTGCTGCCCCATTTGAAGAAAAACAGATTCTCAAATCTACTTTATAAGTGGTTATAATTTAGAGGAGTTTCCAGCTGTTCAGGCATCATTTATTAAATTCATGTATTTAATGGAAAAATGCTCTGTAGCAGCCATAAGAATATAGGAATTTCCCTACCTGATTTGACTACTTGTACATCCCAAAACCAATATCCTGTCTTCACCTAAAACCAATATCCTGGGGAAGGATAGCTCAGTGGTTTGAGCATTGGCCTGCTAAACCCAGTGTTGTGAACTCAATCCCTGAGAAGGCCATTTAGGGATCTGGAGCAAGTCTGTTAGAGATGGTATTTGGTCCTGCTGTGAGGGCAAGGGCCTGGACTTGATGACCTCTCAAGGTTCCTTTCAGCTCTATCAGCTGGTATGTCACCATGCTTGGTAGGTCTCAGACGATTAAGAGAAGATACAAGAAATCCCTACTGAAGAAATATGGAAGAATCCTGTACTTATGGGGAAGGATGTTTCTGACCTCCTTCATTTAAAGGTGCATCTACACTTCACTGTTATTTCAAAACAGCAATGTGAGCATCTACACAGCCATTCCATTATTTCAAAATAACGGATGGCTCATTCCAAAAATCTGTAAACCTCATTCTACAAGGAATAATGCCTATTCCAAAATACTACTTCAAAATAAGACATGTGTGGATACTCCACTGCCGCTATTTTGAAATGCCCACTCACCAGGGCCAGTAATTCCTCCTCAGTGCCTCCTGGGGCTCTAAATCGAGATAGCATATCTACATTATGGAAGCCTGCCTCGGATTAATTTTGAGGCTTTCCTGCAGTGTAGACATGCTATTTTAAAAAAAGCTATTTTGGAATAACTATTCTGGAATAGCTTATTTCAAAATAAGTGTGCAATGTAGATGTAACCTTAGTGATGCACAGAAGCAAAGGTGTTTGTGACACTTCTACAACACAGATCTCACTTATGTATGTTCTTGTTATCAAAATGAAGTGTCTAAAGTTTTCTTGAATTCAATGTAACTTTTGAACTCAATATTCTGTGGCAGTATAGGAATAGCCCCCTTCCTCTCCAGGAGAATCTTGAGTAACAAGTTCTGGTGGTGACTAAGTATATGCTGTATGTTCAGCTACTGGCTGTTGAAAAACAAACATCACATAGCTAGGAATATCTTAGGCCCTGAGAAGCAAAGCTATACAGCTGGGTGTTTGCAGCTTTGCTATAGAAATGTTAATGAAATATTTCAACTTTTTTTTTTAATATAAACAACCCCCCCTCCCCCCCAAAAAAAACGAAACACCTTTCCATTTGGGGCGGGGAACAACTCTCTTAACTTTTGGAAGACAGTCCAGCTGTAGATTTTATAAAATGTTTAATAAAAATGATTTATTTCAAAGCAGCATGTTCTGAAGTGTAACACTGATACTATTAAATCAAACACATTGTTGAATAAACATTGTTTAATTAGATTAGGGAGCTGATTGACTAAGCTAATGTAAAGAAAAGTGCAAACATTTGATTAATAAACTTTTGGACAAATACCATTCTAGCAGTGCCAACTGCAACCCTGGTTGGGATTTTTCCTGTTTTCTAGTTCAAGACCTGTTCTCTCTCATGTTTTAACCTATGTATTGTTGCATCTCTGTGTCTTGCTAATTAAAGACTGTTTTCCATCACATGAACAATTTATTCACTCTAAATCACACTAAGTTCTGGGCACATCTTTCATGGTATATCACAATACTTGATTTAGCTTTGACACACTGAGAAATGATTCTGTTCTGATCACATTTATAGTTAGATGATTGCCAATTCTGGAGTCCAGTTTCACTTGCTTTCATGAATATTCTGCAAAATGTGTTTAAGAGTCACCTCAGCCAACTTACTCATTTTTAAGCAATGTTTGTGTAAAGTAAACCTGTAAAAGGATGTGAATACTGTCAGCGAAAATTTGTTTTAAACATTTGAATGAATAGTCACTGAATATTTTTATAATATTTACCCAGCCCCAGTTCTGATACTAATGCAGTTACAACCCTTTGAACTGGCAGCATCATAATGAAACAACTATGTCTTTCTAAGTCTCAGGCTATATGTATCTGACTTGCTTGTCATCTGTATTCTTCCAGACAACTAAATCTTCATTAAACTTACATTAAAGTAAATTCCCTAGGAGCCTGACACAAAAAATGTATGTGGACATTGTATGCCACTAGTACCTACATAAGGCTGAATATAATTTTTCCTTTGATTGCTTTGGCTCATGGAAAGCAATCATTTCAGCAGGGCTGAAGAGCTCTTCTGGCAGGATACCAGCTTATATTGAATGGCACAGTCTACTCTATTGCCTGGGAATTCAGCTGAGATTCTTGTTTACAAAAAGATGTTTTAAGAGCTCTACTAACACTCATCAAAAATCCCTGGCCAGCATAAACTATTGCAAATAAAGTAAATATATGCAATACCTCCCAAAATGCTTACTATATCAGGTTTAATGTTCTACAGAAGTGTGGCCAAAATATTTGATGTATTGCAGATATGACTTTGTTTTTCCCCTCTAACTGAGAATTGCTTTGATCAAAGAATTCTCTTGAAGCAAAGATACAGTTTATTTCCAGGTTAATCATCTTAGAATGCTTCACTACTTTAGATCTGCTACATTAAAGTTGTCAAAATGGATTTCAAATTCAGAAACCATGAGTTCAGAGAAGCAGTACTTATTGTCATAATGATCTGTGCCCTAGTTTCAAACAGGTTTGTTCTTTCTCTGCCTTGATCTAACTTAAGAAGAATGACATCAATGTAGAATGGTGCGAATGCATTAGCTGATAGTATATTTCAGCTCTACTCTGGGAAAACTATATTCTAATTCCCTGGCCATGGCCTGGCAACAAACCACACCAATTAGGAAGAATATGGACAAAAAATGTTTCTTATAACCTTTTGTCTTTCTCTCTCTCTCTCTCCCGCCCCCCTTCCCTCACTTTCCCCCATTATTACTGGGCTTCCTGTGCATCAAGCCAGTTCTTAACAAAAATTAGAACAGAATGAGGGCTCCTTTAAATTATGCCAGGCATCAGTAGATCTCGAGAATGATCTGCAGCTGCCATAATAAATGTCAAAGAGGAAACTTGGCTAGGTCCCCTTTCCTCATCCCCCCCATTATGCTCCCTTCACTGGCTGCAGTTTATCATAAGAGTTGCAGATTTGTTCCTACACCTAAATCTATGCAACCAGAAGATAGTTATTTTGGGAGTACTATGCCATAATTAAAATGGTTATATGCCATCTATGTGGTACAAAGCAAACCTAACCCGGGAAAGAGTCTAGACACAGCCCCCAACCTTACATTGCTGGAGATTCTGAAATATGTTGAAAAGATGTTTTGTGGTATTGAGTGATTAACCTAATCCTTATCATAAATGATATAATGATCTCTTAATTTTAGACTCATCTTTGATGGGGATTTTTACCAATTAATTGGGATTTTAAGGCATTATTCTGCTTCTCTCAAGTGTTTTTGATTAGGGAGTGCACTTCTCTTTCCTGCATCCCTGCTTTACATGGAGGAAATAGTTAATTTACTGATCAAAGCAAGAGAAAAGGAGTTACTACAATGGGAACAACAGTAGGCTACTTTCGTATGCTAAAATTGGAAGAGTGGAGTCCATTGTTATCCAACCCATCAAAAAAGTTTCATCAACTCAAACAAGCCCAACCCCAGAAATGGTACCATTTCTTAAAAGGATTTTCAAGAGAAATCATATCCTTGTCACAACAATCTGTTTCAGACTCTTTGAGGATAATTTCTTGATTCTGCACAGCAGCAGCTGAGTTACACAGTGTTTCTGAGTAGCTACATTCAATAAGGATGCAAAATTAATAGAGACTGTTTTAAAAATCTTACCAGTTGAAAAATGTGTTTTATTTATTGGTTAACAAACCAACCATTTTCTGGTCAAATGTACGCAGTCACAGTTTGACTACAAAAACAATTCCAGGGAGCAACAAGATATTAAAATATGCCAAAACAACAACAAAACAAAAAAACGCACATGCTGACAATGAAGGAAAACACATCTGAAAACCAGAATCAAATCATTATTCACTTTACAAGTATATGTGTCCACATATACCTGAAAAGTATCTTATTTTATACCTTAATTTTGATTTTAAAACCTCTTGGTATTAGATGTAGCTATAATCCTTACTTACGAAGGCTAATCATCATTAGTTAACATTTATCTTTTTCCAGTAGTTTTTGGGCCAGTTGAAAATTATTCCATGAAACCCTTTTTATTTTCAGACATTGTATGAACTGATAATATTGTTCTTGAGGTGTCACCAGGTGGCACCGTTACACATTGCACTTGGAACGCTATTTAAGATAGTCTATAGTTTGAGCTTGGGGTACGATTGCTAGCTGAAGGAAACATGCTTGCATTTGCTTAATGAGAGTTAGTGTGACTTGTGAGCATTTTTACTCAAACTGAGAATCACCCCTCAGATCAAATGTTCAGGGATGTATTACTGTTAGTTTTTGCTGTGCATGGCTCTGCACAGAGGCAGTGGTCTTTGGAGAGGGAGCTGTACAAGCAGACAGATATGTTCCCTGCCTTGGGCTCTGATTGACTAAATTCTTGAGTCAGTAATTCTCCTAGGACCCAGATGTCAATTTTGGATGTAGTTTCCAGAGAGAAGGGATTACTCTGCATGCTGTTTTACCACCTCTTTTACAGGACTTCTCTTTACTTAGTATAAATAAGTTATACTTAGATTATATACAGATTTTATGTCACTGGATTTTCTTACCAGAAAATTCATCTGCAAGACCCCAACATATAGAATTACTTAGTAGAAGGTAACTTCTTGTTAAAACAGGTCACCTGTATCATGAGAAGAAGCAAATATATAAGGGCAAGAGATTGGATAGAGACTCAAAAATTGTTTAGAATGTTTTGTTTAAATGATGCTATTGGTCTTCCTTCACTGCTATCTTTATTGGATTATATACTAAAGGTTACTATGTTTCCTTGATCATGGGGTGCTCTTCCAGGAAGGACTGCTTGGCGGAGATGGAGTTCACCTTTCCAGGAGCGGGAAGGCCTTGTTTGGACACAGACTGGCTAACCTTGTGAGGAGGGCTTTAAACTAGGTTTGTCGGGGGCAGGTGAGCAAAGCCCACAGGTAAGTGCTGAATGTGCGGGACTGGGAGATGGGTTGGAAATGGGGGGGACTATGGCCTATAATGGCAAGGAGAAAGGAGGGTCAGGGCACAACAGGGAGGCAAGATCAAATCAGTATCTTAGATGCCTATATACAAATGCGAGAAGTATGGGTAATAAGCAGGAAGAACTGGAATTGCTAACCAATAAATACAACTATGATATCATTGGTATTACAGAAACCTGGTGGGATGGGACGCATGATTGGAATATTGGTATGGAAGGGTACGGCTTGCTCAGGAAGGACAGACAGGGAAAAAAGGGAGGAGGGGTTGCCTTGTATATTAAAAATGTACACACTTGGACTGAAGTGGAGATGAACGTAGGAGATAGCTGTGTAGAGAGTCTCTGGGTTAAGCTAAAAGGGGTAAAAAACGAGGGTGATATCATGCTAGGAGTCTACTACAGGCCACCTAGCCAGGTGGAAGAGGTGGATGAGGCCTTTTTTAAACAATTAACAAAACTATCCAAAGCCCAAGATTTGGTGGTGATGGGGGACTTCAACTATCCAGACATATGTTGGGAAACTAACACAGCGAGGCACAGGCTATCCAATAAGTTTCTGGACTGCATTGGAGACAACTTTCTGTTTCAGAAGGTTGAAAAAGCTACCAGAGGAGAAGCTGTTCTGGATTTGGTTTTAACAAATAGGGAGGAACTAGTTGAGAACTTGAAAGTGGAAGACAGTATAGGGGACAGTGATCACGAAATAATAGAGTTCATGATCTTAAGGAAAGGTAGAAGGGAGACCAGCACAATTGAGGTTATGGATTTCAGGAAGGCAGATTTTGATAAGCTCAGAGAACTTGTAGGTAAGGTCCCATGGGAAGCAAGACTGAAGGGAAAAACAACTGAGGAGAGTTGGAAGTATTTCAAAGGGACGTTGTTAAGGGCCCAAAAGCAAACAATTCCGCTGTGTAGGAAAGATAGAAAATATGGCAAAAGACCAGCTTGGCTTAACAAGGAGATCTTGCATGATCTCAAAATTAAAAAGGAGTCATATAAAAAATGGAAACTAGGACAACTAACAAAGGATGAATATAGGCAAGCAACACGGGAATGCTGGGGCAAGATTAGAAAGGCAAAGGCACAAAATGAGATCAAACTAGCTACAGGCATAAAGGGAAACAAGAAGACCTTTTATAAATACATTAAAAGCAAGAGGAAGACCAAGGACAGGGTAGGCCCACTGCTTAGCGAGGAGGGAGAAGCAGTAACAGGGAACTTGGAAATGGCGGAGATGCTCAATGACTTCTTTGTTTCGGTCTTCACCGAGAAGTCTGGAGGTGTGCCTAACGTAGTGAATACAAGCAGAGAGAGGGTAAGTTTAGAAGATAGGATACACAAAGAACAAGTTAAAAATCACTTAGGAAAGTTAGATGTCAGCAAGTCACCAGGTCCTGATGAAATGCATCCCAGGATACTCAAGGAGCTGATAGAGGAGGTATCTGAGCCTTTAGCTATGATCTTTGAAAAATCATGGCAGACAGGGGAGATTCCAGAAGACTGGAAAAGGGCAAATATTGTGCCCATCTATAAAAAGGGGAATAAGAACAACCCAGGAAATTATAGACCGGTCAGTTTAACGTCTGTCCCAGGGAAGATAATGGAGCAGGTAATTAAGGAAATCGTATGCAAACACTTGGAAAGTAATAAAGTGATAGGGAATAGCCAGCATGGGTTTGTGAAGAACAAGTCATGTCAAACTAATCTGATAGCTTTCTTTGATAAGATAACGAGCCTTGTGGATAAGGGAGAAGCGGTGGATGTCATATACCTAGACTTTAGTAAGGCATTTGATACGGTCTCGCATGATATTCTTATTGATAAACTAGGCAAATATAACTTAGATAGGGCCACGATAAGGTGGGTGCATAATTGGCTGGATAACCGTAGTCAGAGAGTTGTTGTTAACGGTTCTAAATCCTGCTGGAAAGGGATAACAAGTGGAGTTCCTCAAGGGTCTGTTTTGGGACCCGTACTGTTCAATATCTTCATCAATGATGTAGATATTGGGATAGAGAGTACTCTTATTAAGTTTGCAGATGATACCAAACTGGGTGGGGTTGCAACTTCTTTGGAGGATAGGGACATAATTCAAAATGACCTTAGCAAGTTAGAGAAATGGTCAGAGGTAAACAGGATGAGGTTTAATAAAGAGAAATGCAAAGTGCTCCACTTAGGAAGGAACAATCAGTTCCATACATACAAGATGGGAAGCGACTGTCTAGGAAGGAGCATGGCGGAAAGGGATCTAGGGGTCATAGTGGACCACAAGTTGAATATGAGTCAACAGTGTGATGCTGTTGCAAAAAAAGCAAATATGATTCTAGGTTGTATCAACAGGTGTGTTGTAAGCAAAACTCGTGAAGTCATTCTGCCGCTCTACTCTGCACTAGTTAGGCCTCAGCTGGAGTACTGTGTCCAGTTCTGGGCGCCACATTTCAAGAAAGATGTGGAGAAATTGGAAAGGGTACAGAGAAGAGCGACAAGAATGATTAAAGGTCTAGAGAACATGACCTATGAAGCCAGGCTTCATGAACTGGGCTTGTTTAGTTTGGAAAAAAGAAGATTAAGGGGGGACATGATAGCGGTTTTCAAATATCTAAAAGGGTGTCACAAGGAGGAAGGAGAAAATTTGTTCCTCTTGGTTTCTGAGGACAGGACAAGGAGTAATGGGCTTAAAGTGCAGCAGGGGAGGTTTAGATTGGACATTAGGAAAAAATTCCTAACTGTCAGGGTGGTCAAATATTGGAATAAATTGCCAAGGGAGGTGGTGGAATCTCCCTCTCTGGAGATATTTAAGAACAGGTTAGATAGACATCTGTCAGGGATGGTGTAGGTGGAGCTTGGTCCTGCCTTGAGGGCGGGGGGCTGGACTCGATGACCTCTTGAGGTCCCTTCCAGTTCTATTATTCTATGATTCTATGATTCATATCCTCAGTTTGACCACACACATGCCTTTGGCATTACTATGTATAGATAAATGACACTCTGTGGTTCTAAGTACTGGAACAATATGACTGGAAGCACTTGGATTGTTAGGATTGAAGAAAATATTGTGTGTCCAAACAAAAAAAATCAAAATCACATGTCTACGTTCTCTCACTGTAAAAGTCTAAGGCCTTGTTCTTTGACTAAGCAGTAGGGACAGCTATAAGCTGGGAAATGAACAGTCACACTCTCACATTGCAAACCACTCACAGAAATAAATTAATATTAGCGTGTTAAGAAGGTGAGCCAGTCTAACACCTCCAGATAAAGGAAAGATCCCAGAATGTTTAAAGAAAGTTTGGTTTGATAGCTTTCTGTCTCACAAGATCTCACTTATCAATAATTGTGGTTATGAAGCTTTAAATAAGAAAGAGGAGTCCTGTGGCACTTGAAAGACTAACAGATTTCTATTGGCATAAAGCTTTCATGGGTCAAAAATCACTTCATCAGATGCATCTCTTTATTATTTTGTCTTTATGGTTCTCACTTTTCTATTGTCAATCTGTATGGTCTCTGTCTGGTTCTTTAATTTTTTTTTCTGTTTGCTGTATATTGCCAGGTGTAGGGATAACTGGTCAGAGATTTATGTTACAATTTTAGGATTGGTTAGCAACATTTCAGTAGAATGATTGGTGAGGGTATAGCTGAGCAGAACTCACGTTTTTATTATCTAAACTGAGGTCAAAGAGGAAGTAAAGGAGAAGAAATTATAATCATATTTGCTAAAGAGGGGCAGAGCATCAGGAGGAGGTAACAGCAATACAGGCAAAGCTCTGCACCATCAAAACTGGAAAGGAAGGCCAGGGTAAATGCTCTGTGGTGTCAGAGCTGGGAATTCAATACTGGGAAACAGACTGCAATAGCATATGCAAGAGATAAGCTTAATAATGTTTGCTGGAAATTAACCCCAATAAACATCTCATTGTCTGTACTCGGTCTGCATGAGACCAGGGAAGTGAAGGAAAAAGCCCACTAACCAGATGGTGACAGAGTCGGGAACAGAACTGAACCATCATCTCATGCTCCAACATTCATATCATACTCTCTCATAGCTGGATGTAATGTAAGACTACAGTAGTAGCCCCTTAGAATATTGTGGGCCCTATAGTGGTGCTCACTATGTTCTATAATTTAGAAGCCTCTAGAACAGGGCTGGGGAACCTAAGGCTTTTCTGGATCCAGCCTCTGAGGCTCAGGCTCCCCCTCAGCAATGGTAAGCCCACACTGTCACTCTCCCACCCAGGGGCAGATAACCGTTTTGCGGGGCCCTGGGCAGCATAATTCCACGGGGCCCCCCTTTGCCACGGCGCATGCGCAGTGACGCCATGCGCATGTGCGGTGGCACCACAGCGCACGCGTGGGGCTTTCTGAAGCGCGGGGCCGCCACCCCATTCGCCCTGCCCTATATCTGCCCCAGCTCCCACCCTTACAGTTTCCCTCATGGGGCTGGAACATGCAAAATCTACTAGCCTGGGCCCGACTAATTTTTCTGTGGGTCCATGGCCCCTGACCCAAAAGAAGGTTCCCCACCCCTGCTCTAGAACCCAGAGCATAAGCTAGATCTTGCATCTTGTTTATATTTAGTGAACAGTTATTTGAACCCCACCATGTTCAGATGATTCCTTCAGACTATGTTTGTTATGTAAAAAGAAAAACACACACACACACACACACACACCATATATTGTAGGTAAAATTACAGACATAAGGAGATAGGTGAATTTGTGGAAGGCATTTGAAAATGTGCACAGGAAATGGATTATAGTTTTCAGTGAGAATGTGGTTCAACTAGACTATTAAATTTTGTATCATGGACTGAACAGAATCTCAGATCCATCACATTCAATCCAATCTGCTTTCATATCTCTCTTGCAGTTAATTGGTTGAAATTTATCCAGTGTGAGAAGCTGTGATACAGTAAGAAGGACATTGGACTTAAAGCAGAAAAATCTAGATTCTGTTCCTGACTCTGCTATTGACTTGCTGTGTAACCTTGAGCAAACCACTTCTTTTTTAACATCAGTTCCCCAACTTGTTATGGAAGACAATAATGCTTCCTCTCTTCAGAGAACACCTTGAGATCTAGGGATGATGATGATGGCAACATTTGAGCAGGCAAAGAACTACACATATGCTTAATTTCCCCTTACATCCAAACATGTGAAGCTAGAATGCCACATCTTTTGTTTTATAAAATAAGTAAGTAAAAGGTTCATAGCTTAATCCACTAATTTTTTGTTTCTAGGAAAACTGAAATTATTGTTCTTAAATTCTTCTTCAGACTCTCTGAGTTGAATAGTTATGGCATCTTAAATAAAAATGAACCCCTTTCTGTCACAGCCCTAATACAATCTGGAAGATGCTTTGAGAATTGCACTATACTAGGACTTAGATTTTTAGCTTTTTTGTAAAAACTATTGAATGTGGTTTCAAAACTTTGAGAATTAGGCCTAAAACACAGGATTTCTCATTCAAATGAGTCACTGAAGAACAGATTACTTTTCGGAGGTCAGAAACTGCATTAGAAATTGCTTTTATATGTTATTTTCGAGTTACACCTGCTCACCACAAGGCAAAATGTCAGAAAATAATGAAGCAACATTATACATATCAAACTTGCAGGATGGCAAATAGGATTCAGATCAAAGGTCTCTGAAGGATGAAACTTACAAACAAATGAATTTCTGGCATTGAAGGGTGAGCAGCCTATCTTTGAAATCTTTTCTACATCCATTGGAGCATACTTAATAGGTTTTGCGTTTCTTTCTTTTAAAAAAAAAATCTTCTCATGTGTCAGAATTAGATATTACAAACAAACCCAGAAGTATGGCTGTATATTTTCTGTCAAATAGAGGGAATAAAATAATAAGATAATCACTGACGAGCACATCAAAAATAATTCATTTACCTCATCATAGAGCTGTAATCCCAGAGAGTCAAGATGATTAAAATCCCTTCCAAATATTTGCTTCTGGCCTAGAGTGCTATATTAGAATATTTTATTCATGCCTAGAAACACTCCCTTTCTTCAGGGAAGGAAAGTTCACCCTCTCTTTTACTTATCTTTACTTCCTGATCAGTATTGTAGAAAGCCTGCAGCACTGTCACCAGTATCTCCCTCCAGGTGAAGTATGTTTAACTCACTAAACAGGTAGCTAACATTATTCAGAAGTTGCTCAAGTGAGGCATCCTGTAGGTTGTTTCCTCACATCATAAAAACTACAGGAGCGAGCTCAGATTCTGAAATCAGATCTTTAATGTGTCAGTGCACTATGCTGTCATTATACTGCTAGGCTCATGCATACCCCCTGTGATTCAAAATTATCAAAAGATGTATGTAAACTTATTGAGCCACATTCTCAGCTGAACTCAGTGGCACTATATTGATTTAATACAGCTGAGGAGCTGGGACAATTAAACAGATTTAAACTGTTTTACTGTTCATTGTGAAGAATTTTAGTTCATTGCATTTTGTCACATTTTACTTTTACCTGTCTATCTTTTTTTTTATTCAAGATCCTTAAGCTAGAAATTTTCACTGTTATGTTGCAAGACAAGCTTCCTGCTGATTCAATCATCTTTATTTTCAAGTGTTGCAGTATCACAGAGACAATTTTGAAAAGGCTTTTTTAGCTTATTTTAATTTATTTAAATTCTGCTCATTTAATTTAAGAGACAAAAGATTTCAAGTGAATCTTTGGTCAATTAGCTGTTTCAATATGCTTAACTCATTTCTCACCAGATATATTAATTCTTATAGTAATTAAAAGAGCTTGTCAAATCCACTGGGGGGTGGATGTCAAAAGCTTTTGCAAAATAAGATCTAACACAGAATGTCAGAAAGAAAAATAAAGAAATTAGCTTATTGTTCAGAAAAAATCAGGGTTGAGAATCAAACTGAACTTAAATAATTGTTTTAGGATTTCAGATGGATCTACAAAAGACTATTGTTTGCTCTGCAGTAGTAAAATAATTTCCAGAACAAGCAATCTCATTTGAAACAACTATGTAAGTGTCATGCTTAGCTAATCATGAAATGTTATATTCAAAAATAGTAATGTATTCCTCTTATGTGAACCAAAGTAAAGTATTTTGTAAATGAGATCAGTCTTCTCTAAGTTTGGGCAAATGCTATTCACTGACTGCACCATAATGTAGTCCCCTCTCTCTTCATAATGAAAGCTGTCATTCTTTTTCCATAATGTGCTTGAAGGCTGGGAACTGATAAAATAAACATGCAATAAAAACCTTTACATTTCCTCAGTCTATCTTTGAAGCATTATTCATACTTAAACACAATGGGCTTGATCTTGTAAAATGCTATGTACTTCATATGAATGATAAAAATTTGTACCATTCATCTTGCAGGATCAGAGCTATAAGTTTTGTACCTTAGGACACAATTAAAAGTTAATTCCCAAATTGGACAAAGTATTGACATTATCATAATAAATCTAATTCTATAGCACAGTTCTTTTTTTTCCTAGAAAATGTTTATAGTAAAATAAGGTGATGGGAATTATGGTCACTCTAAGAAGAAAAATCTGCTGCATTTTTCTCAAGGTGATATACATAAGTTCTATCAGAAGGGTCTATTCTCTTTTTACATTAGTTACATTTTCTATTTTATAACTGTTTTAGTTTTTTATTTAAATATCACTTTCTTAAGTGTAAAATGTCAATTTTCACTATCATGTATGTGTTAGTGAATCTCAAGTGCTAGAATCTAAATTCTGAATCTCAATAGGCTTCACTTATTTCTCTTTCTGAAGCAAAATTCTTCATGTGACAATGACAATATTTATTTGTCAGTAACTCATGCCTGAACTTGTCATAAGAACTCTTCCTACATTACCACAGTACTGTACATTTTTTGACATACATAATGGTGAAAGACTGAACCTATACATTATTTTGTAAAAAGTTTTAGAGAAAGGAAAAGGTTTCCAGCCCAGAAAACTGGTTAGTGTAACTTCCTTGTACACTAAAAGCTTCCAAGTCATGCATTGACATTAATTTGGATTAGGTTCATTACACAATTGCTTTTATTGCTTGTACTTTTGTACAATAAATCTCAAGGATGACTATACATTATATTCCACTGGTTTTAATGTCAAGACAGATAAAGAACAACAGTTTTCCAAAGAAGTTATAGGTATACAAAACTTTCTGGATAAAACACAATATAAATATGGATAAATAAACAATGATGAGCCAGCTTCATCTTTGCTGTTGCATGTAGATATAAATTGCATCTCCATGTTCAATGCTAACCTGCAGTCCACCAAAGGGGTAAATCCCAAAGGGAACACAGGGGGCGGATGTGGAAAAAGTAGATGAAAAGTAATAGAACAATTTACCAAATTATAGAATTTTGCCTGTTATTCCTGTTTTATTAGGTAATAAGACAATTTTTCACTTGATACAAGGGCAGCTGACAGATTTACTGGGCCCCTAGGCAAGGTGGGAGGACAACTTTGTGCTCCTGGAAGGAGCAAGGCCTCAGGGGCAGGGCAGGGCAGGGCAGGGGACAGCCAGCCCTCAGCATAGCTGGGACAGCGGTGCACTGGCCACGTCACCTTCAGTACTGTGGCGTGGGGCTCCAGTGGGGATTTAAAGTGTTTAGGGCTTCAGCTGCCACCACTGCTGCAATAGAAGTGGCAGTGCTGGCTGGGAATTCCTAGTCCTTTTGAATCCTTGGGACCCGGGGCAGGTACCTCCCCTCCCCCACTTGGTAGGCCTGTTTTCTGATAGACTTTCCAGTCATTTAGAATAACTGCACATAGTAGTAGAAATGCAATAGAATTAAAAGGAGTTCAAGTCCAGTAGAGACCATTTGATAGTCTAGGCTGACCTCCTGCAATGTTTCTTTACATACCCCAGCTCCTGTATTCAAAATACATACCCTTAGGACTTCATTCTTCTCCTCTGTGTTTTATCAGTCTCTAAAAAACATCAGTGACTGATGGCAGGTATTTTTTCTGACCTGGTTCTCTCTGGGCATCTTAATAATTTGGCTGTGGAATAAAAGAGACAAGAGGGATTATAGGTGGACACAAACTGAACTTTCATACCCCACTTCCCCACCAGCTCTACAGATCTTATTTGCATGCTGCCATGTCTTCTGGACTCCCTGCCAAATCTAAAATGGGATCTCAGACACCTCTCGTTTGAGATGGGCATTAGTATCAGTCTGTATTGTCATCCCTCCTTGATGAGAGGTGTGGGGGTCTTGTAACCACACTTTTGGTATCAAATTGTAATGGGTATGAAGGGGGAGAACTTACCTCTTGAGCACCTCCCGCTACTACATGCAAAATTGGAGTCCTTATTCCTTCTTTGTACCCTCTGTAAGTTGTCAGTCTCACTTGGCAGGTCTTCAGTACCTTGGCCCTCCAGGCAGGTTATACAACCAAAATGAACCCCTTCCAGGGTAGCAAAAGTCCAACAAAACTGCTTATCTGCCTTCACCATGGTGTTCAGCCCTGGTACTGGGCCATTCAAATTCAGCCTTTAAGGTGTGATCTGTTCTTCCACCAACAGAAGTCAGACCAATAAAAAAGATATTTCCTCACCAAGCTTGTCTCTCCCAGAGGGCTCCCATGCAGACAGTGTAGAAGTCCTTATTTTGCTTTTAATAACAGAAAATTGAACTTTTTCTGCAAAATGAAATTTTGAAATTTTCCATAAGAGTTTTGCAAAAAGGACACTTTACATAAGAAAATAATGTCAATGAAAATGTTCAACCAGTGGAGTTGCTGTAACCTTTAGATAGCCTTGCAATATAACAGTTATATAATAATCATGAAAAGTTGGAAAAGGGGAGCAAATGAATCACACCACCAAGTTTAGAGGGTCCCTGTACCTGATCCTCTGTGTTGTAGAAGGCAGAAAGGCTCTGTATAGCTTCTTTTTGTTAGGAAGGTATGATTTACATCTAATCTGAATATAATGATGTAAAAAGTGGGGAATGGCTGGATCTCTTCTTATATAACTGCAGTGATTGCGAACCTTTGTTTTAGAGCTGGTTGGAAAAAATTGATGGAAGCATTTGTCACCAGCAAATGTAGGTGTCAAATTTGAAGTGCTTCATGAAATTATGTAAAATATCACCAATGTCCAGTTTTGAAAAAAATTGAAAAAATCAAACAATATAAAAAATACCCCATTTTGACATTTTCAGAACAAACTATTTCATAAGAAAATAAGAACAGTCATATTAAGTCAGACTTTATAAAGGTCCATCTAGCTCAGTATCCTGTCTTCCAAGAGAGACTAATGTCAGTTGCCTGAGACAGAAAGAACAAGTCAAATGATCCATCCCTTGTTGCCCCTTCTCGGCTTCTGGCAAATAGGGCCTAGGCACACCACCCCTGTCCATCCTGGCTAGTAGCCATTGATGACTCTATCCTTCCTGAATTTATCTTATTATTTTTAGAACCCTGTTATAGTCTTGGCCTTCAAAACATCCTCTGGCAAAGAGTTCCACTGGTTAACTGTGAATTCTATGAAGAAATATTTCCTTTTGTTTTAAATCTGCTGCCTATTAATTTAATTTGGTGATCCCTAGTTTTTGTGCTATGAGAAGGAGTAAATAACAATTCCTTATTCATTTTCTCCACACCAGTCATGACTATATAGACCTCTATTATATCACCTCTTAGTCATCTCTTTTCCAATCTGGAAAAATCCCCAGTCTTTTATAAGATCTGCTCTATGGAAGCTGTTAAACACCTCTAATTATTTTTGTTGCCCTTTTTTCAGCCTTTTCTATTTCAAATATATTTTTTGTGATGGGGTGACCACATCTGCATGCTGTATTCAAGATGCGTATCATAGATTTATATAGCATCGATATGATATTTTTATTTCATTCTCTATCCTTTTATTAAGGATTCCCAACATTCTGTTAGTGTGCGTTGGCAGTCAAAAAAAGCTAATATCCACAATGGCTCCAATATCTTTCTTGAGTAGTAACAGCTAATGCAGACTCTATCATTCTGTATGTATAGGTGGGATTATGCTTTCCAATGTGAACTACCGGTACTTTGCATTTATGAACGTTGAACTTCTCCTTTTTTGTTGTTTAGTCACTCAGTTTTGTGAGTTCCTTTGTAATTTTTCCCATCAGCTTTAGGCTTAACTATATTGATTAATCATCTGCAAATGTTGCCATCTCATGGTTTACCCCCTTTTCCTGGTCATTTATGAATATTTTTAACAGTATGGATTCCAGTACAGACCCCTTCGGGGACCCAACTTTTTACCTCTCTCCATTCTAAAAACTAACCATTTATTCCTGCCCTTTGTTTCCTATCAGCGTATGCACCAGTTTAATATAATGTATGTGTCTTTTGTGAAGACTAGACCTTAAAGGAGAAAAAGTAGATAAACAAGTTTAGAGGGTTTTGTTTTGTTTTGTTTTTTTAATTTATACCATTTCCTTTCTGGATCACACAGGCCAATTCCTAGAAAAATCAGATTACTGTAAAATTAAGCGATTGACAGCAAATTTGATATTTAATTTGCTGTCATATTCATAGAAATATTTGAGTGCAGGGTTCTCATTGCAAAGAGTGCTGTTGGAGCACTATCTGGTTCATTTAATTGCTTTTGTATCAGAGTTCTGGCAAGGAGTGCTAGGAATCCTATCCATTACTGTGTTAAGAAATATCCCACTATCTATAAAATAAATACAACTTCCAATTTCAGTACTTCAATGCTTTTTCTAGGAGCATCCATGCTAGTCAAACTGAAATCATTTTATCATTTCATAGAAAGCAAACACAAAAAGAACTTGAGCTTCCACTAAGCTAATGATTTTTATATTAAAACAGCTACTTTTGAACACTCTTCTTTCAGTATTTACCCAACTCTGTATCCTGCAAAATATGAGCCCAATTAATCCCTTGTGATATCAGCAACTGAGATATGCCAGCAGTGATTGTTGCCCAATATTTTTTATCTACCATTTATGTAATTCATATCAAAATACCTCTTTCATAGGCAAGGATATTGAACAATATTGATTAATGCTTTTGTTGTGCACATATTGATTCATGTAATCTTCTACTTATTGGTTTCTCTATCAGACTCCTTCATGGGACTCCAGCTAGTGAAAAATGCTGCTTTAGCATCCTGGTCAAATTAGAAAAGTTTAATAGCATCACTGGTTTTAGTGAAGTCTCATGCTTATCCATGGAACACCATATGCAGTTTGTGATGGCCATCATAAAGTGTGGTCTTGCTGAACATTCCCTGCCTTATTATGGTGTTGACCTTTGTGTTGCTTATTATTTCTACCCTAATATCATCTTGAACTATCATTTACAGTAGTCAGTCACTGAACTATATGTGACTTTTTCCTGCCCTTTACGCAACTGATCTCTTTTTACCAGTGCTTTGTCATCAATTTGACTGCCATCTTAGAGCTAAAATGTTATTTTTGTGAAAAAGAGATTTATACAGACGACTAATACCTGTATAACTGTTATTACAATTATTTACATGATCATACCTGGTTTCATATAATATAATTCTAGTTATCCACATTTCCTTTATCTGAAAAACCTAGTTATCTGAACCCACAATGTGTCTCCCAAATAGTCTAATGTAAATCAGTCATTAATAACTTCTCAATTAGTCTCTCAAGCTATGTCCACACTAAAAGATAAGCACGTGTTTGAGCTGAGGCTCAAGCTCAATGTCCCTTGAATCTACACTGCAATTATGCTAATCCAAGACTTGGAGTCAGGCTTTGAAACCTGGGCTAACTTTAGCTAAAACTCTCCAGCCCTACAGGATCCTGTGCTCCTGAGTCCTTCCTATTGCCTTGCAGAGTGGACACAGCTTCATCTGATTCGGGTTCCATGAGGCAGCTGAAGTTTGACACTCCTCCATGTTACCCCTGAATTCAACATTATTGCAGTCAGCAGTTTTGTCTATTCAGCCATTGCCAGGTGAAAACAAAACATCATATAGCTAGGAAAATCTTAGGCCCTTAGGGCAAATTAGTTGAAACAATAGTAAAGAATAAAATTGTCAGGCATGTAGAAGAACATAATTTGTTGGACAAAAGTCAACATGGTTTCTGTAAAGGGAAATCATGTCTTACTAATCTATTAGAGTTCTTTGAAGGGGTTAACAAACATACGGACAAGGGGGATCCAGTAGATATAGTATACTTAGATTTTCAGAAAGCCTTTGACAAGGTCCCTCACCAAAGGCTCTTATGTAAATTACATGGCCATGGAATAAGAGGGAAGGTCCTTTCTTGGATTGAGAACTGGTTAAAAGACAGGAAACAAAGGGTATGAATAAATGGTAAATTTTCAGACTGGAGAGGGGTATCTCATGGTGTCTCCCAAGGGTCAGTCCTGGGACCAATCCTGTTCAAATTATTCATAAATGAACTGGAGAAAGGGGTAAGCAGTGAGGTGGTAAAGTTTGCAGATGATACTAAACTGTTTAAGATAGTCAGGACAGAAGCAGACTGTGAAGAACTTCAAAAAGATCTCACCAAACTGAGTGATTGGGCAACAAAATGGTAAATGAAATTTAATGTGGATAAGTGTAAAGTAATGCACGTTGGAAAAAATAACCCCGACTATACGTACAGTATGATGGGGGCTAATTTGGCTATGACAAATCAGGAAAGAGATCTTGGAGTTATCGTGGATAATTCTCTGAAAACTTCCACACAGTGTGCAGCAGCGGTCAAAAAGGCAAATAGGATGTTAGGAATTATTAAGAAAGGGATAGAAAATAAGACACAGAATATCTTACTGTCTCTGTATAAAACTAGGGTATGCCCACATCCTGAATACTATGTACAGATGTGGTTTCCTCACCGCAAAAAAAGATATTTTGGCCTTGTAAAGGGTTCAGAAAAGGGCAACTAAAATGATTAGGGTTTTGGAACGGGTCCCATATGAAGAGAGGTTAAAGTGACTGGGACTTTTCAGTTTAGAAAAGAGGAGACTGAGAGGGGATATGATAGAGGTATATAAAATCATGAGTGGTGTGGAGAGGGTGAATAAAGAAAAGTTATTTATTAGTTCCCATAATATAAGAACTAGAGGACACCAAATGGAATTAATGGGTAGCAGGTTTAAAACCAATAAGAGAAAATTCTTCTTCACACAACACGTAGTCAACCTGTGGAACTCCTTGCCAGAAGACTAGGACTATAACAGAGTTTAAAGAGAAACTAGATCATTTCATGGAGGTTAGGTCCATAAAAGGATATTAGCCAGGGGATAGAAATGTTGTCCCTGGTCTCTGTTTGTCAGAGGCTGGAGAAGGATGGCAGGAGACATTTCGCTTGGCCACTGTTGGCAGACAGGCTACTGAGCTAGATGGACCTTTGGTCTGACCCAGTACGGCCATTCTTATGTTCTTAGGTTAGGCCCTGCAAAGCAAGGTCAAATAACTGGATATTTGCAGTTTTGCTCTCAGAATGGGATAAGAAGTGAATGTACAGTGAGAACAGAAGGAATTTTTGGATGGCCAACTTTATCGTAAGCACCTCTGACACCTTTAACATGTATGTTGTTATTGATGTTATGACTAAAAATGTTTTGAAAAGGATTGGAAACCCATTAGGGGCTACTATTGTGATCCACTAGGAGTCACATAGCTTATATGCTTTCCTTGAAATTAGTAATAAAGGATTAGGTGAAAGAATATGCGAGCAGTCTGAGGAAGGGTTTTTTTTTGGAGGGGGGAAGGCTCAAACCACTAAATCTCCAGCAGTCAGATGTAGACTACCTCCCCCCTCCTCCCCCGCAAAGTCTGACTGCTGATACCTAAAAAATCTGAAATGATTTTGAGGTAACTATACATGTTTTGAAATGCTCTAAGGAGAAGGGAGGCACTACAGACTCTGGCATGTGGTTACTTTGACTCAGGTCTGCGTACTGCCATGCGGATGCCAGAGTTTGAGATCTAATTAAAATAGTGATTTTAGGTAAAAGCACTTTTACTTGTATCAATTATTTATCAGATGTGCCCCTCTTAACTTAATCCTAACACGTCTTGGAGAGAAATAGTTAAATTACCACTGCTTTGAGTTCTGAAAACCCTGGGTAGCAGAAGTATCCTACAATTTCATGTGTCCACTTAACTAGTCCTCTCTATCCCAACAATCTGTAACTCACACAATTGAAAATGGAGACTACCCCACCTTTGCAAGAGGCAGCAGATCAGGTCAGTATTAACTGTCTCTTTTGCTCACTGCTATGCAAGCACAGTATCCAAGAATCTCCTGGTTTGCAATGAAGAGCAAATGAGCCAAGCTTTCTGCAAAGTGAGCTGCTTCTTGGTAAGGTGCAGAGTGGTCTGTAAAGTATTCTCTCAGGGCACTCTGGTCCTAAAGCTAGAGCAGGTGCATTTCAGGAGAAGGGAGGCACTAGGGACTTTGGCATATGGGTTACTCTGACTTGGTTCTGTGTACTGCGGCATGGACACAAACACCCGAGGTTCAGGCGTGGATTAGAAAAGTCTTAACATAGGGCTGAAATACAACAGACACCCAAACCTAGGGTTCCCTAACATGGGTCAGTTAACTGGAGTCCCACTAACCTTGAACTTAATTATAATGTAAACACATCCTTAGTCCCTGCAGGTGCTAAATGATGGCTTATTATTTGTAATGCTTAATCATTCATAAAATACAAAGAGAAAAAGACATTGAGATTATTCAAATACGAAAATTGTATTAAAACCACAGCAGCCAAAAATTGTAATACACTTTTTGAGGTTTAACCAACTCAGGGTTGTTTTTCTCTTTAATGAAATACAAAGCAAACATCATCATTATTCCCTTCGTCCCCTGCATCTCTATACATATTACAGTTCAAATAAGACTTCCATTTATCTAAATGCTTGGTTATCCAAAAATGTTGGCTGTCCCCAGGCTTTACATGTAAGAGGGTTAGGAAGAAGTGTTTCTACATTTTTAACAATAATTACATGATTTTTTTTCTCCAAAAAAGGTAAATCAAATAATACATATAGGCTACGTCTACACTGGCATGATTTTCCAAAAATGCTTTTAAAGGAAAAATTTTCCATTAAAAGCATTTTCGGAAAAGCACATCTAGATTGGCAGAATGCTTTTCTGCAAAAGCACTTTTTGCGGAAAAGCATCCGTGGCCAATTTAGACGCGGTTTTCTGCAAAAAAGCCCTGATCGCCATTTTTGCGATCGGGGCTTTTTTGCGGAAAACAGTATTGTGCTGTTTACACTGGCCCTTTTGCGCAAAAGTCTTTCAGAAAAAGACTTTTGCCCGAACGGGAGCAGCATAGTGTTTCCGGAAAAGCACTGACAATCTTACATGAGATCGTCAGTGCTTTTCCAGAAATTCAAGTAGACAGCTGGCAAGTTTTTCCGCAAAAGCAGATGATTTTGTGGAAAAACTTGCCAGTCTAGACACAGCCAAAGGGAATCCTCTTTTATAGCAACTAGTCAAAGGTACTGATGAAGCCATTGCTTAATGATGTGGTCTGCTAATATATGCAGAAAGCAACTGTATTCAATAAGGTGATGAATTCATACGACTGAAGGTGGTCTAATAAGGATTGGTCCTTCTTTGTATTTTACCTCTGCATGAAAATACAGCACAACACATATGTACTGGTATGCTACCATGATCGTTGCCCTTCTTCAGTTTATTTAAAACCAGCATTCTTGGCCTTACAGTGTTCTGTAGCCCAGACTTACAGACTTTTCTTTGCAAGTGATCTTTAAGATTGACAGCACTGAAGATTTAAGCTTTCTTTTCATCCAGAGAAGAAGTTTAGTGTAACAGGCTGTCCTTTTTAAGCCCCAGAACCTAGCATGGCTAGTAGTGCCATTGTTTCATACTTGGTATCACCATGTGCATTAAATAGGAGAGGTCTGCTACTATAATAACTCTAGACCTCTTGCTGAATACATGCGTGGATTCAGAGCAGATGACAGTCTTTGCCGGGCCCTGGGGGACAGCTGGCTCTGCGCTCCCCAGAAGGGTTTGGGTCTTGGGTGGCGTGGGAGGTTATCTTAGCCAGTCAGCCCTGAAATACCGCTAGGGCTGCAGGGCTTCTCCTTTGGGAGCTTTGGTGATAATTTATAGGGCTTGAGGTTCTGGCTGCTGCCACAGAGATATTGGCGGCAGTGGTAGGGAGTCCCGGGCCCTTTCAAATCATCTTGCCTCAGATCAGCTGCCGCCTTTGCTTCCCCTTGTTAGCGACCCTATGTGGATTTACTTTTCACAAGACAGTACACCATGTTTATTCATTTTATATCGTCCCCCCTCCCAATATCTGTCTTTGGCTTAAAGCTTTGGCAAATTAAAACTTAATTTTTATTCTCTTTTCAAGCATTTCATTGTTTAGTCTTGTCTATTTTTCAGTTCCTCTAGAAACCACCAATTCAGTAAAATCAGGCACTTCTAGCAAAGGAGAGATCTGCGTATCTGCTAATGTATTGTCTGGTTTTAGCTCATGTTGTATGTCTAGAAGGCATTGTACTTATGCTAGATTGTGCAACTATGAATTATGTTCTCAGAAAACTTTGTACAGTACTTATTTTATACTTTATAGTGAGATTTATTAGTAGGTAAACTATGTATAATCTCCATTTCTTGAATGTGTGGGAATGGTCAGAGATATGATGTATGTTCTTTTAAATTAACAGAAAATATGAACAGCAATTTTGCAAAATGCTGGGATAACAGTGGTAGATATGTTTAAAAACAGGCATGAAATTAGATCTGAAAAGAAGAGTAAGGTCTATAACTATACAGTAGTATTCAAGAGATTTCTATCTGTGAACCAGGGTGTAGGAATAGGAGCAGAATTACGATCACACTTTGGAAGAGATTCAGACTGCCACAAGACAGTTCTCTGGTTTTCATAATGTATTAGTCTTTCCATATTGTGCTGATCTGTTTTTGATTAATAAACTGATTGAGCTGCTATCTGACATGTTCTCAATAAAAATATGGAAGCCTCAGCACTAAGGCTGGAATGGATAGTTTAATCTCGTGTTTGTGGTATGTGATTGCTCATTTATGTTATGTAGTGCTGTTTTCTGACTGACTGAAACTGGATGATTTTAAACAGAATATGAAAAGCAAATAATGGCTAGAAAACATTGTTACCACATACCTGCCTTTGTCCGCTTATGACTATGAAGTATAACCAGACTTTTGAAATTCTTACAAAATATACTATTCCATCAGTTTCAGAGAGGTAGTTTTCTTAGGGCACGGTGAGACTGCAAAGATTTTTGTATCCTGGAAAAACTCTGCTGCATCCAAGGAACATGTCTGCTCTTCAGAATTTTTTTATGAGGAAAAAGGGTTTTTTTCCTAACATTTGGCCCAGTGTAGATGGACCAAATGTCAGAAAAGCATTTTCCAAAAAAAAGAAGCTGAAAAAGATATGCAAATTGCATATCTTTTTCCAGAAGAACTGTGTAGTCTAGACACAGCGTGGCTGTGTCTAGATTGCATCCCTTTTCCGTAAAAGGGATGCAAATTAGACACAGCGCAATTGCAAATGAAGCGGGGATTTAAATCTCCCCCGCTTCATTTGCATAAACATGGCTGCCGCTTTTTTCCGGCTCGGGGCTTTGCCAGCAAAAAGCGCCAGTCTAGACGGGGATCTTTTGGAAAATAAAGCCTTTTCCGAAAGATCCCTTATTCCTTATTTTAAGAGGAGATTTAAATCCCCGCTTCATTTGCAATTGCTCTGTGTCTAATTTGCATCCCTTTTACGGAAAAGGGATGCAATCTAGACACAGCCCCTTAATCTGTTTTAGCATAAAACAGTGGCACCTTAAAAACTATCACTTTACTATTCACCCTGCTTGGTTTTTTAACCTACTTGTAGTCTCCTGGGTGAAAATATTTCAGATAAAGTTATGGTAATCAACAGAGAAGTAAATAGGTACTAGATCAAACTCTAAGCTTTTGCAGTCTGATTACATAGTGTCAATTACTGCAGCCCAAAAAGGTAACATTTAACTCTCCGTCCCTCTCCTCCACCATAGGCAAAAGATAAATGAAATTAACTACAGGATAAAACCTTTATCTAACATGTTAGGTGTGTGTGTATATTTTTTGGGGGGAGGGGATTCCTGAACCTTCTGTACAACTTATAATAGAAGTCTAAATTAATCTCAGTGTTACAATTGTGAGCAAAGAATGCTTTTTTGGAACTACTACAGACCATTTTGGAATCATAGGAAGTGAATTACTCTGAACTATCTGTTTGAATATACAAAGAAAATGCATCATAGATGGATATTTTAAGTGGGGAAAGGGCAACGATGTATTTTATTCAGCTATTGTACTCTTAATAGACTACTCTTCTATAAAAAAGAGCACTGAACTTGGAAAATTTATTCCATTATACCTGTAGAACAGTATATGGCAGATTCATGACATCAACAAAATAAGATGCATTTCAATAAGATGCATTATGCAATAAAGTGCATAATGGTGTTGTTCATCTTCAGGACCAACTAGAGAGAACTGTTATTGTTCAGTAATTGCCTCCAACATTCTTAAAGAGGAATATTATATTACCCAGTATAGGAAACTGAAAGAGGAATAGTATTACAGATGCTGAAATGCTTTGGAAGTTTCAACACAGTACCTGATTCAAAGTTTTATTTCTGATAAAATGGCAAAATTAATGAGCAAATCTGTAGTTTAAGCCAATAGGACAGTGTTCTTGTGCTAACTTAAATTATTCCTATCCCAGTGAGCAGCAATAGGTGTGTTGGACAGAGACAAGGGAACTGACATCCTCCATGGGCTTCAGGGCAAGATGCAGTGAGGTGGGGTCTTGGACAGAAGGGGGAGGGCTGAAATTCTGACTGAGAAAAAAAGGTTCTGATTTTCTTTTAGATCAAGTCAATAAAGAAAAAAAATCACTGTTCAAAAACAAAGATGAATAAAGTGCTTTAAGTAAACTTGAACATAGACTAACCAGTCCGAATAGTTTACGGCAGGTGTCTCTTGGTTTCCAGAGGAAATTATGATTAGCAAAGACTTCCATCGGCTGACAAAAGACCAGATAATTTTTTCTCATGATAATATGAAATTCAGAGAGTGTGTAATTGTAACTTAGATGCATTTATATAACTTAGTTACATACAATTGGCAGATTCAAGATTGCATGACTGCATATTAAATTTGTATGAATTGTTTAGGTTTGTAATTAATTTGTAAGAAAATATGTATATTGCAGCACAAAAGCTATATCCATTAATAATTCACTGGTTATAATTTTTATATCCTAATTACATACCTAAACATCTTCAGAATGTGAAGAATTTAATTACATACATGTTACATATGACAAGAAAGGGGTCCAAGACTTGTGTCTTTGGATCTTGATCAGAACCTGAACTTCTCCAAAGCCAGATCCAGTGTTCAAGTGTGGGTCCACATATATTGAATGGTATTTGATTGTTTTTGGTTGAAAATTCAGTAGGAAATAGATCAACTCTTTAAAAAAACTTTTTGTGTGTTTTATTATATGTAGCAAACCATAGTCACACGTACATACACACAGCTGATGTGGGTGGAAATCAAACTGAATTTTCAGTACTGAGACCTCTCTCACCTCAGATAAAGAAGAATTTCTTTAGCAGCAAGTTATAAATGGTGCTAGTCACAGGAGCCAGCACAAGAGGGAAACATGATCACACATTCTAAGCCGGTACATTAAATATATAAACCCAGCAGTTTTCTTCACATGGCCATGTTGCCATTCCATGTCAGTGAATATTAACTAAGTAAACTGAGAGTTCATGTTTGTCAATTTGGCCTAGGAAAATACTGCCTTATTATTAAAATCTATTAATTAAATTCTCACAGATTTAGACACTATGCCACTCCATATTATAGGCAGCCAGCTGGAGAAGTGTAGTAAAAATAAGTAAAGACATATAAAGTAGATTTCTGTAATTCCAATCTATCATTTTCATGCGAAGGCAGAACATGATAATATGGGTACTGGTTGTACTTAATAAGGAAACTATAGAGGCAAAGCGACATGCTTGATGTATTACAGATGTGACACACTGGTTGAGAGATAACTCTCTTAATTAGTGAAAGCACGGAGAGAAAGGAAGAGTAATTTTAAAAAAAGCTGATCCAGGAACTACCTCATTCTGAAACAAAATTTGACCGGCTGAAATGAGAGAGACAAAATGATCCAACCCTCAGGAATTCCAGTGGGAGAGCTGAGCAAAAGTCCAAGCACTTACAAGCATAAACTCATTGGAAATATAGGGATGCAATTGCCGCATATGATGTGATTCTATACAAAGCAAAATATTTCATACAATAGAATGATAAGATGTCAGAAATGCTAAGGCCAGCTCACTGTGCTTGTTTGGATACTGAGAAATAAAAATAGGAGCCCAAGATGTCCTATTCTGGCCAGGCTCGACTGCTACCAAAGAAAGAAAAGTATCCGTGTGGGAAGTTATCAATAAATTCAGACACCAGAGAGTAAACAAGTCACTGAAACTATATGTGATTCCTGATTTCCTTTGTTTCAAAGTGGGCAATTAAATTGGAAAGGTTACTTTTTGGCAGTAGTCTAATGCTTTTAACTGAGCTGTTGCATTGATAGCACACACAGATAATGGCCAACAATTCAGGAATAACTCATTTTAGCAATTCTCTGACATTAGCTCAAGTGCACCAAATCAAGGCCTTACTATGCACACTCAGACAAGCTAACGGAAAAGACTTTACTATCAACACTCAGGCAGATTCAAAGGATCAATAATTTAGCATTGTTAGAATATTTCACCAGAGCTCACAATATTTCATTATATCCAATAATTGAGAGACTTTTTTGCAAACATGATCCTTCATACCAGCATTGAGCAAATTTCTTTTTAACTGTGAACTAGTTACAAAAGTTTATGTCCTTTGATAGATTTATATCTCCAATAGCTATTGCTATGCTTGGTGTTCTCATTTCTATCCTAACACTGAGAATTTTTCAACTCACGGGTGTTTCATATTTCAGGCTGATGTCTGAACAGTAGGAGCCCATTAAAGGTGAGAGCATGTTGACAGGTAAACCAAGTTCTTTTCTAGAACATATGTATTTTTCAAGCAAGATTGGAAGGTTTTATGAATTCAAGTGTAAATAAGAAAATGAAATCAAGTTGTGCACAGGAAAACAGAAATGAATGCAGGGAATCTCCTTATCTTTTTCATCTCACAGATCCACAGATGCTATGCTCACCTCTGAGGGCCTTCTGGGTTCCTACATGTTCCAAAGTATTAGCAAAAAAGTAGCTTCTCCCCCCAAACCTACAGACTTCCATGAAGAAGCATTCTAAAACTTCAAGAAAATATACGGACAACTCAGCAAGCAAGAGAACTATTGTATTTCTTCCTGCTGATATTCTGTAGTTGTGGGAGCTATATAAATTAAATAGACAGAAAGAAATCTAGATATAAACCTATCAATTTTGGAACTTGTTACCTTGTTTATAACAAAATTCTGGCTTATCTAAACCACTGCTGCATCAAAACCTCAACCTATTCCTTCTCTCACCTGTAACTCATTTTTCTAGTGGCCTGGCCTCTCTCCATTCCTAGAAAAAATGTGTCAGATTATTGGATGTGTTTTCTCATGGCCATGCCAGCTGCTTGTCATCATTATATTTTATCTATAAAGCACAATTGAGGAGATTTTGTTGCTACTAGTTACACTTAAATACAAACGATGGGCCAAACTCTTATGTTAGTGACACCAGAGCTAAATGACAATGACCCTGCAGAATCAATACAATTACCCATGGTCCAACTGGAGGAGGAGAGATCAGATTCAGGCCCTTTATATTAGAGGTGACCTCTGCCATGCATAAATACTGTGAAAATATGCTGCCCACATGCAATTTGATTTTCTGCCCACAAATTACTACAGAGACTGACATGTCCATTAGGAAGCCACTTTTTTCCCCTTTTTAAAATGTTATTATACAGGGCAGAGAAAAGACATTAAACAATACTATAAAAATGAAGAAAGGTTCCAGTATTAACAGTAAATGAAGTTTGAAAATAAGCCATGGTTTAGGTGGGTATTTGAGTAGTCTGTTCAAGTTTGGAGCCTTTTGATGGCAAAGAATCTGCTGACAGCAGTTTCCATTCATTAATCTATGATCCCCTGGAGGGAGAGTGAATCTGTGGTGCTTGGAATGTGTCAGACACAACTAGATGTGTCATTTGTTTGTCTTGTGAAAAAGCAAAATTAATTTGAGGTTGAATGTTGCTTTGTGCCTCTATCCTACCTCCTTCCAGGCTCCAGCCCAAGCACTTACTGCAATCCTGTCAGTATGAGGCATGAATCATAGATGCTTTTTCTTTGCCCAGATGCACATGACGAGGTACTGGAGGGGGGAAGCAGGGAAGAGGCACAAAGGAGTAGAGATAAGTCACAAGCATAGTCACTGAAGTCAGGAGAACACTTGCTACCCACATGGTACAAACTAACTCAGGAGGAAACACAGCCTTTTCCTTTTCCCTCCTTCTCCCATAAAGATTAATATGGCTAGCTTGACATACTGGAGAAGCATTGTGGTTGCCAGTATGAGCCTGTGGGTAAATCACATACACTAACTTTGGTGTCACTCAAAAACACTCTGGAGATGCTGGCCATTCAAATCACAGGGACATGACAGTGTTCAGTATCATTGAATATAGGCCATTTATATAATTGTCTAAATATAGATTTAGGTGCCTCATTTAAGGCACCCAGATTTTAAAATATTGACCTGAATTTTGAACATTTTGTTGCATTTGCTACCGTGTCTTGCCTATTGATTCTCCCCTCCACATAAACCCATTCCAAAAGACAGCTTGTCCAAAAAACACCAGGAATCATGAAAATTCACTATGCTTGTTACTTTGTAGCGTGAACGACTTAGAACTGTTCTGTGTTGTTTAACAAGAAATCCTATTCTAGCACAGAAGTCCTTGCACGCTCTTAAGCTAATTTATTCACATATTAGGTTCATAATGAAGGGCAAGTCTCACAAGTTCTGCTCAAATCTATACCACTGAGACACAGTTCAAACTGCTTTGAGAATGAGAACAATACATCATGATCTTGTTCTAAAAGTGATTTTTCTCTGTTACATTACTTCTGGTGTGATTAAGGCAAAGCTTGAGAGATTCCAGGAGAAAGAAAATCCAGCATATGCTGAGTCACGAAACTTTATTTTTTGTGTCCTGCTTTTTCTGAGTATGAACTAGAGCAAGAAGTATGAGGAATAACCAGAAGGAACTAGAAACACTAGTACATAATTTAGCTCATACTTTGTGGATAATTCTTAGAACTGGAAGAGTATAGAGAAGTATAGTTGATTCAGGAAATATAGGCAGAGTAAAAAAGGAGAGAGGTATATACTTGTTCTGAGGTCCAGATGGAGGATGGAGGCAGACCAGTTGGTAGTCTCTGGCTAAAGAGAAAAGGGTTCTATAATTCAGATAAATGATCAGAGGGGTAGCCGTGTTAGTCTGAATCTGCAAAAGCGGTGAGGAGTCCTGTGGCACCTTATAGACTAACTGCAGTGTAGGAGCATAAACTTTCGTGGGCAAAGACCCACTTCATCAGATGCATGTAGTGGAAATTTCTAGAGGCAGGTATAAATATGCAGGCCAGAATCAGGCTGGAGATGACTAGGTGGATCCAATCAAGGAGGATGAGGCCCACTTCTAGTAGCTGATCTGGAGATGTGAATTCCAAGAGAGCAGAAGCTGCTTTTGTAGTTAGCGAGCCATTCACAGTCTTTGTTTAATCCAGAGTTGATTGTGTCAAACTTGAAGATGAACTGTAGCTCAGCAGTTTCTCTTTGAAGTCTGGTCCTGAAGTTTTTTGCTGCAGGATGGCTACTTTTAGATCTGCAATTGTGTGTCAAGGAAGATTGAAGTGTTCCCTTACAGGTTTTTGTATGTTGCCATTCCTAATATCAGATTTGTGTCCATTGATTCTTTTACGTAGGGACTGTCCAGTTTGGCCGATGTATATAGCAGTAGGGCATTGTTGGCACATGATGGCATATATTACGTTGGTAGATGTGCAGGAGAACGTACCAGTGACAGTATGGCTGTTCTGGTTAGGTCCTGTGATGGTGTTGCTGGTGTATATATATGTATATATGTGGGCAGAGTTGGCACCGAGGTTTATTGCAAGGATTGGTTCCAAGGATAGGTTTCCAAGTCATCCTAGGTCTACCTACTCTTTCTTTTTGGATTTTCTGGCTTCCAACTGAGAGCCATAAACAGTAATAGGTTACAATCCATTCTTAACATATACTCTAGCCATTGGTGTCTTCTCATATATTATTTGGATCAAGAACTCACTTTAGCCATTTTTCTGATCTCATCATTCATTTTTCTTTCATCATAAGTGCTTGTGGAGAATATTAGGAGTAAGCTATCAGGAAACACATCTAACTTCTGAGCATCTGTTTTCTTAAGTTTCCAGGGTTCACTTCAATAGGTTGCTACAGCTATGATGAGTAGCTCCTTAGTTTTTATTTATTTATTTATTTATTTATTTATTTAATTTAAATATTTTTACCCTGCCTTTCTATTTAAAATATTCAAGGCGGCTTACAAGAACAAACAAAAATATATAAAAATTTAAAATATGAGACCTCAGAGGGACATAATCAGTTTTGTATGAATGGATATGGAATTAAGTTTTCAAATGTTCCCAAGTTTACTGAAGGCTGTGTTCACTTTACTGATCTTTATTCTTATTTCCTCAGAACACGTACCATCTTGGCTTACTGTGCTTCCAAGATACTTGAATCTATCCTAACTGTTAATCATCGATTTTTATGTTTAAATCCCTATCTCCAATTACCATGGTTTTACATTTCTTTGCATTGAATCATGGTCCGACCTTCTCCATCATTTCTTTAACTTCATTTGTGCATGCTTGAAGTCCTTTAGCATTTTCATTCAGAAGAGCAATGTCATCAGCAAAATTTAAATCGAATAATCTCAAATGATTCCACTATAAGCCATATTGATTATTCTCACATCGCTTGAGGCTACAATCCATGACAAGCAAGAACAAGAATGAAGACAGAATGCATCCTTACCTTACCCCTGTCTTAATTTCCAATATCTTCCTAAATCCTCTATCCATTTTAAACAACATTTGGTAGAAATGATGGGTAGAAAAAGATGGATTGTCAAAGAACAATGGATCTCAGCACAAACATGGGAACTCATTGATTAGAGGAGAAAATGGAAAATTAAAGTGTTTCAAAATAAAGATGAGGAAAGAAAGTGAACATTGAAAAAGAAGTAAAGAAGTCTCAGGGGGTAGCCACGTTAGTCTGTAACTTTAAAAACAATGAGCAGTCCTTTGGCACCTTAGGGTATGTCTGCACTTGCACCCTCTTTCAACAGAGGGATGCAAATGAAGATATTCAAAATTGCAAATGAAGCCGGGATTTACATATCCTGCACTTCATTTGCATAATTTCATTATGGCACTATTTTGAAATAGCGTTATTTTCTAAATACAAGAAGCGGTGTAGATGCGGCTATTTCGGGAGAACACCCTTCTTCTGAAATAACTATTAAACCTCATTTTATGGAATAAGGGTAAATCTTGGCTTCATTTGCAATTTCAGATGTCTTCATTTGCATCCCTCTAGGGTGCAAATGTAGACATACCTTCAGAGACTAACAAAAATAGATAT
The DNA here is from genome assembly GCF_052426305.1 of Pelodiscus sinensis. Classification (NCBI taxonomy): domain Eukaryota; kingdom Metazoa; phylum Chordata; order Testudines; family Trionychidae; genus Pelodiscus; species Pelodiscus sinensis. The sequence continues at coordinate 46,305,421 of NC_143055.1, forward strand.
ATAGTATCATGAGCTTTTGTGGGCAAAATCGCAAAATCGACTTCATTTTTCAGCTCATCTGATGAAGTGGGTTCTTCCCACAAAAGCTCATGATACTATATCTATTTTTGTGAGTCTCTAAGGTGTCATGGGGTTATTTGTTGTTTTTAAAAAAGTAAAGAGGAACTGTAAAAAGGATAAACAAGATTGGATAGAAAGCAAGTTCAAGGAAGCTGAAAATGTAAAACAGAGAAATGACACTAGAACTGATTATACTATCTTAAAACAGCTACCAGGGTCTGGATTTAACCTCCGTAGAGTCCCAGTGAAAGGGAAATTTTGTGAAACTCTTAAGACTCAAGAAGAGAACAGATGGGTTGAACACTTCAAAAAAGTGCTTAACTAGCCTGATCCAGCAATTTAGCTTGAGATCAATGAAGAGGAACTGCCAGAGTAAGACATCAATGCATCTCAAATCAAAGTTGAAGAGCTTTGGATGCTTTACACAAGCTAAAAAATTACAAGTCACCAAGGCTAGAGGGCATTCACCCTGAAATGCTCAAATATATGGATTAAGAATTTGTAACGGAAGTATGTTATTATGCAATAAAATATGGAGAGACGAAAAAGACCCTGAAGAATGGACAATTGGTATTATCATCAAGCTTCTGAAAATGGGAGAGTTAAGTAACTGCTCGAATTGGGGAGGAATGACATTTCTTCCCATCACAGGAAAAGTCTTAGTTATGATTGTATTAAACAGGATGAAAGGAAAAGTGGATACCATTCTTCATGAGGAACAATCTGTTTTTAGGTGAGATCATTCATCTATACACATGATATTCACCTTAGAAAGGGTTACTGAAAATGCCAAAGAATTTCAAGGGACCACTGGTATTAATTTCATAGACTTTCAAAAAGCATTCGATAGTATAAATAGGGTTAGAAAGGAAAATTATTAGGCAGGATGGAATTCTAATTAAACTTATCAATGAAATGAAGGTATTTTACACTAACGCTAAAGTAATATGTCAAAAAATAAAATTTGGAATAAGTTCTTCAGATATATTATGGACACCTTTTTATTCCCAAAAGTAATGAAGCAATTAAGGGGTCAGCCATTTTAGGCCTAACTTACTGAGAGGGAGAAATTAGTAACAATTCTGAAGGTGGAAGACAATTTGGGTATAAGTAATCAGAACATGATGTGTTACGGGGTGTGGTCACCGAAGATCCCTTTGGGGGGAGGCTTTCCAAAGTTCTGACAAGTCCACTGACACTCACTTTCCTGCTCTCTCAGGCTTCTCACCACTCTGTCCTCCTGAGCCAGCTCCCTGGTTACCCCTGGCCAAGACACAGAGCTGAGATCACTGCCACCTGAAAAGCAAGACAGACACTAAAATGCTTCAGGTGCAAGGAAATTGCAATTTTGGGCCCAAATTCCCAGGATACTGTTCCCCGAATGGGATCAGAATCCCGAATCAATTATTTAGGTAAGCCCCCTTTAACAATGAAAGGGGGAATGTACACTGGTTGCTCCCCCAGGTAACAATTATTTACACTGGGCTAGATAGTAAATAAAAGTGATTTCATTAAGTACAAGCAAGTAGGATTTAAGTGGTTATAAGTGAGAACAGGCAGAGCAAAGTAGATTACAAATTTAAAACAATAGAAAACACTTAGCTAATTCTAACCCTAAAACCTCAGTATAAACTTATTACAAACTGACCCTAAAATTGTTTATTTTCCAGCTAATTCTTCAAACCAGGGCAGCTCCTCACCTTGAGGTCTTTGGATTCCTTTCTTGGGAGTGCCTCAGCTAAAGATGAAGACCTACTGGTTTCCTGTTTTAAAGATTTCCACTTTTGCATGAGAAGTTACCTGGCCAGTCGCTAACAGTTAGGAAGGTCAAGTGACTTCCTAAGGCCAACTACTGCTAAGACTCAAGGCTATCTGCATATGAATGCCCAGACATTGAGACATCCCAGCACTAGAAACACTAGAAACACCCTTAATGGCTTTCCTTTGCACATTTAAAACCATACATTATTCCATACTCCATGGCTACGTCTACACTGGCCCCTTTTCCGAAAGGGGCATGTTCATTTCACAGGTCGTAATAGGGAAATCCGCGGGGGATTTAAATATCCCCCGCAGCATTTAAATAAAAATGTCCGCCACTTTTTTCCGGCTTTTAGAAAAGCCGGAAAAGAGCGTCTACACTGGCCTACTTTGAAGTAGGAATAAGATCCTCCGGAAAAGGGCTTTTTTTCCGGAGGAACGGGGCCAGTGTAGACGCTCTTTTCCGGCTTTTCTAAAAGCCGGAAAAAAGCGGCGGACATTTTTATTTAAATGCTGCGGGGGATATTTAAATCCCCCGCGGATTTCCCTATTACGACCTGTGAAATTAACATGCCCCTTTCGGAAAAGGGGCCAGTGTAGACGAGCCCCATATGTCTAATTTTACACATAAGAATGATACATACACCAAAATAATATGAACAAATACAGTGGATTATGACATGAAGATTGATAGGTTACATGAGACAATTTGTCCAAAGCACCTTTGGGTTAGGTATATCTATGTCCACAAGCCCATTTTCTAAAGCTTGTGGGGGGAGGTCTATCACATAATGATTCTAAGGGAAAGAAGGGATGAGAGCAGCAGAATAAGGACAATAAACTTTTTAAAAGTACATTTTAACAAACATAGAACTGATAGGTAAGTTCCCTTGTTTACTCAGATCATGTACCATCTGAGGGAAAAACTGTTCATTGGAAAGGGCTATTTCTCAGTGAGACAGTATTAAAGGCACAATTGCAACCTATCCCAGTGCAAAGGAAAATACTAAGAGGCCAGTATAGCCCTATCAGGATGTCTTTAATGACCTAAAATCAAAGAGTGGAAGCAAGGTCATATTGCTAAAAAGGAGTACAAAAGAATAGCACAATGCCTTGGAACAAAAACAGAAAGGCAAGGAACATAAAAGGTAGCAAGAATGGTGTTGGTCCTCTAGTGGGGAAGGAGAGATAATAGTGGATGACAGCAAGAAAGATGAGGTATTTTGTGGCTGTTTTGATTCATTCTTATTAAAAAAATGTGACAACTCAATTTAATTAATATTAGCAGCCAGTGAGAAGTAAATCAAGCTAAGCTATAGAAAGAACAGGTTAATATATAGGTAAATAAGATGTATTCAAGTCAACAGGGCTGATGGAATTCATTCATAAACACTTAAAGAAGTAGCTGAAGCAATCTCGGACTATTAGCAATTATCTTTAAGAAATCCCAGAGGACAGGTGAGCTACTAGAAGACTGGAGAAGGGAAAACATAACATGTATTTTTAAAAAGAAGAACTAAGAGAACCCAGGGAATTACAAACCAGTCAGCTTACCTTTGATAGCTGAAAAAATCCTGGAACCAATTATTAAACAATCAATGTATAAGCACATAGAAGATAACAGGATTAGAAGGACTAGCCAGCATGGATTTGTCAAGAACAAATCATGACAAACCAACCTAATTTACTTCTTTGACAGGGTTACTGACATTAAATGGGAAGAAGCAATACACATGATATATCTTGATTTTTAGTAAGTCTTTTGACACAGTCCCACATGACATTCCCATAACTAGGGAAATGTGGTCTGGATTAAATAACTATAAGGCAGTGTGTACAACTAGTTGAAAAAACATACTTACAGGCTATGTCTACATTGCAAGTTATTGCGGCAGAAAATACACTAATAAGGGACTCATTAGCATGAGTCATGATGTCATTAGCATATTTTCTGCCAATTCTTTTTGCACAAGGGGTTTTTGTGAAAAAAAAAAAAGAAAAACAGTGTAGCCGCTTCCGTTTTGCACAAAAAAACCCTTTTGTGCAAGATTCGTATGCCTCTCCAAGGATGTTGTGAAAAGGGGTGGTTTTGCACAAAACAGAAGCAGCTACACTGTTTCTTTTCACGCAAAAACCCCTTGCACAAAAAGAATTGGTAGAAAATATTCTAATGACATTGCGACTCATGCTAATATTTTTCTGCTGCAAAAACTTGCAGTGTAGACAAAGCCATAGAGTAATTGTCACAAAGCAATTGAAAAGCTGGGTGGGTGTATCTAGCAGGGTGCCAGAAGAGGGGGATGGTCAGTCCTGAGTTTGGTACTATCCAATATTTTCATTAATGATTTGTATAATGAAATGAAAATTATGTTTTATAAAATTTGCTGTTGACAACAAGTTGAGAAGGGCTCTTAGGCACTTAGGGGGACAGGGTTCAAATTCAAAATGACCTTGATAAACTGGACAATTGGTCTGAATTCAACAAGCTGAAATTGAAAAAAAAAGTGTAAAGTACTGTACTTCACTTTGAAAAGAAATATCAAGTGTATAAGTACAAAATGGGGACTACTTGGCTAGGTAGTGTGAAAGTAGAAAGAATTATATTGTAAGAGAAAGATGAATTATACTGTAATAATAGAATAAGTTAAAGGAATACTGTTTATCCCTTTACAAGAAAGAGAAGATTATGTTAATGTTGTTTGTAGGTATGCAGGATGGATCAGAGTGAAACCAGGTGTGTCTGGGACAACAGGAAAAGGAACATTAGTTGTTAGACAGAAAGTAATTGAGATAACCAGGGAGATATGGACAGGAGATTGCTGAGGCTTGATATGGAAATGAAGATACTTGACTAGTCTCATGCTAATCATGTGAGTTTTGCCTTCTTTTTCAATCATGTTAATTTTGCTTTCTTTTGTCTGTATAAATCAAGGAGTTTGAGCCTTGAATGGTACTCACATTCTCTGGGTGTATTAACAGAGCAACATTGCTAATAAACAGAGCAGTCTGACAAATTTGTGAGTCCTGCGTCTGACTTTGACAGTAGTAATATATCTGAGAAAAATTTGAGGGCTACTATCAGAACACAAACTGAATGAGTCAATTATGAGATTCTGCTGGAAAAAAAAAGATTAATATTGTTCTAGGGAGTTTAAACAGAAATGTTATATGTAAGACATAGGAGGCAATTGTCCTGCTCTACCTTAGAGTTTACTAGCCCTAAGTAGAGTACTGTGTCTGGTGCAACACATTAGCAAAAAAAATGGCCAAATTTTAGACAGTCCAGTGGAGAGCAACAAGAATCATAAAAGGTTTATAAAGCCTGACCAACCAGGAATGTTAAAAAACTGGACATGTTTAATCTTCAGAACAAGACTAGAGTGGACCTGATCACAATCTTCAAATATGTGGATTGTTGTTACAAGGAGCAATGTGATCAACTTTCCTCCATGTTCATTGAGAGTAGAACAAAAAGGAATGAGCTTAATCTGCAGCAAGTACGATTTATTAGATATTAGGGAAAAGACTTTCTAACTGGACTGGAAAAGGGCAATTATAGTGCTCATCTATAAAAAGGGAAATAAGAACAACCCAGGAAACTACAGACCAGTTAGTTTAACTTCTGTGCCAGGGAAGATAATGGAGCAAGTAATTAAGGAAATCATCTGTAAACACTTGGAAAGTGGCAAGGTGATAGGGAACAGCCAACATGGATTTGTAAAGAACAAATCATGTTAAAACAATCTGATAGCTTTCTTTAAGAGGATAATGAGTCCTGTGGATAAGGGAGAAGCGGTGGATGTGGTATACCTAGACTTTAGTAAGGTGTTTCATACGGTCTCGCATTATATTCTTATCAATAAACTAGGGAAATACAACTTAGATGGGGCTACTATAAAGTGGGTGCATAACTGGCTGGATAACCGTACTCAGAGAATAGTTATTAATGGTTCACAATCCTGCTGGAAAGGCATAACAAATGGGGTTCTGCAGGGGTCTGTTTTGGGACCATCTCTGTTCAATATCTTCATCAACGATTTAGATATTGGTATAGAAAGTACACTTATTAAATTTGCAGATGATACCAAGCTGGGAGGGATTGTGACTAATCTGGAGGATAGGGTCATAATTCAAAATGACCTGGACAAATTGGAGAAATGGTCTGAGATAAATAGGATGAAGTTTAATAAAGATAAATGCAAAGTGCTCCACTTAGGAAGGAACAATCAGTTTTACACATACAGAATGGGAAGCTATGGTCTGGGAAGGAGTACAGCAGAGTATTGTGAGCAAGACACGAGAAGTCATTCTTCTGCTCTACTCTGTGCTGGTTAGGCCTCAGTTGGAGTATTGTTTCTAGTTCTGGGCACCACATTTCAAGAAGGATGTGGAGAAATTGGAGAGGGTACAGAGAAGAGCAACAAGAATGATTAAAGGTCTAGAGAACATGATCTATGGGGGAATGCTGAAGGAACTGAGTTTGTTTAGTTTAGAAAAGAGAAGATTGAGGGCACCACATTTCAAGAAGGATGTGGAGAAATTGGAGAGGGTACAGAGAAGAGCAACAAGAATGATTAAAGGTCTAGAGAACATGATCTATGGGGGAATGCTGAAGGAACTGAGTTTGTTTAGTTTAGAAAAGAGAAGATTGAGGGGGAACATGATAGCAGTTTTCAGATATCTAAAAGGGTGTCACAAGGAGGAGGGAGAAAACTTGTTCATCTTGGCCTCTGAGGATAGAACAAGAAGCAATGGGCTTAAACTGCAGCAAGGGAGGTTTAGGTTGGACATTAGGAAAAAGTTCCTAACTGTCAGGGTTGTCAAACACTGGAATAAATTGCCCAGGGAGGTTGTGGAATCTCCATCTCTGGAGATATTTAAGAGTAGGTTAGATAAATGTCTATCAGGGATGGTCTAGACAGTACTTGGTCCTGCCATGAGGGCAGGGGACTGGACTCGATGACCTCTAGAGGTTCCTTCCAGTCCTAGTATTCTATGACTCAGCTGCTGGAGCCAGTTGAGATAGCTTGTGTCAGCCTCAGCACCAGCAGGAGCAGATAAAGCATACCCAAAGATGCAAACTGGCTTTGGAGATTGAAGAGAAACAAGGTTGCATGATAGAAAAGATCTGGGAGGCTATTCCTGACAAAGGAAGGGTAAGGAAAGGAGTAGAGTTGCTTCTGAGAGAGGGAACAGAGGAGTAAAAGGGATTCTGGCTTTGCAGAGTGTAGGTCACAAGCAAGGGAAATGTGAGATGGAAATAGGCATATACAGAACTAGGCAGGACCTAAAAGGGAAATTCAGGTAAAGAAACTGGAAGCCAGTGTGTAGGTACTGTAAAAGGGTAGATGGCTGAGGGACATGTTGGATAGACTTAAAGCAGTGGTCCCCAACCTTTACGGGCTCCCGGGCGCCCGGGGGCGGGGCCGCGCGTCCTGGGGCACGCCAGGGCCGGGGCCGCCAGAGCCCCTTGTGCCATGGGCCCGAGGCTGGCGCCGCCGCCCGAGCTGCGTGCCTGGGGCCGGCACCGGCGCCGCGCGCCCTCATGTGCCCCGGGGCTGGGGCCGCCCGAGCACCGTGCACCAGGCGCCGGTGAGTGTCGCGCGCCTGGGGCCGGCGCCTCCAGTGCGCCGGGGGCGGGGCCAGCCCGGGTTGTTGGCGGGCGCCTACAAATGCCCCGGCGGGCGCCATGGCGCCCACGCGCACCGCGTTGGGGACCACTGACTTAAAGGGTGCATAGTGAGACATGGTGAAGCTGTACTGGAAGAGGAAGTTGATGACATGAGCTTGAACCAGAGTGGTGGTTTTAGGAAGCGAGGGGTAGTATGCATCTTAGATATTGTACAGAGGTAGAACCAGCAAAGGCTTAGCCGCAATCTAAACATGGACCAAAAGTAAAATGTTTGAATGACTGGGAATACTGTACAATTAACCACAGTGACAGAGAACAGAGAAACGGGAAATATCAGAAGCAAGTTAAGAGATCTCCTGTTTTGATTCATTTAGGGTTACCATATTTGAACTTTCAAAATTAGAGGACACCCATGAAAGGGAGTATCTATATCAGAATCTATCAACTCCCATTGTATTAATGTGTTACATAACACATTACAGTTATATAACACATTAAAACAATGTGAGTTGGTAGATACTGATGCAGATACACTCCCTCTCAGGGGTGTTCTCTTTTTTGAAAGTTCAAATATAGTAACCCTAATTCATTTTCCTTTATTAACTGTATGGGAATAATTGATAACACTATTAGAACTAAAGATTTATTTTATGTGGCTGAATTAATACCTGGTAGTGTATGCCTACATCACAGCTAAACTACATAACATCCTTTATTCCCAGTGAGCAAGGCAAGGATATTCATTTTCATGTCATGTATCACTCACAGCTGTCTGCTGTGATTGCCAGAAGTCAAATTATCACATCCTACATTCACATTAAACCAAATTAGTTTGGGAAGCAGGGTACATAAAGCGAGTGCGTTAATAGCAGATAATTTTCTGTCTGAGTAGGACTGTGAGGTCAAAATGGGTAAACTAGTTACATGTATGGTATTCTAGAACTATTGTACTTCTAGGTTCAAAATCTGCTTCTCACTTACACCTTGTCTTAGTCATGAACAAGATAAACATAATGAAAAACATAGAAATCATAAAGAAGATTAATTGTACCAGCTAGGCAGCCATGGATCTCAGCTGTAAGGTTATGCAGCTTGCAGGACATTAACCAAAATTGAGCAAAAAGGGTGCCTGATTGTAGCTGATACTTTGCCTCCTTGCTCCTATGTCCAGAATCAAGCAAACAAAATACAAATTAGCACTTCTTGCTCTAACTTAAGCTTTGGAGAAGAGCTATTGGCTATGAAAAACAGTGATTCCTCTGGCCATTGCTGCATAACTAAGTAAAAATTTCAATGTTTATGTATCTTATATACATAACTGTACAGATCCCATAGCTTTAAGAATATGTTAGACATCTCTGTGACCTTCAACATCCCATCAGCAGCAACTGAATTAAAAAAGCAAAGTATATTTAACAAGTTAGTGCCTTTTAAAAGCTTTGGGTTTGATAAAGGCACATTTTACTATTAGCAATATCTGTGCTTTAAACACTCAAGGCAAAGGAGAATATGTTAGAGCGTCCTTGTGCTGCAGAAAGATGATAGGGTAAGGTTAATCTGTGTCTAATATCATCAGGCTGCAGCCTTGTGGACAGCCTGCAACCACTCTCAGATCTCTTGATGAGGCCATTGAACTATAATGGTCACAGTCAACTTATCCTGCTCATTTTCTTACTTGAAGAAACTGAAATAGGACAATTTGTAAGGTTGCTACTTCTGTCACTGCCAAGCAATTCAAAGATGCTGGCATAAGTGCTACAGTCTAGACAGGGTAGCACCTTTATCCTCAAGGGAAGTGGTCAACCATAACTCCTAAATAATATGGAGCAAACGAAGACTGAATTAGGATTAGATTAGGGATCAGAAAAAAAGCAAGACTTACATCAATAAAGAGATGCAATTTATTGTCCAGCCTGTCCATGTACAATGGATTTGCAACACTGCATGAATTTATGCTTTGAAAGTGCCTGTTCAGCCTTCCAAGCTGAAATTTCAAATGATGAGTGTTTATTATGAGGATCAATGCTACTCATCTGGTGTTGAGTATTAACACAACAGAGCAGGATATGCCTGTTCTCCTTCTTCTGGGGATATGTTTGGGGTAGAGGCCTTGCCCTCTGAGGCTGGGCAGAGGATTAGATTCTTGAATAGCATAAACTGATTCTGTCTGCTCACTTAGTATCAGTAGCACAAAAGGGTAAAACATTGAGGCTGAGCTAGACAGAGGACAGACCTAGCAACCTATATCCCTCTGTGTGGGGGTGCCAGATGTCGAATGGCCAACATTTATCAGCAGTTTCCACATAGTGGTGACTGAGACTCCACGGAATTGCTAAGTACCATTGTGTGAAAAGAACTAGTAAATGCTATCTCTGTAGTGATAGTCTGATGTTGTATTATACAGAAGTCCAATGTTGCTCCTACAAGGACACACTGAGACTTATTTGGTCAAATTAAATATTAACACAGCATTTCAAAGGCTACTCTTTTTCCTTTTCATGTGTGTCTTGGACTTTACTTCTCTCCACATGCATATTCAATGCTGTTTTATTGGAGTAACTTCTCCGTCCATAGGGATCCCAATATGAAGAACTGATGTGTGATGTAAAATGTTGCTTGATATTAAAAGGTTTGTTTTTCCAGAATACACCTTGCATGAGAGTCTGGTTAATGATACATACAAAAGGAACAGGGAACTGGGTTGGCTCAGAGAGGCTGTCAATCAATCATGTTGAATATGATAATGAAGTAATGCTCTTATGCTACTAATCAGATTCAGATTTTCTGTGCTTAATTATTGTTTATTGCAGATGCTCAACCAGTACAAAGTTTTTAATTAATACTGCTGTATTATAAATATCCCTATAGGAGTTGGGTTGTTTCACCTAAATGGAAGTTAATGAAATGTGTTTTAAAATCAAGTTAGCAATTTCCAAGACTAGAGGTGGCTAATGTAAGAAACTATAGAAGTTCTCTCTCCATCCTGCTTGTCATAGTGGGGCTAAATTCTGGAAGGAGAGTCACTGTTGGGAGAACTGGAGTAGATAGATCTTGGAAATAGTACAACTGGGAAAGTAAATTTTAGAAAGATGATGAGTGCAGGACATAGGTCCTCAACTGTACCTATTACCCATGGGAGGCAGTTGATAGAGGAGCACAAAACAGCCAAATGTATCTTATTGATTCTGAAACTTGCTCTTTTTCTACACCAACTATATTACAAATTAGGGCAGCCATAGGACTTCTCTATTTTCCATCAGCTGGCTATGTCTCCCCAAGGAGCTAACAAACATCTAAGTACAGTATTACTCTGACCAGGCTTCCCACGCATCTCTACATGGGAAACAATGGAGACGGGTGATGCAAGAGATAGGAATGCTTTTTCTAATCTGAATGGGGTCTTTCGTGCCCTAAGAGAATCCTCATATGGGGAGTTCTGATGGCTTTCAGGCCTCTCTGTGCCTGCAGAAAAGTAGAGGCTTGAATATATTTACAGAGCCAGTTTCAGTAATGCAAGTACACATGGCTCCTGTGTTTTTAAGAGAAGGCTGTAGTATCTCCCCATTATTGATATGCATTTTGTTATATTTGTTCTGAGCGTGCTTTCTGAGCCCATGGAAATCTTCCTAACCACAGTCTATATTGAGCATCAGGTGTTTTGTATAATCCCTATTAATTTGAATGGAAAGTTTAGTTTTAAAATGCTTGGCATAATATTTACTTACTCAGTTTGTTTTAAGACGTATAAAGGCACAAATCCCATACTTTGGGTGCCCCTTTCATCTCCCACCCCAACACACTACAGAGGATTGCCCATACATATCTGCAGACCCCTACCTCCCTTAGCTCCCCTCCTCAGGAGCCTGTAATATCCTTCTACTGTTTAGATGGATTGGGAATTTAAATGTAGGCACTGGCAGACCTAAAGAGGAGTGAGCTATGAAGAAAAGGCAGATTGCCTGCCACCCTTCCAGAGAACAACTTTTCAGAAGTTCCCACTTGTTTCTATCAATGGGACTTGAGCTCAAGCTATTTCAGCTGCTCTCATCTATAGTAGTATGTGTTGTCACAGGTAACCAGTTTCTAAGCCATTTTAAAGAATTATAGGTTAAACCCAACACCTGGAATTGCACCTGGAAACTCACAGACACCCAGCATAGATTCTGGAACAGTGGTTTATTGTGCTAACAGACAGCAACTCCACAGCGTTCTGTGCTTGTTTCAGCTTCTAAATACACCCAAGCATAGCCCCACATTACAGCATTCTGATCACAAAGAGGCAAAGGCTGGGTAATTCTGCACTTGAGATAGAAATGACCCATCAATATAATTTAGTATTCGAGCTTCAAGTATAGCATATGAAACACTTGGTCTAATGATGTGAAGAAAACAGAAGTGCCAAGTGTGTTCTAATTTTGGCACTGGAATTGACTGGCTCTCTCTTTAGCCATGTCTAAACTACAACCTTTGTGGCTGAAATTCTGGCCCTACTGAAGGAATTCTGCTAGCAGTAGGGCTAAGATTTCACCTTTTGCCTCTATTTTTCATCTGCAATACAGTATAAATATTATAGCTACCTTACAATGTTGTGGATTAATTCATTGATGTTTGTAAAGCACTGTGACAATGATAAACATATTATTGGTTTCTGCTCTGTGTATTTATGTATCCAAGCACACATGAAGTAAAAGAGCAAAAAAGATTTCAGAACACTCATCTCAACCAAATGTGAATAATTTTTTATTAATTTTCTGACTTTTTCCAAAGAGGTAACATCTCCCCCCACAAGTGTGCTAATCTTTAGAGTATCTGAGACAATCTATCAATTATAATAGTATACTATAGTACTTTGACCTTTTTAATATTCAGCAGTTGAATGGATGGCCTTCCCATCTTTCTCTGATTAAAGTCCCACAAATCATTGCTCAACTGAAAGTATGATTTAAAAAAATTAAAATGGCACATTATTTTTCTCTTCATTGGTGGAGTTTGGAATGTGAAAGAGAATGTGAATTAGGAAGAAAATGAAAGACAAATTGTAGAAAGACTATTTAGTTACAATCTCCAAACTTAAGTACTTTTCAGATGTTTAGCTTGCTATTGCTAGTGATTTAACTTTTTATACTGAATCTAGTACTGTGGAATCTTAGAATTAGCACTATCTTAGAATTAGTGTTTCCAAACAACAGCTATACTTTCCTATAAGACACAATATGAAGATGTCAGATTCTTTGTGTTCATATATATTTATGCCTCAACTGAATTTTGCTATCTCTGATCAGCTATAATAATGATTATCACATGGATATCAGCTAATAGACAACTCAAGAGAGGAGTCAAAAGTGAAATATTATAAACTATTCTTTCTCCCTCTGTCAGGATATAGAAATGCTATGCTCATAGTAGGGGAGAAAGAAACTGATGACTGTCGCTCAACAGTAATCCTTATAATCACTTAAGGGCTATGTCTATACTCACGGCTCTTGCGCAAGAACAGCTTGCACAGGGGTTCTTCTGCAAGAAGTCTTGCACAAGAAAACGTCCACACTGCCATGTGCGTGCTGTGCTTTTGCGCAAGAGCTCCCATGGCAGTGTGGACGCTCTCTTGAGCAAGAAAGCTCCGACGGCCATTTTAGCCATAGGGCTTTCTTGTACAAGAAATCCCTGCCAAGTGTCCACACTGCCCTCTTGCGCAAGAGCTCCTGTGCAAGAGGGCTTACACCTGTTAAAAATGAGCGTAGCTCTTGTACAAGAAACCCTCTCTTACCACGCCGTACTGTAAATTTCCTTGCGCAAGAGCAGGTGGGCAGTGTGGACGCTCTGCGGATTCTTGCGCAAGGACGGCCATACCTGCGCAAGAAGCCGTGAGTGTAGACATAGCCAAGGATGTACAAGCTCTTAGCAGTGAGCATTTCATAGAATATATAGATAAAGTCCAGAGCCAGGGCATAATTAAATTTGTTTGGCAGATTGTTAGATTATAAAAAGTATGTGAAAACTGCAGAAAGTTATTTAGTTTTTCTTTATTTTTAAAACATATGTGCAGTAGTTGCTACTTGATTTAATAATGTAATTTATGTTCAAAGTGAGAGTAAGACCTGTTGTGAATTGTGGTCTAATTGTCCTTCCCCATCTTACTTATATATATTTTAGAAATGTGTGTCTGTCTGGCTGTGTGTCAGTCTATGAGTCCATTTGTTCAAGAACTCCTGAATAGTAAGAGTTAGGACCTTTTGGTATGCAGCTTCCTCTTATCATAACTAAAAGCAAGGTAAGGGCTTAGTTGTGCCAGGACAACTGAATGTACCTGGAATTCAATTGTTCTCATAAAATGTAAAGGGAAGAGTCTGATAGGAGGGAGTTCTACTTCAGAATGACCACAGAGGGCAAGAAAGAGGACAGAGATGGGGGCCAGTACAGGGATCAGGATGGAGAAAGGGTCAGCTATCTACTATATATTTCAGAAAGTTTGTCTGTTTGTCCGTCTGTCCTCATCCAGCTCCAACCTGCTGTGGGGAGAGGGAGCTGGGATTGTCCTCCCTCCCTGAGGCAGCCTGCACACCGAATCCCTCATTCCCAGCTATGCCCCAAAACAATTATTTAAATGAAGAAAAACAAAACTTATTTGAGTTAAGGACCTGAGCAACATCATGTGAATCTTCTAGTTATTAAATAAAGAGAACGAAAGGGAAACCAAAAGTTATTGTCATAAATAATTGCACATAAAATATTATTTTGAAACCTAGCCCTGGGTCCTTAAGAAAACCTGAAAAATCAAAACTATTTTACATTTTCAAGCCCAAATCTTCCTAGTTAATGAATCTCTGTTCTTATATTTCAGGCTTTGTAGAGAATCGGCAAGTATAGTGGTTTAGCCACGTGACAGAGCGTCCCAAGGACGAAACCAAGCAAGAGTCCTGAGCCAACAATAACAATATCTGCCTGAGTCAATGACCTTCGAGAATGCTGTGTTTTGGACTGGGAAAAAGCAGTTTGTAAAAAAGCAGTTTGTGGACTTTTGGGAAGTTTGAGGGGGTATAAAGATAGTTGTAATCTTGCAATAAAAGGATTTCGTGCTTGCACCGGCCGGAGTCCGTGCCTTCATACACCACAAGGCTTCACTCAGGTACTGGTTTTGCAAGGTGCTTTGACTTCACGGAATACCTTGTTGCATCAGAGCCTCAGTTTGTTACTGGAGCTCAGATATGGATGACATCAATGAGAATGACAAAACATGTTAGACTTCAAAGACAGCTTCTTTGCTTCTCCTCCTATCCACCCTCATTTATCCCTGCATGCATACACAAGATAACAAATCACAAAGAAAAACTAAACTGAAAACAACACTGCTGAAATCACCATACTGATTTTCATTATTATTTTTTTTATTCTTGGGGGACAGCAGCTGAGATCATAGCCTTCTCTAAGAATATGTAGACATAACTTCAAAAGTAATCAGGAAGCTTTGAACTTTGAAAAATAGTTATTTCCTTTTTTGGAAGGAAAACTGCATAGATAAAGAAGTACTATTGGCCCTAATTATTTCACCTATTACAGTCCCATCCCAAAATATGATAAAGAACCTCTCAATGTCCCTTTCAACTTTATAGGTCTATGATTCTATACACTCACACATACAGCAAAGTACTATTTAAGATAGCCCATGTACTTGTGTACCTACACACCTCTGACTGAGTTCTATTCAGCTCTTGTTCCTTTATATCTGCTTTTTGGCAAGGTGGGGATAGAAGAGGGGGAGGGAGCAGAGGAATAGTAAAACTATGCTCAAATTTTTGCCCTAAATAGCACATTTTTAAAGACCGTCTTGTTTCATGGAATTATACAAGTGGTTTATCTCTGCCCGGTCCCCACCAGTCCCAGTCTTTGTTTGCTGGCTTTGGAGCCACCCTTTGCCTGCAACAAGTGTGAAACTCAATGGACGTGGGGCAGCACTTGCCTTCAAGAGTTGGAAATCATTCCATGACAAAAGCCAAGGACATGTTTCGTGTCTGCCTCATCACCAATCTGCCTCAAGTTGGTTGACCTTGGGATTATCTTGCAATAGTTTTTAACTTTTTGTTGTATGATTCCTTCCTATTTTGTTATGTTTATCAAATGTAAATTTTGTTACTATGGGCACATTAGGCAGATTCTGCTTAGAAGCACAGGAACCAGATATAAACAGTCACACATAACATAACCAACTAGATTAAAGAGGCAGTGGGTGAAGGAATTCTTTATAAAAGGATGGTGTAGTTTAAGGTTTGGCTTTTAGTAATGGTAATTAGTCAGTGCTTGTACCCTGAAGTGAATGTATGTTTTACCATTAACTTCAAGAGTACAGGATCAAATGTTAGCACAGCTATGATGGAATCAATAAACCCCTTCTATCAAGATATACAAAGGGAACTGATACGAGTTAGGCTTCTGGTGTGTGGAGACCTCTGCCGTTCAGAGTGATCAATACTGACTTATGGTTTACTTGTTCTCCTCCATCATTGTCTATCCATCTGTTCTCACCAGTCTTGGTTTGCAGACTTTCTGTAGTTTTAGTTTAGTTTTGTTTTATTTTGTGTTTGTACTGCACATAGCACAAATGGAGCTTTGATCAATACTAGGGCTGCTGATTAGAAAAGCTGCTCGACATCTCACTTTCTTAACCATGTCTTTGCAAACGTGAGGATCATTCTGTATGATGACTTGCTGAATCCAAGAAGATGAGATTAAAATCCCACAACACTGTATGGAACCACGTCAATTTTAATAGGGTGTACGGCTGAATGGAGTGCAAGGCTGAATGGAGAGTCACATAGAGCATTCTGACCCTGCAAAAGAAGCAGCTTATCACCAGTGTTCCCTCTATTTTTTTCCATCTATGCAGAATAAATGTTATGTGCGCCGAAGCATGTGCAGATGTGCACCATCAATAGAAACACATGCTGCTGTGGGCACTCTGCTAATCAGCTGGGCAGCATTTGAATCTCTCCTGGGCAGTCACCCAAGCACTCAGCTTATAGGGAACACTGCTTATCAGTGACCCTGCTGAGGAACCATCTGGTTTTGATTTATGCCAGAAAGACTGGTGCAGATTGAATTGCATCCGGACTTCTCATGGGAGATATGAACCAACCCTTTTTAAATGGAAAATTTTTATGTGACTAGCCACCAGGTTCAAATGATAGAGCACATCATATATGAATGTCCCCTTCATTCTTTTGCTGGGGACTGAACAACAGTAGCAATAGGGATGTTAAACCATTAACTGGTAAGCATGAGGCTTACCAGTATGCTCAGTCATTAACTGGTTAACTGGCCATCCCTTGCCAGTTAACTCCAACAGCTGTCAGCTGTGCCAGGCCGGAGCCTATGTAGGTGCAGATGGACTAGATGGCAGGACCTAATTCACCAGCTCACTGCTGCAGCAATGTGCTGGCTATCAAACAGATATATATTCGTAGCCATTGCGCCCCACCCAAGCCATATAAAAGATCATGACTAGAGCTGCAAGGCACTACTATAGCAATACAAAGAAGATCACATTCAGGCTGCCAGGCAAGATATGAAAGTCCAGGAATTTCATGGTACCATTCTCTGAAATGCTTCCTGCTCCATGTGCAGGGCCAGAACATCAAGATCCCAGTGCCTGGGTAAAATGGCGGTGTAGAGATCTGACGTCTAGATTTATTAGGAACTGTGGAATCTTTTAGGAAAGGAGACTATGCAGGAATGATGAACTCCACCTAAACCTCGACCCAGAGCACCACAAACTGCATAAGAGCAATGCACAGATACACTCAGCGCCACTGACAACAGTTCTTAGTGCTGTGAGAAGTCCCATTGACTTCATTTGGTAGCTGTGGCTAGATAGAAACTCTGATAAGTCAGGTCATTTTTTAAAAAGTGCTCTAGACATGGATTTGGACACCTATATTTTGAACTGTTGTCTCAATATTTCATTAAGATTAACAGAAAATATATCTTAGATACACTGGTATAGGTCAAAGGTCTGAATAGGGTCTAACAGTATTAAAATGCATTAAGTTACTAATAAGAGTTCCTCTAGCAATTTCGTACTATGACTTGTTGCCTTTTTTCCATTAAAATAAAAATATAAAATTTCCAGAGAAAACAAATTATGAAGTTCAGGTAAACTTCTGTTCTGTCATATAAGTGGCAAAAAGCAGAGTAGAGTCATTGACCACAAATAAAGAAATTGAGAAGAATAAAATTAGAAGACAGACAATGTCCACAGTTAAATCTGGCTCAACATTTCTAAGTCACATGCCTTGTATTTTTTAAATTTGTCTTTAATACACATGGGCAAGTTCAGAAATAAGTAACCTAGTTAACCTACAACTTTCTGAGTTAATGCTGTATCTGCTGAAGTCAATGGGAGCTCTGCCCTGGATTTCAGTTGGGCCAATATTTCACTTTGAGTTTTTGGCTTAGGTTTTTTTTGTTTCTCTCATTGTGCCCTAAAGCTGCTGTACACAGAATTCTCATTGCCTTCCATGGGTGTTCCACATATGTGGTAGATGATCAAGCCTCTAATGTGACAGATATTTATTAATTTTTCCCAGAGTGGCTCCTTCATTATTTAACTAATATGCTTATGTTAATACTCCTGTGCTTCTTCCATCCATTTCTGTTTGTCTTTAAGTCCCTGCCTTATCCTACTCCCATTCTACTCAATGAGTGAAATCCTGGCCTCATTGAACTCAATGGCAAAAGTTCAGTTAAATTCCAAGGCCCTGAAAAAGGGGGGAAAAAATCCCAGGCACTTTCCTAAAACCAACCAACCATAAAGGTTTGTGGACTTTATTGGCAAATTGATTGATATACAGCATATATATATATATATATATATATATATATATATAGGGATGTGGTTTTAGCCTTTTGCACCAGATGTTACATTTCTAATTTAGGCCACTGAACAGAATATGACTTGACTCAATCAGAAGTTCATAATCCAGCCCATTATGTATGTATCCATTTTTTTAAACTGTTTCTTGTTTATCTGGGGTTATGAGAGATTTCTATCTAAGCCACCCACCCTGCCAACAGGGATGGGGGAGAAGCAAAGGAAGCAGTTGTCCTGGGGCCTAGCAATTCAAAACGGTCTGTGGTTCTCAGCCACCACCGCCATTGCAGCAGGAGCCGTGGCAGCTGGAGCCCCAGGCAGCACCAGAGCACTATGGGACACACTCCAGGCAGGGGGCAGACAGCTCAATATGCTCCAGGCAGTGCTGAGGGCTGGAAGCCTAGCCCTGACATTTCCACCTGAGCTCCTCTCCCACGTAACCCCCCTCCCCCCGCTTTCTAGCAGTATGGAGCTGCCCTCTCCCCGTTTTTCCCAGGGGCCCAGCAATTCTGTCAGCTCCCTCCCCCCCCCCCCACCTTCTGTTGAAGTAAATACATAAAGGTGATGTTTTAAATATGATAAAACTTATTCTTTACAGAGATATTCCTTTTGAATAAGAAAAGATAATCTCACACAATTGGTATAATGTGTAATATACTTTTCAAGGAACCTCATATCATAAAAGTTTGTTCGTTCCCTCATTCCTCTTCCCTTAGCGCAGGCAGCAACTATCTTGTGTTATCTGAACAATAAACTCAAAACACTGCTGGAGTTCTTCCAAGAACCAAGGACACTTCCAAAGAAAGAATCAAAGAGTATAATTATACTTTCATCTTGTATTTCAATTAATCTGAAAAGCACCAAACAGAAGCCACTCATCTGATTTTTTTTTTTTAAACTAACATAGGGCCAAATCCCAGTTCCACTGATAGAAAATCTCCTGGTCAGCTTTGCATATAAAATTCATGTTAGTACACGTTGTGACAGACTGCCAGCTAAGCCAGAGCTCTGCCACTACAGACTGGCTGAAAAGGGCAATTGTGGCCAGCTGAGCAGGCCATGCCTGAGGGGCTAATGGGAAGCAGCTGTGGGCCTCATTAGCCAGAGGGCTAGATAAGACAGCCAGAGGGAAAGTGGGAGGGGGAAGGAGCCAGAAAGTGGCTGAGTGTGCTTCCCCAGCCAGAGGAAGAGGCTAGCTGAACAAAGCTCTGTAAATAGAAGGTGGTGGGGAGCTGTCATGGACAATAAAAGGCCCTGGGTGAGTGCACCAGAAAAAGGTCTCTGGTTGATTTGTGGACGAAGAAGGGGTCCCAGGGTGAGGAGCCTGGGTGAGGCCCTTGCACATGTTCAAGGACAACGAAGTCTCTGAAGGTGTTCTTACCAAAGCCATTTTAGGATACCCTTTACAAAGAAGCAGAAACCATTTCATGTCCACTACTATTTACACAATTCCTTTTACAGAGAGACAATTAGACCACACGGAAGATTAAATTTTTTTTCCAACACTGCTTATAAAGAAATAAAAAAAACTTTGTCTAAAATAAGCTTACTAATCTTAAAAGCAATTCTGCAGGCTAGGGCTCTATTCTGGCATTGGCTTCAATGGAAAGAGAGGGTGCTCAGCATCTTACAAGACCCACCCCTTACAGAGGCACATTAGCCCTAGTCTACACGAGGGAATTATTTAGAAATAACTCCCCTTATGTCAAAATAATAAATGGAACGTCCACTCTACCAAGCCCATTATTTTTAAATAACAGGCTGGTTATTTCAAAATGTGTAGTCATGCTTTTCTCAAGGAATAAGCTTATTTTGAAATAACTACATTTGAAATAACTCCTGAAAAAGCTATTTTGAAATAATTTCCTAGTGTAGAAATGCCCTTAGTGAGCTTAGCGGTAATTTTTTATGCAAAGGCTGCTGGATAAGACTAAAGATTATCTGATGATGGTAATGATGACAGATTATCTGATATGCTGGACCATAAAACTTAACTGAGATCCCAGACAGCAATTCTATCTGATTTTTGGAGAAATGATATGCATCCCTAATCCTCTTGTGGGCAAGGCGCATAACTGTAAGCCTCTGGAAATGTAAATACATGTAAAATAAAAGGAAAATAAAAGTAAAGCAAAGAAGTGACCACAAAATAAGCAGAGATTTCAACTTGCCATATGACTGTTATTAGGTATTGTGGACATAACACAAATCCCTGCTTGTCAACACTGGCACTGATGGTACTGTGTCCCAGTGAACTCAGAATTAGAGCCTGACTGGCAATTCAACCACAGCTTGTGTGGGACACTGGGTTTTGGGACCCAGAAGAGGCCAAGAACCCTAACAGGCAACCCTTCCCCAAGGAGGGAACCCATGGAGATGCCCTTCCACAGCCCTCAAAGCTGGTAAGTCCTCTGGCTGCATCCTACTTGTCATATACGTGGCTGGGCCATTTCCACCAGGAGCACCCGTACAGATGCAGGCAGTTCTAGACACTAGACCAGAAGGTAAGAACTAGCCACACTGGTAATTTCTGTGCAGGTTAATAGGATGGCCATGCTATCAAGAATGATTTAGACGGTACTGGGTCTTGCCATGAGTGCAGGGGACTGGACTCAATTACAACTCATGGTCCCTTCCAATTCTAGTGTTCTATGATTTTACATTGATAAACACCAAGACTATGTCTACACTGGCACGATCTTGAGCCAGAGCTATGCAAATGAGGCTAAGCGTGGACTATCACCGAGCCTCATTTGCATATCTAATGAGCTGCTATTTTGCGGAAGAGGCTCTTGAACAAGAAGGAGCTATCTACACTGCCCCTTCTTGCACAAGAAAAACCCTCTTGCGCACTGCCGTTATTCCTGAAAATAATCAGCATAACAGCATTGCACAAGAGGGTTTTTATTGTGCAAGAAGGGGCAGTGTAGACAGCTCCTTCTTGCGCAAAAGCCTCTTCCACAAAATGGAGGATCATTAGGTATGCAAATGAGGCTCAGCGATAGTCCACGCTTAGCCTCATTTGCATACTTCTGGCGCAAGATCGCACCAGTGTAGACATAGCCCAAGGCTATGTATAGACGGGCATGATTTTCCACAAATGCTTTTAACGGAAAAGTTTTTCCATTAAAAGCATTTGCAGAAAAGAGCGTCTAGATTGGCACAGACGCTTTTCTGCAAAAGCACTTTTTACGGAAAAGCGTCCGTGGCAATCTAGACGCAATTTTGCACAAGAAAGCCCTGATCGCCATTTTCGCGATCGGGGCTTTTTTGCTCAAAACAATACCATGTTGTCTACACTGGCCCTCTTGCAAAAAAGCATTTGCGCAACAGGGCTTTTGCCCGAATGGGAGCAGCATAGTATTTCCGCAAGAACACTGACAATCTTACATGAGATCATCAGTGTTCTTGCGGAAATTCAAGCAGCCAGTGTAGACAGTTGGCAAGTTTTTCTGCAAAAGCAGTTGCTTTTGTGGAAAAACTTGCCAGTCTAGACGCAGCCCAAGTGTGTCCAGATGATGGTCCAAGAGCAACTAGTTAGGTCAGAAGATAATCTAGATGCCAGATATCTACAGTGTATCCAAAGAGAGATATGCCTGTACTCCACAAGGGAAACACAGCTCACAGCAGGCAAGCACTCAAGGAAAGAGCAGATCTGTGTAGCCCTTAGAATCATAGGGTTGGATGAGACTTTAGGAGGTTATCGTATCCAACCCCCTGCTAAAAGCAGGATCAATCCCAACTCAATCATCCCAGCCAGGGCTTTGTAAAGCTGGAACATAGAAATCTCTAGGGATGGAGACTTCTTTACCTTGCTAGGTAACCCATTCCAGTGCTTCACCACTCTCCTAGTGAAATTGTTTTTCTTAATATCCAATCTAGACCTCCCCCACTGCAACTTGAGATCATTGTCCCTGTATTGGCTTACCCAGTGATTCTGCATCAAGATCTGGAAGGTTTTAAGGAGATTATAAAATGGTAATGATCCTCTGAGGGAAGATAACCCCTGGGGAAGAACCCTGAGTTCCCAGGGTTGAGAAACCTAGCTCTAGTCAGAGACAGCGAGAGCCTCTCCCAACAGGAATTGCCTCCAGGGAGGCAGAAGGCCCTCTGACCTCCAGACAGGGACTTGCTGACAGCCAATAGCAGACATTGTATCTACCTGAGCAAGATTTTACAGCTGTTCTTGCACAAAAACTTGTGGAGTGTCCAAACTACAAGCCCATTCTTACGCAAGGAAATTTACAGTAGATTGTCAGAAGAGGGGGCTTTTTACACAAAAGTTATTCTTCTCCCCATGAGGAATAAGCCTTTTTGCACAAGAGCTCTTGCACAAAAAGGCTAGTGTAGACGGGAATGGAGTTGTGCAAAAGCACATCTGTTGTGCAGAAGCACATAGCAGTTGGACGTGCTCCTGCACAAGAACTTTTGTGCAAGAACTCTAGCGCAAAAAGTTCTTGCTCAAGAAGCCTGCAGTGTAGACATAGCCTGAGGGTACAGCAATGAGGGCAGGGTAAGGAGAAGCAAGATTCTGCTAAGTATTATTTTCTATTGGCCTAAAATCCTCCAGTGGGGTAAATATAGGGCATCCCATGTTCAAGCCTAAGTGGCACCATGGAAGGTTACTCTGAATTTAGAAGCTGACACTGGTTTCTTGCAAGCCCCCTTACCACTACATCCAAATGCAGATAGAATAATAGAATCATAGAGCTGGAAGAGACCTCAGGAGGTCATCAAGTCTAGCCCCTTGCCCAAGCCAGGACCAATCTCAACTAAATCAACTCAGCCAGGGCTTTTTCAAGTCAAGACTTGAAAACCTCTACGATGGAGATTCCACCACCTCCATAGGTAACCCATTCAAGTACTTCACCACCCTCCTAGTGAAATAGTTTTTCCTAATATGCAACCTAGACCTCCCACAGTATAACTTGAGACCACTGCTCCTTGTTCTGCCACCTGTCACTACTGTGGAAGAACAGCCTTTCTCCATCCTCTTTGGAACCTCCCTTCAGGAAGTTGAAGGCTGCTATCAAATCCCCCCTCACTCTTCTCTTCTGCAGACCAAACAAACCCAAATCCCACAGTCTCTCCTCATAGGTCATGTGCTCCAGCCCCCTATTTATTTTGGTTGCCCTCCACTGGACCCTCTCCAATGCATCCACATCCTTTCTATAGTGGGGGGCCCAGATGTGGCCTCACCAGTTCTGAATAAAGGGGAATAATCATTTTTCTAGAACTGCTGGCAATGCTCCTCCTAATGCTATCAAATATGCCATTAGCCTTCTTGGCTGCATGGGCACTGATGGGGCAGTGGAGCCCTGTACTTGTGCCAGCTGTGACGGGGCCATGGCCAAGCTCCACAGAGCTGGAGGCAGCCTGCTGGTGCACGGGAATGCCCTGCCCCCCGAGGCAGCCCTGCGGTGCATGCTCCCAGGTCGCTAGTAATGGCAGAAAGGGAGGAAGCAACCGGGTAAGGGCAGATGGCAGAGCCCGAAAGGGTGGGTCTGCATCCGTGGCATGGCCCCACTCTGTGCTGGCAGCGGGGAGTTTAAAAGCGGGCCACCCCCAGCAGAAGGGTGTGCAGAGGAAGGGGAAGCCCAGGAGGAGCGAGCAGGAGCGGCACTACCGGGGAAGCCGGCAGGAGAACAGCTGGTCTCAGATACCCCGAAATGGGGAGGGGAAGAGGCTGAAAGTCATTCATGCCGGATGAGAGAGGTATGTCAGAGAGGGAACCCGCAGTGGGTGGATAGGAAGTGGCCCAGGGCAGGGTTCTGGAAGGAACCCAGGGGTTTGGTGCATTACAGGATACTCCCCACCGACTGGACAGGGCTTTGCCACACTGTCCTTCGGGCCCTAGGCCGGGACCCAGAATGAGGGTGGGCCCGGGCCCCCCACCACGTTCTGGCTGTGGTGAGAGTGGTACGCTTGGCAGTTTAAAAGTGGAATTATAGACTTACACACTCAACACTGGTCAGGCGGAAGGACTCAAACTTAGGACCTGTAAGGATCACTGATGATGAGATGGGTGTGGGCTACTGTGTGGACCTTCAGAGAGGGTTGTGACATGAAAGCAGGCCACTCAGGGACCTGGGGCATTGGCCCCTGGGGGACTATGGGAGAGGGCTTGCCAGATAGCCCCGGGGGAGGTAGCACCCAGCTGGGCCATTAGCTGCCCCGTTCCGGGCAGGGCCCCCGGTTGAAGTCAGAGTAACATAGGTGCTGACCCTATGGGCATGATTTACCCCAACTTGCAGGATTCCGAGGGGCAGTGGCCTGATGTGGTGGAGAATGTGGGCATTGATCCCACCCCTGCAGTGAAGGGTCAGAGACGTAGGCCTCAAGCAGAGTCAAGGGGTAATGGACAGGGAACCTCTTGCAGCAGGAAGCGTTCCCAAGAACAGAAATGGAGGTGAACAGGTATTCGAGTGATGGATGGAGAATCAGAAGTAGCAGCAACATCAGCAAACCCAACTGATTCAGCAAATTATTTCCCAAAACCAGGAACAACAATGGCAACTTCTGCGAGAATTGGCTGAGGAATGCCAAGCACAACAGGATCGCTTGATGCAGTGGTATGTGGTGACGAGGCCGTCTGGTACAGGGGGGCCAAACCTCCTGGAAGGGGGCCCAGGTGGGGGCCAATCCTTGCCCATCTGACTGAGCAAGATGGGTTCCACTGATGACCTCGAGGCATTTTTGGTAACCTTCAAGTGGTGGCCTGAAGAACACTGGGCCAACCCTCTTGGTGCCCTACTTGACGGGGCCAGCTCAGTTAGCCTACCACGTCTTCTTGACACGAGATGCCCTTAACTATGGGAAAGTTAAAGAGGCCATCCTGGACCAGATGGGGATAACACCCGAGATGTACGGACAAAAGTTTAGGCAGAAGCGATACCCCCTAGGAGCTCGACGAAGGGGGTTGGCGCAGAAGCTGTGAGAGCTGGAATGGCGATGGATGGATCCAGACCAGAAGACAGGGGCCCAGGTAGCTGAACTGGTCATTCTGGAGCAGTTTCTTCAGATTCTGCCAGGAGAGGGACAGTGATGGATGCAGTGCCAATGCCGCACCTCCCTTGGGGAGGCTTTGACCATTTAAAAAGATTACTTGGTGGCGGGGGGGTGGGGAGGAAAATGGCTAAGGAATTGAATATTCCAAAGATCCCTGAAAAGCCCCGAGGGCCCTGAGAAGTTGCCAGTAAAGAACCCACCCTGGCTCCGGGTGGAAGGAGCGGGCGGCAGCTTGTGCCCAGGTGGCTGGGGGCCACGAGAGAGACCCAAGCCCTGATAAGGCCTCCCCAGGAGGAGAAAGAGAAGACCCTGAAATAAGGGGAGACAACCTGGAATACGTGCTTTGAGTATGGACAAGAGGGCCCCTTCAGGGTCCATTCGTGGATTGCACGTTCAGGCGTGTGTTGACTGTGAGCCCAGCAGGGGGAACCACAGAGGTCTGGAAGGTTATGGCGAGAGTGGACGTGGAGGGAATCCCCATGGATGTCCTGGTGGACATTGGTTGCAGCCAGACTCTTGTACAGGTAGACCTCGTAAAAGATCTGCAGCCCGCGGGGCCTCCCCTGTTAATACAATCTGTTCATGGGGACGTGCCAGTCTATCCTATGGCCTGGGTATACCTGATGGATGAGGCCGAAGATGGCCTTTGCCACGTCGACTTGTCTCTGACGCTCCCCTACCATGTGATACTGGGGCAAGATTGACAAGGCTGTCGCCAGACCCTACAAAATTGGAGTAGAGAGGAGCTGACACCGAGAGAGGTGGCGCTGGGCGAGGAAAGGCCTGCAGCTGAGACCCCACAGACCCCACAACCAGGAAAAGGACGGGAGAACAGCTGGCCTCAGATACCCCAAAATGGGGGGGAGGGCTGAAAGGCATTGGCGCCGGGTGAGAGAGGTATGTCAGAAAGGGAACCCACAGCAGGCGGGTAGGAAGTGGCCCAGGGACCATAGGAAGTCAGTGCTTTTGCGGAAATTCAAGCGGCCAGTGTAGACAGCTGGCAAGTTTTTCCAGAAAAGCAGCTGATTTTCCGGGAAAAACTGGCCAGTCTAGATACAGCCAAGATATATCACATCCACTGACTTTCCCATATCTACAGAGCCAGTTACCTCATCATAGAAGCTAACCAGATGGGTCAGGTATGACCTGCTCTTCGTGAATCCATTTTGACTATTCCTGATCACTTTCCCCTCTTCCAAGTGCTTCAAAATGGATTCCTTGAGGATCCTCTCCATGATTTTTCCAGGAATTGAGGAAAGGCTGACTGGTCTGTAGTTTCCTGGATTGTCCTTCTTCACTTTTTTAAAGATGGGCACTACATTTGCCTTTTTCCAGTCATCCAAGATCTTTCCCAATCTCCATGAGTTTTCAAAGATAATGGGCAAAGGCTGTGTAATGACATTTGCCAACTCCCTCAATACCCTTAGATGCATTAAATTCGGACCCATAGGTTTGTGTATGTCTAGCTTTTTAAAATAGTTCCTAACCTGTTCTTTCCCCACCAAGGGCTGTCCACCTCCTTCCCATACTGCATTGCCTAGTGCATTAGTCTGGGAGCTGACCTTGTCTGTGAAAACAGAGGCACAGAAAACATTGAGTACTTCAGCTTTTCCCACACAATCTGTCAATAGGATGGAGTAGAAAATCTTTTTGCCCAGAATCTTTAACTTGTCCTTGAGAAGAATAGACTGAAAGTGTGGTTAAAGTTTTACCAAACAAAGTCACCCCCGTTCAAAATGTTCAGACTAGATTTTTAATTTAAAAAATTACTTACACAATGCATGTCATGTGAACTCTGTGCAGAAATGAAATTGAGTGTTACATACACTTGCACTATGCAATCATCAAATCAGCTACATTTTATAATCCAGTAAAGCATTTTTAACTTCCTTGTAATGGTGTATAAATGAGGCACTAAGAACTAAAGTACACTATCTAAAAATAAAGACACTGTAAGTGTCTTGTTAAAAAATACTTATTTTCTTGGTGTGTATGAATAAAAAGCAAAGGGGGAGGTGGTGATCAGAAGGCTCTCACAGAATGCAAACAACTATGAAGACTGCACATGAGGCCTGATCCTGCACTTTCCAAAAATCCCATCAATTTTAGCAAATTCAGGATTAGGCCCTAAAACCTAGAAAATATTTCAAAATAACTACTGGAGCATCCACATACCAAGCCCGTATTTTCAAAATAAGGGGCTGGATATTTTGAAATGACAACTCCTGCTTTCCATGAAGAATAATGCTTATTTTGAATAGTTATTTTGAAATAGTGCACTGCTGCTATTTCAAAATAACTACTCCCCAGAGTCATTCAAAGTAATTACTCCTCAGTGCTTCCTGGGGCTCTAAGTCGAGGTAGCATGTCCATATTAATGGAGCCTGCCTCGGACTAATTTTGAGATGGCTCCACAGTGGGGACGCATGATTTTGATTTTGTAAAATCAGGAATTATTAAATTGAATTTAGTTATTTCAAAATAATTTCCTATTGTAAACTTAGCCTTAGTGAATAGGAATAAAGTACAAAGAATAAACTTTGAAGATTGATTACTTCTATATTTGTTCCTTTAAGAGTTCCAAGAAAAGGTTCTGGTTTTCCATGTCCCACTTGTGCTTGGAAATTATTTAGATATTTCCTCCATCTTTACAAAGAAAAATGTGTTTACTTTCCCTCGAGTTCTCTTTCCCCAAATGAACCATTTAAAAATGGACTCAAAATATAGGATCTGCCTGGTGCTTTCCAGAAGTGGCATCTGATAGCAAGGGGGCTGTAATATGGTATCTGTTGAATATGCAAATATATCTGTGAATTCATCCATCTCTCCATGAAGCTGAGGTGTATATTCCTAGTGGATACTCTCTGCTATAAATTGAGAAAAAACAAAACACAAACACACTTCTATTTATGTATATAATTTATTTTGGTTCTCAGCTTTTCATTAAATATTTATTGCAAGCCCAGCTCAGTAATAGATTTTCTCTTGACTTGTTTCAAGGTGTTAATTTTTTTTGGAACAAGAACTTCTGTTCACTGAAAACTACTGCAGAGGACTGAATTTCACCTCTCATCAACTTGGGAATTCTATTTGCCCAGTGGTATTATGGTATGAACAGCGATAGCTCCTCCTTCACATTGAAATGCTGCCATCCAATCATAAACTATGGCATATATTTCAGGTTGTAAAGAGTTCGCAATACAGTGCTATAAGAATAATTACAAAACACTTTAAATAATTTGTATTTGTCTTACATTCCACATCATGCTATATCAGATATGAAGATTTTTGTTAATCATTCAGTGGTTGATGTTGCCTCTCATCGTTACTTGGAAGTAAGGTTGCCAACTTTCTAGGTACACAAAACTGAGCACCCTTTCCCCACCCTCTTTCTCCGAGATCCTGCTTCCCATTCACTCACCGACTTTTTTTTTTTTTAACCAGGATGGGGCAGAGGGTTGGGGTACAGGAAGGAGTGAAGGCTCCAGCTGAGAGTGAGGGTTTTGGGTTGGGATCAGAAATGAGGGGTTGAGAGTGTGGGAGAGGGTTCTGGACTTGAGCAGGGGTATGGTATGGGCTCTGGGGTGAGGCCAGAGTGTGGAAGGGAGTTACCAGCTGTGGGATGAAACTGAGGAATTCAGAGTGTGGGAGGGAGCTCCAGGCTAAGGCAGAGGGTTGAAGTATGGAAGGCTGTATGGGTTCTGGGCTGGAGGAGCATGTTCCAAGATGGGGCCAGAAATGAGTGGTTTAGAGAGCAGGAGATGGCTCCAGGCTGGAGCAAAGGTGTGGGAGGGTGCATGGGGTGCAGGCCCTCAGTAGTTTAGGTATGAGGGGGGTCTGGCCTATGGCAGGTAGTTATAGCATGGGATGGGGTGCACATTCTGAATGGCACTTATCTTAGAAGTGGTGACACATCCCTTGGTTCCTATGCATACGGGTGACCAGGCAGCTCTGTGTGGTGCACGCTGCCCCTACGCAGAGGCACCACCCCTGGAGCTCCCACTGGAGTTGCGGAGCTCGTGCATGAAACAGGAGCACCAAGAGAGCCCCCCGACTACCTCTGCACCTCAGAAATGAAGGACATATCGCTGCTTCCAGATGCTATATGAAGCCACGTAGGGAGCCTGTCAGCCCAACCAACCGGACTTTTCATGGCCTAGTCAGTGTAGCTGACCAGAGCTACCAAGGTCCCTTTTCAGCCAGGCTAGTGTTGCAGTCAAAAACCAGATACCTGGCAACTCCACTTGGAAGTATATAGTGCAATACACAGCAAGCAAGTGAAGATGGCTATTAGTAAATTATTCATGCTATTTATATTGCTGTGTCACTGAGTCACAATCAAGACCCTCGTGTTAACTTCTGTACAACACATTGTAAGACAATGAAAGGGTCCTGATCCTGAAAGCAGTTCCATGCTGAGAGATGTCTGCGTCTATGTGGACTCCTGCTGACGTCACAAAGGGTCTGGGAAAAAGTGATGGGGATCACATGACAGTTACCTGTTCCCACAGATTACATAGTCAGATGCTTAGCAGGCCCAAGTATAATTGTTATGATTTGCATAGTGATTTGTAATGAATGAGAGTTTATACTGTTTTTCTTCTGCTAATGTCACTATATAGATCTGAAAGCAAAATTTGATTTTTAAGATAAAAACATAAGAAATCTTACTGGGAGAAGAAGGAGAAAGAACTGAGAGGATTTCATGCTGTTCCAACCAAAAAGCTAAATACTGTCAATTAAGCAACAGGCTTCTCTGAAAGCAAAATTTCAAATAGGAGTCACATATTTCCTTCCAGCAATGGAATTTGTAATGAGAGCTGCACGTCTCATCCAGGTAATTGGCTTAGATTAAGAGATGTTTGTGCTTGTCAGAGGATAAAATTTACAACCCGGCATGCTTAGAAAAGGGTAAAATGTGGCCTTTCAGCTTAGCTGTTTTGTCTTACTGGTTTGGCTTGTACTCACTCTTCATTCGGTAAGATGGTGTCAAGCTTACTCTGAATTTTAGATTGAGCCAAAAAATGATCAACTTTTGATGCTTCATCCCTAGTGCAGTCTGAAAATCATTCTAGAGTCAGAGAAGTTCCATTCCCCTTGCACGCACTTAGTTGTAAGTGTTGTTTTGGCAAAGCTTGAAGCTACAAAGCACAGCTGTCATGTTCCTTCTCCACCTCAGCACATTTCATAGTAACTCTTGTCATTTGATTACATAGTAAATATCAGGTGGTGGCAGTTTAATTATATGATAATTACCATGATTGTACTAAGTAAATAGAGGATTATCTCTCTCCTTTAAAACCAGGGTGGGTTACACAATAATTATTCTTGGTCCTACTAAGCATTTTACCAAGTAATCTGCCAGAACATGTAATTATCCTCTCACCTCTTCACTTGCTTCTTTTCTCATTGCCTTTCAGAACAGAAATTAAAATTAGCCTTGTGGCTCCCAACCTCTCCATACACTCAGTACCCTTCTGCAACCTACTCCCTCACCGGCTTTTGCAAGACTGGAGTCTTGTCTCATCACCTCAGCAGGTATGTCTCAATAAGCAAGTGCATTGTACTGCTCGTCACAGTGTTTACAAACTCAGCTCATTTACATTTTTATTTTTAGAGGAAAGCATTTTAGCATAAGTAAGCTACCCCCGTGGTTCATGCTGCTGATAGGACAGAGTTAAATTTATCTCCACAGTTATGCTGATGAAAGTATGAATACATACTGTAGCCCAAAGCACTAACGATTGTTTTGGTTTTGAGTGCTAACCATTTGTGATTAACATTAATTTCAGATGGACTTTGTACTTTTACATATGCATATCTAATGATCTTTTCCCTGCAATTGGTATTACAAACATTTCATAAAGGCAATCCATCTATGTTGTCTTCCTGATATATTAACAATCGTGGTTCATGCCAAACTGTAGGAAATAAAAATTACCAGGCACTGAGGCAGTTTATATCTCATGGTTAAAGTTCAGACATGACAACTATCCTGATCAGAGCAGTGGAGGGAGTGGAGGGAACCATTTTATAATTAATCTTTACTCTTTTCACCCTTTCAATGGGGTCTGCAGGACGTTAAGGATTTTGTAGTGATTGATGGAGACTGAATTAGGTTTCTTACCTTATGTCTTCCCTGTGGTTTATTTGGGAATGTACTGCCATCACTAAGAAATCTTCCAAATACAGCAAGACAAACGCCATGATGGCTCTTTGGCTTTACATTGGTATAATACAATCAGAGCCCAACCATGGAAGCTAATCCTACCAGCTAACATTTGTCAGGGTGAGTTGTAATAAAATGCAATTTTGACTTCTAACACTCTCTGATAGCTATCGCATTTGTGACCTTCAAGAAAAAAAAAACAGCTTTCAACAAGATAGCCAGTTGGCTATGTCTGCACTGCAGAGTTTAGCTATGTCTGCACCATAGGTATCCCAGAAAAACTCTGCCACGTACAGGGAATGTGTCTGTTCTTCCAAAAAAGTTTTTGGATGAGCGGACACGGTTTTCAGCATCCCTGTAAACCTTGTTTTACGAGGAAGAAGGGATGTTCCAAAAAAGGGTTTTTTTCTACATTTTGCCCATTGTGGATGGGCCAAATGTCAGAAAAGCCTCTTTTGAAAAAGAAGCAGAAAAAGCTACATAAATTGCTGTTTGCAATATGCATAGCTTTTTCTGGAAGAACAGTGCAGTGTAATCATAGCATAGCCTTTCCACCTCACCCTCCTGCAATTTGGCAAGGTTTGTTTTAGTCTACTGAAATAGTTATACCAGTTAAAGTATAAACGATCAAAAGCAGGGACCATGTTCCTAAACAAGTTATACCAAGAGGAAATATGATAAAAATACTATTTCTCCATGTGTGTGAACTAGGACCTGATCCTACTGACATCCATTTCAATGGAAGCAGGATTGGGCCCAAAAGGCATATTTATAAACAGAAATCTTTCTCCTTCTCTCAGCATGCATTGGGAGCAGGTGTGGGTGGAAGAAAACCTTTGAGGTGTTGGAGAGAGAAAGATTAGACTCTTCTGCTCTAGCCTAAGAGTGATGAGCTAAAGCAGGCAAACAATCACAGTATCCAACACAAACGTGGACCATAAACCACAGCTGAGGACAACTGCACGGCTGTATCTAGACTGGTATGGTTTTGCAGAAATACTTTTAATGGAAAAGTTTTTCTGTTAAAAGTATTTCCGCAAAAGCACATCTAGATTGGCATGGATGCTTTTGTGCAAAAAGTGCTTTTGCGCAAAAGCATCCGTGGCCAGTCTAGACGCGATTTTGAACAAGAAAGCCCCAATTGCCATTTTAGCCATCGGGGCATTTTTGCACAAAACAGTTCTTCCCTGTCTACACTGGTCCTCTTGCGCAAGTATTCTTGCGCAAGAGGGCTTTTTCCTGAGTGGGAGCGTGAAAGTATTTGCGCAAGAAGCACTGATTTTGTACATTACAAAGTCAGTGCTCTTGCGCAAATTCAAGCAGCCGGTGTAGACAGCTGGCAAGTTTTTGTACAAAAGCACTTGCTTTTGCGCAAAATTTTGCCAGTCTAGATGCACCCCACCTGTTTTTCCCTCTCTATGGTGCACAAGGGGCACCCAATCTTAGGCTTCCAGATTCCAGACAATTTCCTCTCTTAGGCAGAGACACATCTCTCTCCCTCCTCTCTATGGTTCTCCTGGACTGCCTTAGGATGACCAGATGTCTCTATTTTATAGGGACGATCATGATATTTACAGCTTTGTCTTATGAAGGCACTTATTACACCTCCCCCCCCCCTCCTCCCCGTCTTGATTTTTCTCACTTGCTATGTGGTCACCCTACCCTGCCTACAGTAATTGCCCAGTAGGACAAACCCAAGCAAGCCTACTTTACCTTCTCCTCAGAGGCTATAAACATCACAATTGCCCATAAGTTACCATGTAGCTCTTTCTCAGCAAGCACATTTATTTATAGAGTGAATGCAATTCAGAGAAATATTCAAAATGATTAAAAAAAAAACCACTATCACCCCATCTCCAACAAGGGCTCTGGCAAGTCAGTCCTTCAAACCTTACTATGGGATTTTTCCTATGGATACATATTCATAATTGTTTTGGCTCAGAACAAGCACCCCCATGAGTACGTCATATTCATCCAATCTTTTGCAAGGAAAATTGAGGTCTTCCTTGGACAGAAGGTCCTGTTCATTTGCTTGATCAGCAGGAAAGCCCTGAGTCAGTTTAAACTATGGCTATCCAAAAGTCATTTTTTCCCCCCATGAGTCCCTGGAGAATCAGCACAGATAAGTATCTCCAGGCAGTAGTACTTATTTGTAGAGATAAAAATCAGAAGATTTACTCACTTTGTGCACTTTGTGGTTCTTTGAGACGTGGATCCCCATGGGAGCTCCACACTGGGGCTGTGTCTAGACTACATGCCTCTGTCGTCAGAGGCATGTAGATTAGACACGTAGGCAAAGGCAAATGAAGCCGCGATTTAAATGATTGCGGCTTCGTTTAAATTTACATGGAACACCCACGGGGACACTACTTGAAGAAAAAGCAATTTTCCTTATAACTCCTTGGCCACACACAAACACACAGGCTGTGTCTACACTGGCATGAATTTCTGGAAATGCTTAAAACAGAATAGTTTTCGTTATAAGTATTTCCGGAAAAGGAGCGTCTACATTGGCAGGCTGCTTTTCTGGAAAACCCCTTTTTCCAGAAAAGCGTCCGTGGCCAATGTAGACGCGCTTTTCCGGAAAAGAGCCCCGAGCGTCATTTTCGCAATCTGGGCTTTTTTCCGGAAAAGACTACTGTGCTGTCTACACTGGCCCTTTTCTGGAACAGTGTTACAGAATAAGGACTTATGCCTGAGCGGGAGCAGAATAGTTTTTCCGGAATAGCGGCTGATTTTGTACAGTAGAGCATCGTTGTTTTTCCGGAAATTCAAGGGCCAGTGTAGACACCTCGCAGCTTATTCCGGAAAAGTGGCTGATTTTCCGGAATAAGTGGCCCAGTGTAGACACTGCCACACAGACACACTTAGCTCCTGGAAGGCTGTGAGTATATGTCTACACTACCACCCTAGTTCAAACTAGGGTGGTAATGTAGTCAACCGGAGTTGCAAATGAAGCCCGGGATTTGAATTTCCCGGGCTTCATTTGCATCTTGCCGGGCGCCGCCATTTTTAAATGTCCGCTAGTTCGGACTCCGTGCCGCGCGGCTATACGTGGCATGAGCTAGGTAGTAACGAGGAGTAACGGTAGTTCGGATTAGGAAGCCTAGTCCAAACTACCTGGTTCGTGCCGCGTGTAGCCACGCGGCACGGAGTCCGAACTAGCGGACATTTAAAAATGGCGGCGCCCGGCAAGATGCAAATGAAGCCCAGGAAATTCAAATCCCGGGCTTCATTTGCAACTCCAGTTGACTACATTACCACCCTATTTCGAACTAGGGTGGTAGTGTAGACATACCCTGACCTCCTTCCCCATGGAATTACATTCAGTGCCTGCCCTATGATATTTAAATAGTGAGATCTGCCAAAGATATTCCAGAAAAAACAAGTAATCCTATAGCATCTAAGGGTACATCTACACTAGCCCCCTAGTTCGATCTGGTAAACCGCATTGCAGGAGGAATAACAGCTAATTAGATTTAGGGTTTTAATTCGGAATCCCATTTCACTGCCATGTGTAGACGCGGGCAGTTACTTCGGGCTAGTCAATTTCTAAAATGGCGACCGGCTGGGAACATGCTAATGAACAGCGGGATATTTAAATCCCGTGCTTCATTTGCAATTTCAGTCACCCTCATTAGCCTCCCTAGATCAAACTAGGGGGGCTAATGTAGACATACCCTTAGAGACTAACAAAATAAATATATAGTATCATGAGCTTTCATGGGCAAAATCCAATAATTGCTGTATCTGTCACTTTATGACTGGGTAGGAAATATATGTCATTCTTAGGACACCCCTTACTAGATTCTCTTCTTGCCATGGGAGAGAGCAGAATGAGAAGACAGAGGAATCTTATATTTCAATAGCACCATAATGCAATGTTTTAGAATACCTTTATAGAACCCCAAATGTTCTAGATACTTTTCCATAAGGGAAGTGACTAGACACAGAAATTTCTGCTCAAAATGCATATGGATTACAGAATTTGACTATTTCCAAATATGATTAATAGAAATTAGACATAGAAAACACTTACTACAGATTGAATCTATCTAGTCTGGAACCTGTGCTGAACCAGAGAATTTGCCGAACCACAGAAGGTCAATATTGTCTAGCAGCATTATCATGACTTCTGTAGCTTACTGGACTCTTCAAAGACATTTAGGGATAAATTAGAGCTAAATAACAGCACAGAATGCTGAGAGCCAGGGCTGGTTGCTATAAACAAACTGAACCATTGGAAACTTGGCCACGCCCATAAGTGCTTCAGAGGGGTAACCGAGTTAGTCTGTAACTGGAAAAACCTGAAAAACAATGAATAGTCTAACAGCACCTTAAAAACTAACAAAATATGTAGATCAGTGGTAGATCTTGGAGCCTCTGACAGGTGATCATGACTAGTTTGGCCAAGAGGCTATCAAGTGCAACACTTCAGCTGCCCTGTCCCCCCACTGCTGCTCATCTCCTGCCCTATTCCTTGGAGCTGCCCCTCCCCCTGGGAGCTTTTTGTGCAGGGCAGAGGAGGGAGAACAGGGGTGTTGATGTCAAGGTGCCCCCTCCCACTGTATCCTATCTCCACAGAGCAGAGAAGAGACAGGACTTGGGATGGAGTTTGCTGGTTGCTTTAGGGAGTGGTCTAGGGCCAGGGCAGGGGGTGACGCTGCCTCAGTCCCACTGCACCACCACCCAAGAGCTACCAGCAGTGCCCAGCTGAAGCCCACATCCCAAACTCCTACCCCAGTTATGACCCACCTCATGAACCCCAAGCCCCTGCCCTAGCCCCGAGTACCCCTGCATCCAAATGCTGTCCCAGAGCCTGCACCTAGAACCTCCTCCTACACCCCAACTGCCTGCCCCAGGCTCAGCTCAGAGCCCCTCTCACACTGCAGATCCCTTAATCCAAGACCAGAGTCTGTACCCCAACCCTCTGCCCCAACCTGATGAAAGTGAGTGAGGATGGGCAAGAGATGGAGGATGGTGTGAGCAGGGGTGGGGACTTGGAAAAGAAGCAGGAAGGAGGTGGGGCAAGAGTATTTATAGTTGCGGTAGATCTTGGATTGCACTTTCATCTCATGCTCAAAAAGGTTGGAGACCACTGATGTAGATGGTATCTTGAGCGTCTGTGGGTACAACTGAAGCTTCATCTGAAGAAGTGGGTTGTACCCACAAAAGCTCATGATACCATCTACATGTTTTGTTAGTCTTTAAGGTGCTGCTAGACTATTCGGGGGGGGGTTCAAGTTTTTCTATGATAAGTGGACATCTAGCTAATTAAAATAATGCTGGACCACAGATGTTGCCAGAGCAGAGAATGCAAGGTTGTTCCCTATATTCTTCTCTGCTTCATCAAGTCTTGTTTTAAATGGCTCTAGCCATGGTGCTCCAACTACTTCACTTAGGAAACTATATTTTAATGAATTATTAGAGATTTTTTTTCCTCTTGCATTTTTCTTTGCTTGATTTCAGTATGAATGGCAATTACTGAATTACTCTACTACACTATATACACAGTCATTTGTAGCTCATTTCCATTCTCATTAACAAGCTTTTCAATGCCCTTAAATACTAGGAAAGAATACTTGCAGCTATTAACAAATGCAGCATTCAGTGACATTAAAATCCTGCCTGATCACAGCCTTTTACTAGATATTGGATTGCTTGTTGGAAGTCAATTTTACAACAAACAAACACAGGCATGACATAAATCTCAGTGTTTTAGTTTTCAGATGTAATTATTTACCATATTATTCCTCAGGGTGAAAAACATAATGTGTGCAAATGAATTTAGATACACAGCCACTGATTTTCCAGTGGTGAAATAATTAAGACTATAAAACATCGCCTATAGCAAACAGCTATTGCGGGAGTCCCTTACATGTACTTATATGCATGGCAACCACAATTGGTTTGTCTTGATATGCTGTAACAATTTGTTTGTCTTTCTGTCAAAGCAGGTAAAATGCTTAGCATCCAAGCAAGTCCATAAGCGGCTGAAAAATCAAAATATTTAAACCAGTCTGACTGCGGTTTTGCATCAGAGAAAAATAACTATTACTGAATCAAAATAAATCAAGCTTGTTTTATTGAAGAGGCATATAAAAGCTTTCTTGTTAAGGATATTTCTTGTAGAAAGTACCATCTACCTCATAAGAGGAAAGTATGGAATTTTAACATTATGTGTCCCAGTTCTAATGCTACAAAGTTAATCAGCCATGCACTGACTACAATTGTATTCAAACAAGAAAATCATTCCAACAACCCAACAACAATACAATTAGGACAGTACCAACTATAAGCAATGAAATAGCTTCCTTCTTGCAGAAAGGGGAAAAAAAGATTTCTGGGTAGCTCATTTTTACTGCTACCAAAAGAATTTGTTAAATGCTCCAATTAAGTGTGCCATTCAATTTTGTTCTTTTTCTCTTAGGAAGCAGTGGCTACATTATTGTGAGTGTAGGTGACCTTTTATAGCACTAGATTGGAAGAAGAGATTTGCTTAACAATACAAGCCAGAGACAGAAAGAGAAAGAGAGAGAGAGAGAGAACCATGGTGCATTAAAATATAAATTACTCAACTGGAATAATTTTAGGTGTTTTAAAATACATCTTAGAATCCACACAGAAATTTAAGATGTTTTATGAAAACACTAAACTATGGGCACTTCACAAACATGAATACATTAAATTCTCTACCCTTAAGACGTAGAGAAGTATTTTAATACTTATTTGGGGGTCAGATTCTACCAGTTTATTCATCTAAAATTTCCATTAACTTCACTGGATATCTTGCTTGAATTAGGGACAGGTCATGTGCATCAGGCAGTGGTGAGCTGGTTTGCATATTGTCATATAAGGACAAGACCCTTCTAAACTATACCTATACAATGAATATTGGTTAAGGAATTCTAGTTCAGGTTCCTTATGCTTCCATTTTTCTATGGACCAAATGTCCAGGCTGCACGATATCTTCCACAATATACCATAGTGAGGAATGGCTATGGTGGACACGGGCCCCTCATTGAGAGTGGAATGTATGGGAAATGCATTCTGCCCATGGAGCTGCCCATAGGAATGAATGGAAGGTATCTGAACTACAACTCCCATAAAGGACTGTGGCATCATTTGTAATAAAAATATGAAGCTGTTGGCAGAAACATTTCAGTTTTTGATATTTCCTTGGAAAACTGAAAGTTTCCATGGATGCGGGACTATTTTCCAACTAGCTCTATCACTGACTTTACATGAATTATCAGCACATGAATAAGGTAAAAAATAAATAAACCATGATTGAGAACTTGGGTTTTTCCCCTAATAGGAATTCTGTTTGAGAGAGGGTTTAACAACAAAGGTTTAATGGTTGTGGATTTGGGCCTACGACTGCATATATTAAATGTCCATGCTCCCGGATATATTTTGCCACCCAGTATAACTATTATATGGATGATGTATCATTTGTTTACCATGCTTACAATGTGATCATTTTACACAATCTGAAACAAGTATTATATAATCTATGAAATAAACCCTTTGCATGTTTCTAATTAAGAGAATAAAATCCGATTTTGTCAGAATGAGACAATTTTCCTCCATTTCTTAGAATTTTTTAATTTGGATTTTTTAAAGGATAGTTAGAATGTTCAATTCTATTGGCCAGATCCTCTGTAAATCTGAGTAGTTCCATTGAAGTCAATGTCTATTTATACTAGCATCAATCGTTGATGGCTTTTCTATTCTAATGAATGCTCCTGCCTTTTCCCATTGTGTTTGCTTCACGTTATAGTGGGAGGCACTTTTCAGATCGCCATATAGTGTTCCTTGGTTTTAAATCTCTTTGTTATCAGACTTCTTTCATATAATTCTACTGCACTCTGGTTCTTAGATACAGTGAAGCTCATTGTAACCTTTACCACACAGTTTAAACTGTCTCTCTGTTTATGCACAATACATAGCCACCACAATAGAGCTACCTCTGACACTGCATGCTTCTTTTGGTGGCATGCTGAGGATGTACCTTGGGTAGCCCCCATATAATGAGTCTAAGTAGCGGAGTAGTCAGTGAGGCATGGCTTTGGTGAATAGAGTATAACTACACCTGAAAGGTGTGGGTACATATCTGAGTACACACCTAGAACTGCTCTTCATTCACACAAACTCTGCCTGCCAATCTGCACTACTACTTTTATTTGTCTAGTATCCTACTGCCAGAGTCTTTCCCAATTCAAGGAAAAGCTCTGGAGGGGAGTGGCAGTGGGAAAAGGGTCCAGGAGGGAAAGGGAGCTTTTCAATTACTTGAGCGGATGCAAGTTTGCTTTACATGGTGGCATGTGACTATACTTACCACTCACAGTGCTGAAAGCATTGTTTAGTGTTGAGGTAGCTGCAAGGACAAAACCATATTTTGTTCAGATAACTGCAAGCCAGCGGCAGTTAAAGCAATGTTTGTAGTGCCCTGGCTTTTCACGTTTTAGATGCCTGGATAGCTGCTCAAATTAAAGTTTCTGGTATTTTAAATCTCAGATTAGATCCACATCACATCTGCCAAACAATCAAAGTCACTTTCAGAGCAAGTGCCATGAATATCACAAATCTGTAATGTATCAATAACAACATAAATTGTCAGAGTCTCTTCAGAGTATCTTAACTGTAATGCCATCTCACTACCTATGCATAATTGTTATTTCCAAGACAAGCTTGTTTTGGAGGCTTTCCTGAAAAGACATTCTGTATCTTCTTGTAGTCTGACTCCTGATTTTCTTTCCTTATAAAGCTGCAATTACTTATCTTCATTTTTCCCTTAAAAAGGATGTTAAGACAATGTCATCTAGGAGAGTGAAAATACAGATTTGCAGTTATCTCTGTGGATAAACATTTCATTCACGTTAATTTTTATTTCTGGGATCACAAGTGAAATACAATATTTCCCTATACTTGAATGAAATGTGTAATCAAACCCTATGAGTGAATACTCAGATGTCTCCAGATATTTATGTATCCCAAAAAGTTTCACAAATCTGAACTGGAAATCTATTTGCTAGTTAGTTGCTATCTCCACTTAAAAATTTTCATAATCTAAAACAAAACCATATAATTTGAGTGATCATTTAACTTGGAATACCAATATGTACTACTGAATAACTGGGAGTAAACCATATAGCATGATTCTTTTGTTTAAGATCATCATCAGATATTTTCAAATATCAGATATATTTGCAAATATAATAGGATATGTGTAAATGATTTACAAAATCAAAAAAAGTCCGCAACTGTTCAGAATTTTGTGTTCTATTGTGACTATTGGACCACAACTAGTATTACGAGCCAATATCCAAATAGTTATGATATTTACATGGAACATATTTAAATGTAAGGTAAACCTCATTAAACTAGTTTTCAAATTGTTGGCCTATTTACAATATCCCATGTCTTTACCATGTCAAAAGCAAACTATTAATCGGTTAGGGTACGTCTAAACTACATGGCTCCGTCGACGGAGCCATGTAGATTTGTTGTTTTGGCAAAGGCAAATGAAGCCGCGATTTAAAGGATTGCAGCTTCATTTACATTTACATGGCTGCTGCGCTGAGCCAACAAACAGCTGATCAGCTGTTTGTTGATTCAGCGCGCTAGTCTGGACGCTCCCCTGCCGACATCAAAGCCCTTTGTCGGCAGCCCCAGTAAACCTCATCCCACAAGGAATAACGGGGCTGCCGACAAAGGGCTTTGATGTCAGCAGAGGAGCGTCTAGACTAGTGCACTGAGCGGACAAAAAGCTGATCAGCTGTTTGTCGGCTCAGCACAGCAGCCATGTAAATGTAAATGAAGCCGCGATCATTTAAATCGCGGCTTCATTTGCCTTTGCCTATGTGTCTAATCTACATG
Organism: Pelodiscus sinensis; assembly: GCF_052426305.1. Taxonomy (NCBI): domain Eukaryota; kingdom Metazoa; phylum Chordata; order Testudines; family Trionychidae; genus Pelodiscus; species Pelodiscus sinensis. The sequence goes on from NC_143055.1 coordinate 46,346,797, forward strand.
CCTCTGACGACAGAAGCATGTAGTCTAGACACAGCCTTAGAGCTGAATAACTAACCAGTTGATACAATGTGTTCTCAAGCTCTTTCTAATCACTTATCAAGTAGCACTCGATTCATTTTCAGAGAATAGCAGAATGATTTACAAGCTAACAGCTGCTTTTGTGGAAAAACTTGCCAGCTGTCTACACTGGCCGCTTGAATTTCCGCAAGAACACTGACGATCGCATGTAAAAAAAATCAGTGCTTCTTGCGGAAATACTATGCTGCTCCCGTTCGGGCAAAAGTCCTTTTGCGCAAAGGCTTTTGCGCAAAAGGGCCAGTATAGACAGCTCAGATTTGTTTTGCGCAAAAAAGCCCCAATTGCCGTTTTTGCACAAAAGTGCATCTAGATTGACACGGACACTTTTCCGCAAAAATCTAGACGCTCTTTTCCGCAAACGGAAAACTTTTCTGTTAAAAGCATTTGTGGAAAATCGTGCCAGTCTAGACATAGTCTTGGTGTTTTAGTGTATTTTCCAAAACTGCTTTGTTTTTATTAAAAACAACCTGGTTAAGAAATCTATTGTCTATTGTTTCTATTAGGATTTTAAACACTCCCTAAGTGCAAAATCTGATGAAACCTGTTGAATCCTGAATATTCTTAAAATGTAATAACCAGTGTGATAAAAACAACAAATGGTCTGGATGCACTTTATAGACTAACAAAACATGTAGATGGTATCATGAGCTTTTGTGGGCAAAGCCCACTTCTTCAGCAACATCTACACGTTTTGTTAGTCTATAAAGTGCTATCAGACCATTTCTTGTTTTTTTTCTATACAGACTAACTCAGCTACCCCCTGAAGTTAGCATGATAAAGAATTTTACATCAATTATTTGAGAATTAGCCATGAGCATGTAGGCCTACTATCTTTATCCAAGGGCAACAAATAGTATCATAAGTAGATCTATTAAGATAGACATGACTGAGCTAGCAAGATGTAGAGTAGGCTAAGAATTGACAACAGAAAATAGTTTATACAAGCCAGTGACTATACCCCCTGTGGAATTGGATGTGTCGTATCTCTTTTCAGCACTAGTGCTGCCAGTATAGAATCCTGTAGTATATCCTGCTCAAACCTATCAGCAGCTGTCATATGTTTTATATACTCTGTGAGCAATACTTGCATTTAATATTTATTTAAAAAAATGAAAATGAAGTATTTAATTGTTATTAAGAATATGCCTAAGTTAAAAACAGGAAGTGTATTTTTTTGAAACACGTAAACCTGCCTTATTTATTTTAGGCTCCCCTAATGCCATGTTGCATAGCCAGGGGTAACCTTATTTAACTTACTGATTATGTACATGTCTGAAATTATTAGAAATACTATTTTAAGAAGAAAAAAAATGTGACTGTATTAACTGGCTAATATGGTATTAAGTTAACACATTCACTCCTTTTGTGTAGTATCCTAATAGTGCAAGCTTCCTCTCTGTAAGGTGAGCTCTTACATGAATAATTATATGCTGACTCCTATCAGTAAGGCTTACATAATCAGGCCTTAACTTATTTTACTTCTGTTGTGAGAGCTGGAAAACACAGTTTGACTTAATTAAATAAAAGCATTAAACTCAGAGATTTTTCTACACAGAAGTAAATACATAATTTAGTACATGGGTCATCTTGAATGGGATATTGAAAATGGAATAATTATAACAAAAAAATGCAAATTAACCTGCCAGTTACTAAGATTGCTAAGACAACTCTTCTCTTTCAGAATGGAAGAATCAGAATGCAGAAACTTTAAGGGGAAAAATCTCAAGCGTTTCCAGAAACAAGTAGCTTCTAAATGAGCGAGGGAGAGAAGGAAAGAAAATGAAGGCCCATATGCTGAAATGTATTTAGGTACCTAATTCTCTGTGATTTCAGTGGAAATTAGGCACCTAAAACCGTTCAGGATCTGGGCTGGAGTGATTCTACAATATAAAAAGGAGGTAAGAAAAAAAAATTAAAATATATAGCCCTGATGTTCTGAAAAGTTGCAAAACCATTCCAGATTAGTCTCACCAAGCAAAATCAAATAAAGGTCACTGCTTAGAACTGAGACAAAAATTAAAAACATGGTGACTAGCCTACTTTTGGATGATTTTGAGTGAAAATGGAAACACAAACTACAGTGAGAGGAGATTAAATGTCGCAATGTTATTTAGAAGTCTAGGTATCATTATCAGCCATCATCAGGAGACTTTCTATCAGCTTTAATGGGGATCAGGCCTTAAGAAAGGGAGAAATACAAGGTAACTTCTCCCTTCTGAATCTCCTGTGGTGTCCTGAATCTCCTGTGGTGTCCTGATACAAATAGTCTAGTAGCACCTTAGGGTATGTCTACACTACCCTCCTAGTTCGAACTAGGAGGGTAATGTAGGCATACCGCACTTGCAAATGAAGCCCGGGATTTGAATTTCCCGGGCTTCATTTGCATAAGCGGGGAGCCGCCATTTTTAAAACCCCGCTGGTTCGAACCCCGTGCAGTGCGGCTACACGGGGCTCTAACTAGGTAGTTCGGACTAGGCTTCCTATTCCGAACTACGAGGTTTCATTTGCAAATCCCGGGCTTCATTTGCAAGTGCGGTATGCCTACATTACCCCGCTAGTTCGAACTAGCGGGGTAGTGTAGACATACCTTAAAGACTAACAAAACATGTAGATGATATCATGATATTTTGTGGGTACAACCCACTTTTTCAGATGCTTCTGGTCAGTCTTCTACATTATAATTTCTCTGAGGAAAGAACTGTTTTTATATTTGTTTTCTGTACAACACTGAGCCCACTGTTTGTATTTTACTAATAAGATAAATACAGAACGTGATTTAAAATATATTATTTCTGGAATTTATCGTAGCTACTTAGGTAGCTAACTTGAACATTTGGACTAAGACAACATTTCAAAACCATAACTCTGCAATAGCATTCTCCTACCCTGTTAAATGAGATCCTGTCATGATGATGAATATAACTTCAAGAAGGCGCCAAAACCAGCAAAGGAGATAGATGTAATCCACAACTCAGGCTGAACTAATGGACTAAAGTAATATGAATAAATACTGATTATTTATTCTCATGAGAACTTTAGACTAACATTTTCTGAATTCTAACAGTGAGAAGAGAATTTCATGATAAATACAGTATCTTCAATTTACTGGTAATGTTTTTTGTATTTGGAAACTATGCAAGTTGCATTTCTCTTTATATAAACAACTTTTAATGATCTGATACTTTTTGTATTTTCAACTGTATTTTTTAAAACTCACCTTCCAGTTTTTGTTCCCCCAACCTTAAATACAGGCAGTCCCCGAGTTACGCGGATCCAACTTATGTCGGATCTGCACTTACGAACGGGGCTCTCTCGCCCCGGAGCTCACAGGCAGCGGGACCGCCCAGAGCGCAGCGGTCCCGCCACCTCGACCTCCGGGGCGAGAAAAGCTGCTCCGGGTGCCCCTGGTCTGCTGGGGACCATCTCCAGCAGACCACGGACACTTGGAGCAAAGCCGGGGAGGCGAGGGTTCCCGCGCCTCTGAGGCTTTGCTCTGGCAAAGCCGGGGAGGCGCGGGACTCTGCTGCCACTGCGGCTTTGCTCCCCGTGTCCCTGGTCTGCTGGGGGGGGGGGGCGCAGCTAGTGCCCCCCCCCAGCAGACCAGGGAGATGTGGAGCAAAGCCCCGGGCCTGTGATAGAGCAGGTGGGGCGCTGCCGGTTGGTCCAGCAGCACCGCTCCTTGGCGCTACTGGACCAACCCGGCAGCACCCCAGCTGCTCTGCCCCAGGAGTCCTGATTCAGCCTCATTCCACGAGGAGTAACGGTAGTTCAGACTAGGAAGCCTAGTCCGAACTACCTAGTTCATGCCGCGTGTAGCCACGCGGCACGGGGTTCGAACGAGCAGGGATTTTAAAATGGCGGCGCCCAGTTTATGCAAATGAAGCCCGGGAAATTCAAATCCTGGGGCTTCATTTGCAAGTGCGGTATGCCTACAATACCCTCCTAGTTCGAACTAGGAGGGTAGTGTAGACATACCCAGACAGCTATATTACATTTAACATTTAAAAACCTCTCAACAACATGTTGCTATACGTTAGATTATATTAAAGCATTGCTAATTGTATAGAAAATGCTACTTTTACATGATAAAACTAAGTTCTAAGTATAGTTCTAAACTTATGTGCATAAGTTCAACTTTAGCTTTGGTTCAACTTGCCAAGGCATGGTGATAAGGTGGTTTGTTTTTGGTCTTCCTATTATAATCACATCCCTTTCACAATATTCTCTCTTATTTTTTATACTGTGTATCAATGTATATCATGCAAGCAGAAAGTGATCATTGTGTAAAATTGAGGTACACGGTGTTAATGAATGAACAAATTACAAGGATAAAAAAGTCATTTTAGGACAAGTTTCAGATAAAGATACCATGCATTGCAGGTATAAAGTAGAATGGCAGGATGTGCATTACTGGATACAACATACCAGAACCATACAACAATAATAGAAAGGTGCTGTGGGTGTCCTGCATGTCTTTGCAAAATCAGGGTCTTGTTTTATCAGACACACATATAGTAATAAAACTGCCTCCTGTTGAGCTCTCCATCATAGCCAGTGGTCACTCTACAGAACCCTGTCTCCCTACCCTCAGCCCTATAAGAGCTACACACGGGTGTCTTTCTGGGTTAACTCCTGCCTGGGGCTGGTTTTGTAGCAGAAACAGTTCAAAACAATCTTCAGGGTCCCAAAATGGAATTAATCACCACAATACAAAAAGGCCACACTCAGCTCTAGGAAAATGGATTGGGATTGCTTCTCAGAAAACCATATAGAAAGGAGGCAGGTGAAAGGGTCTGGCTGGGAGTGCACCTTCCCCCATCTTGAACTGCTTCCATCTTAAGACCCACCCCCACCCCCAGGTGTCCTTAAGGGGGCACAGGGGAGGTAGATGAAGCTTTTCCCCTAATTCATAGAGCTCATTGTTCCCATTTGTTAGGGAGCAAGGGGAAAAAGCAGTTTGCTAGATTCCTCATTCTGTGGAGCGCAGGAGGCTGACAAACCTCGATCTATCCCAGTTGGGAGATATGTGCCCTGGCCTGTGCCCACTGGAGCTGCAGCAGCCCTGGGGAGGGGCTTCTCACCTGGCCCCGTAGTGCTGCGGTGAGAGAAGGCTGGATTTGTCCTCTTTTCCTGGGGCAGCCTGTCTACTGAACCCCTCAACCCTTTCATTTTATTTTTGCAAAAATATATCTATATATATAGATATATATAGATATAGATATATAAAATTGAGTTAAGGACGTGAGCAATACTGGGTAAATCTTCTAGAAGTAAATAATTTGAAAAAATATCCATCCAATATATTGATTGACACCACAATCCATTCTTAGATATTCCATGGGAAGGGAAACAAGCTACATTTGTCAAGTAAAGCATGTATTGTAAATTATTCACTTATCTCTGCATAGGTCTGATCCTGCAGTCCTTGAGCACCTAACATTTCTTTTAAAGTTGATAGTCCCCTTTTATTCAGCTACTCCTGAGGGATTCGTATAACCATCTTCTGGCTCCTGATCTCTGCCATCACCTAACTATTCCTTCACAGCTCAGTATGTCCCTCAGTCCCGTATTGCCTGCTTTTTTCACCTGTTTGCACCAACAGATACCTGGCTCTCCTGCTCTGACTCCACCTCTTCTGTTACATGATGGAGTCTCCTCTAATTCTCCATGCTCTAGTGGCAACAAATTTATACCATCATATCAGGTATTGGGAAAAAAGACCATACTCTAAGGCTGTGTCTAGACTACATGGCTCCATCGTTGGAGCCATGTAGATTAGACAGATAGGCAAAGGCAAATGAAGCCGCGATTTAAATGATCGTGCCTTCATTTAAATTTACATGGCTGCCGTGCTGAGCCGACAAACAGCTGATCAGCTTTTTGTCCACTCAGCGCGCTAGTCTGGACGCTCCCCTGCCGACATCAAAGCCCTTTGTCGGCAGCCCCGTTATTCCTCGTGGGATGAGGTTTACTGGGGCTGCTGACAAAGGGCTTTGATGTCGGCAGGGGAGCGTCCAGACTAGCGCGCTGAGCCGACAAACAGCTGATCAGCTGTTTGTCGGCTCAGCGCGGCAGCCATGTAAATTTAAATAAAGCCGCGATCATTTAAATCGTGGCTTTATTTGCCCTTGCCAAAAAAACAAATCTACATGGCTCCATCGATGGAGCCATGTAGTTTAGACGTACCCCACCTGACATAGCTATGTTGATGGAAGAGAATTTGTCAGTACAGGTAATATTGTTGGGGTATGCTCCTACACCAGCATAAAAAATTTCTCTCAGGCTACATCTACATTGCACATCCTTGTGTAAGAAGATATGCAAATGAGGCACTGTGATGAATATCGCTGCACCTCCTTTCCATACCTAATGAGCCACCATTTTTGCGCAAGGGGCTTTTGCGCAAGAAGGAGCAGTGTAGACTGCTCCTTCTTGCACAAAAACCCCCTCTTGTGCAAGAGCCATTCTGCTTGAAAATAAGTGGCAGAACAGCTCTTGTGCAAGAGGGGTTTTTTGCTCAAGAAGGAGCAGTGTAGGGCAGGGGACTGGACTCGATGAGCTCTCGAAGGCCCTTCCAGTTCTAGTATTCTATGATTCTATAACAAAGTAACATATGCATTTACACACAAACACACACACACCCTGCTGATGGAATAGTTACCAGTCTGTTCCTTGGCCCAATCTATTGGCCAGATAGATCAGGTGCAAGGGAGGGAGCCGAGTTCTTGTCAGTCCGGACTGATGCTCCACTTGGTCTTTGCAAGACAGAACCCGAAGAACCATATAAGATACCCCATCATTTATAGGACTTTTCTTCCATGCAAGTCTATGCATTTTGCCTTGTCAGGTCTTAATCAGCCACTTGGTATCACAATCAATCTTTCTAAGACATGTGCTTATCAGGAAGAAGTTGTTCTCATAGTCATTTGATATCCATATGCTAACAACCTCTCGGGGGTATTGTCCTTCCAGCGAAAGTTGTTATCGGTTCCCTATCAAGGGGTGCTTACCACTAACTTCAGAGTTCTTCAGTCTGCATCTTCAGTTTGCTTCCACTTAGTTGATAATTTTTGGTGCTTCTGACCATTTGAGCATGCAGTGGCCTTCACACTTATCTCTCCTAAAACATTCTCTTTCATTCACACAAACAATACATTTACAGAATTGTAGCATGGAACAAAGGGGTACTTCTAGTCATTTTAACAAAATTACAAAGTCTTTCAACATTAAACTTCTTTCTATCTACTAGAGGGCCTTGCCTAATATTAACATCACTATATATTACAATATTCCATCTCTTCACTTCAATATGCTAACAGAACTGGAGCTAAGTTAGCAAAGCTGCCTGGCCTGTCTGAGGCCTACATTCTTGTATTTAAGTTTAATCCAAACCTTTTGCTGTAACATACATTTATTATAACTGATTTATTAGTTACAAAATTCCAATTCCAGTGCTTCAGGAGAGCATATCCTACACCTTAAGGAGAAGTGATATCTGTCTTCCTAGTCAAAGTTTTAAATTAATGTATTGAACTGAGTTGAAAACAAAAGGATTTAAACAAAATATTTTGCTGAAACAAAATTCAAATATCTTACCATGATGATAACTAGCTTCTTAGGGTATGTCTACACTGCACACTTATTTTGAAATAAGCTATGTTGGAATAGTTATACTGAAATAGCATGTCTACACTACAGACAAGCCTAAAAATTAGTCTGAGGCAGACTTCCCTAATGTAAACATGCTATCTCAATTTAAAGCCCCAGGAGGCACTGGGAAGGAATAACTTAGCCCCTCACCAGGGCCATTCTATTTCAAAATAACATCAGTTGAGCATCTACACATGCCTTATTTAGAAATAGCTATTTTGGAATAGGTGTTATTCATCGAAGAATGAGGTTTACAGATATTGGAATAAGCCATCCATTATTTCAAAATGATTTTGAAATAACAGAATGGCTGTGTAGATACTCACATTGTTATTTCAAAATAACGCTAGTTATCTTGAAATAATGGTGTAGTGTAAATGCACCCTTAGAAAACTATTCAACTGCTCACATCGTTTGAGAAGAGCCTGTGCATGATTTAATGAAAGTTAGAGAAAATAATTGACTAAAACAGAAATTAAATATATGGAAAATCTATTTAATTCTACATCTGATTGAAATTTTTCTGGTTTGTTCATCAGAAAATGCCAATTTCCTGATATGGAAAATTTGTAGGCAAATATGCCAATTTTGACCAACTTTCATCTATCAAAAAATCAAAATAGTAAGTTTTGACAAGATTGGAATGGAACATTTTGAATTTGCATTTTGAAATGTCATCAGTTGGAATATTTTGTTTAAAAAAATTATAACTACAAAATCAAAATGAAACATTTTGATTGTCCACAAACAAAGTTTTTAACAAAATTCAATTGTAGAGGAAGTTTCAAATTTCATTCTGATTCACAAAGAAAGAAAATTTTAAAATAATGGAATTTTTCATTAAACTTAATTTCCCGAACAACTCTGCTTAAGTCATTATTTCCCAAGATGATGTATTATACTGTTGTTGTATCAATGTTGGTTACAGGATTTGAGACGTTAGTCCAGTACAGTTTATGGCTGAGCCCAAACCTTTTTTTAAGTGGAATCTAGAGGGAGCAGCATTTTGAAGCTATATACAAAAAAGCAAAGTTTTACCAACAGATGAAACCAAAGAAACCTCAATTATAATGGTTTATGGTAAAGTAATGCTATTAACAGAATTTTATTTCCTAGTTTTTAGTGTAACCACTGAAAGAAAAGTTTGGTTCCCTGACAATAGAAGACTGCTCGATGTGTCGTATTAACAGGTCTAATATATTTGGGGATTGACTTTAGATGTAAGTAATGGATAGATTCAATTATTTTATAATCTTATGGTTAGTTCTGTTTATGCTGGAAGCACTTCTCCGTATGTTTTTGCTAATAATGTTTTGTTAGTTACATGTGTTTTTGTTGACAGCATGTTTAGTTATAATATAATATAGTTTTTAAAAACATTTTAAAGAAGAACAAAGGACTGTATGTTTATTTTAAAAGCAATCAGTTTTCAATACATAAAAATGGCAATGTGGATAGGCTTGTTTACCTACACTGTAGAATACTTTGCATTTTAAAAGAAAGTAATTCTCAGTGTACTGTAGTTGTTTCTTATTTGACAGTGAATCTAAGTACACAATTAAATCATAGAGAAAATACACTAAAAAACTAATGCTGATTTGTATGGCTTGTGAAATAATGAACATGTTCTGTTCACAGCCTTGGCCATTATAATGTTATTACATAGTCATTAAATTGAAGCTGTTATTCCACTGTTAAAACAACAGATCAATATCCATTACCATTCACTGATGGTTGGTGCCAAAATGAGATTATATACTAAATGAGCCACAGACAAAGTAATGATCCCTCTACTTTGATATATTTAAAGGCATTTCTTAAAGCAGATAATTTTCTTGAGAGAGAACAAATTATCTATCATATGCCCTAGCTAGGTGAATAAAAATGTGCTTTCATTATCTAGTATTTCACACAGCATTGTGTTTTCTGAAGTAAAAACTAGCATACAACACCTTAAGTAAAATTATTAATTTGTTAGAGAACTTTCTTCATTGCTCATATTTCTGGAGTTAGCATCCTGATCATAGAATCACAGAATCATAGAATCATAGGACTGGAAGGGACCTCGAGAGGTCATCGAGTCCAGCCCCCCGCCCTCAAGGCAGGACCAAGCTCCACCTATACCATCCCTGACAGATGTCTATCTAACCTGTTCTTAAATATCTCCAGAGAGGGAGATTCCACCACCTCCCTTGGCAATTTATTCCAATATTTGACCACCCTGACAGTTAGGAATTTTTTCCTAATGTCCAATCTAAACCTCCCCTGCTGCACTTTAATCCCATTACTCCTTGTCCTGTCCTCAGAAACCAAGAGGAACAAATTTTCTCCTTCCTCCTTGTGAAACCCTTTTAGATATTTGAAAACCGCCATCATGTCCCCCCTTAATCTTCTTTTTTCCAAACTAAACAAGCCCAGTTCATGAAGCCTGGCTTCATAGGTCATGTTCTCTAAACCTTTAATCATTCTTGTCGCTCTTCTCTGTACCCTTTCCAATTTCTCCACATCGTTCTTGAAATGTGGCGCCCAGAACTGGACACAGTACTCCAGCTGAGGCCTAACTAGTGCAGAGTAGAGCGGCAGAATGACTTCACGAGTTTTGCTTACAACACAGCTGTTGATACAACCTAGAATCATATTTGCTTTTTTTGCAACAGCATCACACTGTTGACTCATATTCAACTTGTGGTCCACTATGACCCCTAGATCCCTTTCCGCCATGCTCCTTCCTAGACAGTCGCTTCCCATCTTGTATGTATGGAACTGATTGTTCCTTCCTAAGTGGAGCACTTTGCATTTCTCTTTATTAAACCTCATCCTGTTTACCTCTGACCATTTCTCTAACTTGCTAAGGTCATTTTGAATTATGTCCCTATCCTCCAAAGAAGTCGCAACCCCACCCAGTTTGGTATCATCTGCAAACTTAATAAGCGTACTCTCTATCCCAATATCTACATCATTGATGAAGATATTGAATAGTACGGGTCCCAAAACAGACCCTTGAGGAACTCTACTTGTTATCCCTTTCCAGCAGGATTTAGAACCGTTAACAACCACTCTCTGACTACGGTTATCCAGGCAATTATGCACCCACCTTATCGTGGCCCTATCTAAGTTATATTTGCCTAGTTTATCAATAAGAATATCATGCGAGACCGTATCAAATGCCTTACTAAAGTCTAGGTATATGACATCCACCGCTTCTCCCTTATCCACAAGGCTCGTTATCCTATCAAAGAAAGCTATCAGATTAGTTTGGCATGACTTGTTCTTCACAAACCCATGCTGGCTATTCCCTATCACTTTATTACTTTCCAAGTGTTTGCATATGATTTCCTTAATTACCTGCTCCATTATCTTCCCTGGGACAGATGTTAAACTGACCGGTCTATAATTTCCTGGGTTGTTCTTATTCCCCTTTTTATAGATGGGCACAATATTTGCCCTTTTCCAGTCTTCTGGAATCTCCCCTGTCTGCCATGATTTTTCAAAGATCATAGCTAAAGGCTCAGATACCTCCTCTATCAGCTCCTTGAGTATCCTGGGATGCATTTCATCAGGACCTGGTGACTTGCTGACATCTAACTTTCCTAAGTGATTTTTAACTTGTTCTTTGTGTATCCTATCTTCTAAACTTACCCTCTCTCTGCTTGTATTCACTACGTTAGGCACACCTCCAGACTTCTCCGTGAAGACCGAAACAAAGAAGTCATTGAGCATCTCCGCCATTTCCAAGTTTCCTGTTACTGCTTCTCCCTCCTCACTAAGCAGTGGGCCTACCCTGTCCTTGGTCTTCCTCTTGCTTTTAATGTATTTATAAAAGGTCTTCTTGTTTCCCTTTATGCCTGTAGCTAGTTTGATCTCATTTTGTGCCTTTGCCTTTCTAATCTTGCCCCTGCATTCCCGTGTTGCTTGCTTATATTCATCCTTTGTTAGTTGTCCTAGTTTCTATTTTTTATATGACTCCTTTTTTATTTTGAGATCATGCAAGATCTCCTTGTTAAGCCAAGCTGGTCTTTTGCCATATTTTCTATCTTTCCTACACAGCGGAATTGTTTGCTTTTGGGCCCTTAACAACGTCCCTTTGAAATACTTCCAACTCTCCTCAGTTGTTTTTCCCTTCAGTCTTGCTTCCCATGGGACCTTACCTACAAGTTCTCTGAGCTTATCAAAATCTGCCTTCCTGAAATCCATTACCTCAATTGTGCTGGTCTCCCTTCTACCTTTCCTTAAGATCATGAACTCTATTTTTTCGTGATCACTGTCCCCTATACTGTCTTCCACTTTCAAGTTCTCAACTAGTTCCTCCCTATTTGTTAAAACCAAATCCAGAACAGCTTCTCCTCTGGTAGCTTTTTCAACCTTCTGAAACAGAAAGTTGTCTCCAATGCAGTCCAGAAACTTATTGGATAGCCTGTGCCTCGCTGTTTTAGTTTCCCAACATATGTCTGGATAGTTAAAGTCCCCCATCACCACCAAATCTTGGGCTTTGGATAGTTTTGTTAATTGTTTAAAAAAGGCCTCATCCACCTCTTCCACCTGGCTAGGTGGCCTGTAGTAGACTCCTAGCATGATATCACCCTCGTTTTTTACCCCTTTTAGCTTAACCCAGAGACTCTCTACACAGCTATCTCCTACGTTCATCTCCACTTCAGTCCAAGTGTGTACATTTTTAATGTACAAGGCAACCCCTCCTACCTTTTTTCCCTGTCTGTCCTTCCTGAGCAAGCCGTACCCTTCCATACCAACATTCCAATCATGCGTCCCATCCCACCAGGTTTCTGTAATACCAAAGATATCATAGTTGTATTTATTGGTTAGCAATTCCAGTTCTTCCTGCTTATTACCCATACTTCTCGCATTTGTATATAGGCATCTAAGATACTGATTTGATCTTGCCTCCCTGTTGTTCCCTGACCCTCCTTTCTCCTTGCCATTATAGGCCGTATTCCCCCCCATTTCCAACCCATCTCCCAGTCCCGCACATGCAGCACTTAACATGATTTATGCATGTTCTGCAGTTATGAGTGTTATGTTCATACTGGGTCTGCAGCTTGCCCGCTATCTGCTAGAGGTCAGTGTATCTTTGCGGGAGGTAGGCTTAGAGTCTTTAAAAAAAATATTCTGAGACGCTCATGCTCAAGTCTCTTTCACAGCACCAGAACCTTAGAATCATAGAAATGTACAGCTGGAAGGGAATTCAGGAAGTCATGTAGGCCTGGTACACTACATGGGAAGGTCGAAGTAAGATACTTAACTCCACTTACGTAAATTATGTAGCTGGAGTTGATGTATCTTACCTCTTATTTCTGCATCATCCACATAGTGGGAGGCTGAAGGGAGCTACCCTTACTCCTCATGAGGAGCAGGAGTACTGACGCCAATTAGGGTGCCCTTTGAGTTTGATCTAGTGGGCCTATACTACACATTCTAAATCCAACCTCAGAACCATGGCACCATCAATTTTCCATCTAGCGTAGATGTGCCCCAGTCTAGCACCTTGTACCTCATACCTAGATCACCTTTAACAGGTTTTTCTGAAAAATCTGCAAGCTCAACCTACTTTTGTAACCTGTTCCAGGGTTTAACTTTCCTTATAGCTACAGGTTGAAATTCTAAAATTGGTAATCTCTGATCTGGGAACATCCGTGTTCCAAAAGGACCACAGATATTTCTGGACCAGAGAGGCCACTGGGAGTGGGGATGGCAAGAGTCAGAAGCACAGCCCTGGCTGGTGGCAGTAAGACCAAAGGCTCCTCTCCCCCGTCCAGAAAAATCCCTGGTTTGGGACCAATCAGGTCCCAAGAGTTCTAGACCAGGGAGGGAGGTCTGACCTGTAGAAAGTTTTTTCTAATATCCAGACTAAATCTCTCTTCGCTGAAAACTGAGCCAATTATTTCTTGTCCTACCTTTGGTGGATATGGAGAACATCTCATCGCTGTCCATTTTATAATCATCTTTTACATATTTGAGAAATGTTATCATATCCATCCCCAAGATTTCTCTTCCATAGATTAAACATGCCCAATTGTTTCAACCTTTCCTCATAGGTCATACTTTCTAAACAGTTTATCATTTTTATTGCTGTCCTCTGAACTTTCTCCAATTTGTCCACATCTCCCTTAAAATGTGATGCCCAGAACTGAACACAGGACTCCAGCTGAAGCCTTACCTGCACCAAGTTAAGCAGAAAAATTACCTCCTGTGTCTCTTAGGCTATGTCTATGTTGGAGTGTGTAAAAATTAATAGGGGTCTGGAATGGCTGTACATTAGTGGATAAGGGGTCTATCCAGAAAAGGCATTGCCATTGCCCTTCAAACATGTTTTTCCCTTTGTCCTGGCAACCCTGGAAAATAGATAAGCATGCAGCTTGACTTTGTTGTGTCTTTTGCTTATGCTCATTGGCTCTGCATGACAATCCCTTGTAATCTCTCTGTTACCTGTTAGTTTGTAGCATAGGAAGTGTTGATTCAGTTAGAAATTCTGTAAATAGTAATTAGGGATGGGTATAATTGTATTCATTATTTGCTTATTAATATTCATTTTATGGGAGTTAACATTACTAAATAAGGAAAAGTAGTGACAGACATGTGAATTAACATACTAAAAAAGATAAAAAGGTGTGATTGTCACCAGGTTGTTGCCACTTCCATATTGTGTTGAATGTCCAAAGTAAACATGCCTAGGCAAGAAAGCAGTCCTTTGTACCCCATCTGCTCTAATTTATCTAAATATTCTTTAATCCATTATTTCCCTTTTATTTGGCTTGTGTTCTTCCCCCCACCCTCCACCCCTTGTTAATATTAATTGAAGTTAGCTCCATAACAAGTCAACATGACCACAACAAAAAGGGCTGGGTTTGATTGCTTGCAAAAGGAACACATTATCTAACTAAGGAATTCAACAGAAAAAAATGTTGGGTATAGAATTCAATCTGAGTTGCTTATAATATTTGCTATTGTTTTGTTATTTTTGATATTAAACTAAGAACTTCTGTGCAATTTATACAAAGTATACGTACTTTATTTTCTTAACCAGGAATTTGGCAGTTTTGACAGCCTGAAGGCATATATGCAGGGTAAAAATAAATAAATCCATAGTTACGAAGAGACTGCTAGAGTTTCTTCTATAGCATTATATGCAGCTACTTTTAGTGTAAAGTACATATCCCAGTATGACAGCACTGACAGCAGAACTGTCAGAAGGTTTAGCGGGATTGTATGATTTTCTCTCTTTCTTCCTGATCAAACTGAGAGCTTAGTTGTCTTAGCAAATCTGTAAAGAGGTTTTGAATGTTGACAGAAGAAGGACATGGGAGGAGAGACACAGGTCACAAAAGTTATTTTATCTATTGGAAATTAAAATGCTTAATGAGGCTTGTCTTGCATTTGGTAATATTGTTGTTTGTGGGGTAGTTTTGGTCTCAGTTTTGTTTTGTATAGGACTATATGAATGTACTAGTTACAGCTTAGCTAACAGAGATCTAATACTTGCAGGCAATAGCAAAAGTAGACATTGCTATTTATAACTGCTGTTTTAATCAATAATGCATTACAGATGCATAGCTCATAGTATGTCATTACAAATATACAAATGGGATACCTATCTACTGTACACACAATGGTGGTTACTCATTTTCAAATGCCTAGAACTGTCCCATGGGAGGAGAAACCATTGAAAATCTTGATATTTAATTGACTTCACATTAGAACAATAACTTTTAGCTGCTACTGACTTTCAGCAAGTAAATAAACAAGTTCTGAATGGTGGAAAGCAAATGAGACAATATTTTTAGCCAGATAATAAGAATAATTTAACTAAAACATTAAGAAAGTTAAGATATAGAGCTAATTTTTGCTATCATTTAAATTTTGCCATCCCTATTTACTTTGACTGTGTGTACGTGTGCAACTGAGTTCAGATTTTGACTCTTTAAAAATTAAAACTTATTTTTTTTCTAGAGATATTAGATCTTATTCTCTAGTAACTAATAGTTTTTCCAGGGGTACAGGAGATTCTCCATCACTTGGATTCTTTATATCAGCATTGGATTTCTTTGTTCAACTGTAAATTATTGGACTTGATGTAGGAATTGCTTGATGAAATCATGTGGCTTTTGTTATGCTGAGAGACAGATTTGATATTCAAATTCTGGATTTGAAATCTATGAATAGCACTCTTGTGACATCATATGCACATTAAGCAACAGCATCTTGTATCCTTTTGTAATAGAACTCTTGGGAAGCCACATGGCCTAGTGGACAGAGCATCTTGTCAGTGGGAGAATCTTCCAGTTCAATTCCTCACCCAAGGATGGGTTCACCTTCACCTCAGGATCTGCCTTCTTCTTGCCAGTGGGGGAGTGAGACAAGAATGTAGCTGATGCCTTTCGTACAGCACAGAGAGTTGGTAGGGGAGCACTGGCCCTCCCACTGTACCAGGCTTCAACCCTGGGTCCTATGAGAGTAAATAGTGTCCAGCATCCTGGACTACCCTGGGAATTCCTCTCCCTGAGACTCATCTGTTTCTCCTCATATCTCCACATCCAGTGTAAGGTAACACAGGAATGAAAAAATACAACTAAACCTTCAGCCCCCACTGAGTTTGGTGGGCAGTCCTATTCACCCCCACATGGCCCGGTGTGAGGTTCGTACACCCCATCACAACTTTTTGCACTTAAATTACATTGAAATAATAAGAAACACAAGGTAGGTGAGATAATATAAATTATGGAATCAACTTTTGCTGGGGAAAGAGAAAAGCTTCAGAGTTTACACAGAGCTCTTCTTCAGATCTATTCCATTTTGTATTAGCATAATGTTTCAAGGGGCCATTCAGGTGAGTGTCAGTTAACACTCTGTAGTCAGAGGGGGGATCCCTCTGTTTCCTGCACATCCTTAAGCTTCTTTATTTCCTCTTTCCCCACCTATGACTTTAGAGGTGCTAATTGGCCTCTTCACCTTGAATGATCCCTTGACATGTGTGATTTTTTTAAACAATCTGTTTCACCTTGTATTTAGCTGAGGCACACAGACAACATTTCCCAGAACTAAAGAAGAGCCCTGTGTAAGCTCCTATGCTTGGCTCTCACACCAACAGGAGTTAGTCCATAAAATGTTATCTCACCCACCTTGTCTCTAATACCATGGGACCAACATGACTGCAATAACACTGCATTAAAATAACAAGTACCCGGGCTATTATTTTTCCATTAAACGTTCCCCAAGGTTGTTCCATTATTATATGTTTACATAAAAACAATGAGGTGTCCCATGGCACCTAGAAGACTAACAGAAGCCCTATGCATCTGACAAAGTGTTTTTTAACCATGAAAGTTTATGTCCAATCTGTTGGGGCTCATCTATACTATGTGGAAGATTCAAAAGAGGATATGCAAATTCTATGGGAATTTGCATATCTTCTTCCAATCTCACTTTCAAAAGCTCTGCTTTCGAAAGTGAAAGTAATCAAGACGTGTTTTTTTTCAGCAACCTCCCCTCTTTTTCGAAAATCCGTGTAAACTGCATTTTTTGAGGAAAAGCTTTTTGAAAAAGGGGGGGGAGAGTTTGCAGAAAAAATGTGTCTTGATTACTTTCACTTTCAAAGCTCTGCTTTCAAAAATGAGATGGAAAGAAGATATGCAAATTCCCACGGAATTTGCATCTCCTCTTTCAAATCTTCTGCGTAGTCTAGGTGAGCCCTTTGACTTTAAGGTGCCAGAGGACCTCTTGGTTTTGCAGATACGTAGAGACTAACACAGCTACCCCTCTGTATATATTTACATGTTACATACATAATAGTCTGCTGCCATTTTTACTCTCCCCAAGTGATTTTCCTATTTAGTCCATTTATGAAAGATGCAAAAGCTATTTTATTTATTTTATACTATCCTCATTGATTTCTAATACATTCATATAACTTCCAGACACCCTGTTCAAGCTTGCGTTTCTCAGATAACTGAATGTAAAATTGAGGCTTCCAATTTTTTTATCATTTGTCTGAGATTAATGATTAATTCATATATATATATATATCAATCAGTGGGAGTTAAATTTGAATAACCCTGTGTAACATTTTGGTCCACACACACGTATTTTCACCAGCATAACGGTAATCAGGTGATGTTTCTCTTTATTATATGTGTATTATCTGGTCTCTCCTATGAGCTCCTAAACAAATAAAATATTTTATCAAATGAAACTACCTGTCCTTCTATCAAAAAGTCAATATCTAAAGTAAACTTTTCATACTTTTCTTTCAGCCCAACATTAAATTGTTCAAGTTCTATTCAAATAAATGCCAATTAAGAGGTGTATCAATTTTCTTTTCAACACTATTTTCTTTTGCACACTATTTAGACTACGAAAATTTGATTCCTAATTGCTTTCCACAACTGGTACAAATAATGTAATGTATATTGATTGACTACTGATTGCAGCTCCATCAAGTTAAAAAGCTATCAATATTTTAATGATAGTGCGGGCAGTAGTTCCCTGTACAATTAAGTGTGCTTCTGTTAGTTTTTGGTCCTACTGTCTTCACAAAATTGTCCTTTATTTATAGTGTAGTTTCCTGTTTTAAAAAGATGTCATATATATATATATATATATATATATATATATATATATATATATACACACACACACACACACACACACACACACACACACACACACACACACGTATATTGAATCTCAACAGCACTTAATTTTTAAGGGGGGGAAACAGATGCTATATCATTTCATCTTGGTCTTCTTGCCTTCTGAACACACCACTGATGTGCATAGTGTTGTCTGTGGGACATCACCAAGCAACTGATGGTATTTTTTTCTATCAAGTACTGAGTTCTACAGAATGAGATTAGCTCTTCTCAGAAGTTTGCTGGTGTATGAATGTCAATGTGGAGAGTACTTTTACTTATTTATACAGATTTTACTTATGAGGGTAACATTCTGCTTCTGTTGAAGTCAATGACAAAACTCCCACTGACTTAAAGAGGAGCAAGTTCTGACTCATAGGAAATATTGGACAAGGAACAAATGGCATGATAGAATGGATCTGATACTTGTCTCAGTAACTTTATTGCATAACTCTGTTGCCATTAATGAAATAACAACTGATTTAAACCAGTAACTGTGATCAAAATATGATCCTCCATGCTGAGGCTAAATGAAATGATCATAAGGCACACCATCACATATAATGCCAATCCTGAAATTGTTATCCATCCAGAGAGTACACGTACTGCTTTCAGGGAGATTACCTCTATGATTTAATGGTTTCAGGATCAGGCCCTTAATAGTAACTTTTTATTGTTAATCTTTGTCAAAAGTGTGAACTGAGTACAAAGAACTCCTGCCTTGGGCGAAAGAGATGTGTGTGGGGAAGGGAGGGGGGATGCAGAGGGAGATGGGAAGGTAGGAAGCAAACAATCAGGGCAGTTGCCAGATACCAGGAGAGCCTGGTACTCCCTATAATTTTCAGTTTCCAACCCTGGTCTGACACTTTTGCTTCTGAACCTAGCTCTAGCAAGTCCTCTGTTGCCTGCTTATGGTCTACTGTTTTGTAGTAGTTGTTAATATGTTGACCCTAACCCATCTGTGACCACTAGGCAAGACCATCTGTGCTCTAATCCTTTATATTATTGTCCATACAACTCCTCTTGCTTTTTATACAGAAGTTCTAAAAATCTGACTCTGCGTCCTGATAAGATCCTTTGCTCTCATGACTGCATTCCCCCAAAGGGATCCACCTGAAATGTTGCCTCTGCACCAATACAAACTTCAGTTAGTACCTGGTTTTTTTGGGGGTGATGGGGAGAGTTACTTACTGTGAGCCCACATTTTCATATGGGCTGTTTTATGTTCTAATTGTACATTATTAGATTTTGCCTGCTCTTGGTATGGATGTGTTTGAACCTAATTCAACCTAAAGGATCACCATCCAGGAGGCCCAGCTATCCACATGGGCTACCTCTACACTGGCGTGATCTTGCACAAAAATTCTTTAGCACAAGAAAGCGTCTACACTGGTATGTGGTTTTGCGCAAGAGATGTGCTTTTGCGCAAGAGCATCCTTGCTAGGGTAGACACTCTCTTGCGCAAGAAAGCTCTGATGGCCATTTTAACCATACGGCTTTCTTGCGCAAGAAATTCATGTTGCCTGTCTACACTGGCCTCTTGCGCAAGAACAGTTGTGCAAAAGGGCTTATTCCTGAGTGGGAGCATCAGAGTTCTGCCGCAAGAAGCCCTGATTTCATACATTAGAACGTCAGTTTACTTGTGCAAGAACACACGGCCAGTGTAGACAGGCAACAAGTTTTTGCGCAAGAGCGGACGCTTTTGTGCAAGATCGTGCCAGTGTAGACACAGCCCAAGAGTGCTAGGAAGAAGTCCAAGGAAAGAGCAGTAGAAAGCCCAGAACTACTGGGTGGACTTGGAGTAGTGGTTGAGCCCAAGATTCCCCTGCCTGCCCCCACAGACTGGCAGGGAATGGAAAGCCTGCCTGTGGGAGTGACAGGGAATTGAATGACTTCACCCCAGCTGGGGAATCATTGTGGCTACGTCTACACTGGCACTCTTTTCCGGAAATGCTTAAAACGGAACAGTTTTCCATTATAAGTATTTCTGGAAAAAGCGCATCTACATTGGCAGGATGCTTTTCCGGAAAAGCGTCCATGGCCAATGTAGACGCGCTTTTCCGGAAAAGAGCCCCGATTGTCATTTTCGCGATCAGGGCGTTTTTGCGGAAAAGACTACTGTGCTGTCTACACTGGTGTGACGGGGCAGGCGCCGCGTCCGCGCTCCCCCGCACTGAGTCGGGAACCGGCGGGGGCGAGGCAGGCTCCGTGCCCACAACCCCCTGCACGGAGCCAGGGTCAGGGACAGAGACCGGCCCGCCGGGGGGGCGGGCAATCGGGGGAGGCCCAGCTGCGAGGGATCCGGGAGGCAGGGCGGCCAGAGAGGGGGCGAGCCGCCGCGAAGACGCTCCGGTGCGGCCGGATGATGTCAGGGGAGGCGGCGAGCAGGACGCCCAGGTGGGCGGGGCCGCCGGCGCCGGGGGAAGACCCGCCCTACCGCTCGGGCGAGGAATTCAAAAAGGCAAGAGCCCCAGCCCGGAGGACGCCAAGGGCGGGGAGGCGGACAGACCCCCACGAGGGGAGGAGAGCACAGGAGGACCCAGACCCGCGGACCCTCAGCAGAGGCAGAGGCCGGGGGTAAGCTTATTCCCCAGCTGGGGAATTCCCCAGGGTTAAGCCGGGAAGAAGAGACCCAGGGCAGGGCCGCGGTCCCCGCGAGTGGAGGGTTTGGGGGAACTTGTCCCCCTCCACTATCCAGGGACTAACG
Source organism: Pelodiscus sinensis (assembly GCF_052426305.1). Classification (NCBI taxonomy): domain Eukaryota; kingdom Metazoa; phylum Chordata; order Testudines; family Trionychidae; genus Pelodiscus; species Pelodiscus sinensis. The sequence goes on from NC_143055.1 coordinate 46,367,872, forward strand.
TCCCTGTCTTAGGGCCCTGGGTCGGGGCTCGGAGTGAGGGAGGGCCCGAGCCTGGAGGGCCCGAGCCCTCTTCCCGGCCCCCTCAGGCCCATCGGAGCGTGGGCCGACAGCGCCTGCAGTTAGGACCGCGGGCCAGCGGTCAAACACACAACAGGGAGGGCGCCCGAACTTGGGGTGACCTCCCGAGACTTGGGGACACTCGGTGACAACTGGCCCTTTTCCAGAACAGTTTTTCCGGAAAAGGACTTTTGCCCGAACGGGAGCAGCATAGTTTTTCCGGAAAAACACTGACAATTTTACAGTAGATCGTCATTGCTTTTCCGGAAAAGCAAGCGGCCAGTGTAGACAGCTGGCAAGTTATTCTTTCACAGCCAGCATGACCTAGCTGGAGGGCTCCATCACATAAAGGGCACTGCTGGAACAAGAGAGGGGTTGCAGACAAAAGTGAGAGATGAGGTGATGGATGGATAGGATGGATGTGACCAAAGGAAGAAGCATTGACCTCAAGGAGCTAATCCCCAGAGTGACCTGGAGGGGAAGCCAGACATGCAGTGACCGGAGCACATTTGCACACTGCAGCACTGCAAATTAAATTATAATAAAATAAATACAAAATCTAAACTCTCTAGGATGGTTTTGATCGCTGCTGAATATATCCCCTTATCTCCTTTTACCCAGTTCTTTGTACAGTCACCACAAGAGCCAGAAATTAAATAAATTAACTTTCCCTTTCATACAGAGACCGCTACATGCCTCTATTTCTCCTTTAGCAGGTCCCCTTTAAGACTCACTTCATTTCCAAAATCCTTTAATTCTCTCTTTGCAGGCCTGGGAACAGTTGGTCAAAAACAAACTCTAAGGCTACATCTACATTGGCATGATTTTGTGCAAATACTCTTTAATGCAAGAGTTTTTGCATTAGAGTATTAGCGCAAGAGAGCGTCTATATTGGTTCGGGACTCATCGTAAGAACGACGCGCTTTTGCGCAAAAGCGCATCTACATTGGCGGGACGCTTTTGCACAAAAGCAATAGCCTGGAACCATTTTGAAGAGGGCAAAAGGGCACCAGCCCTTTCTGGGGGTGAGGGATGGAGCTCCTTTGAGACACGTGCATAAAGGGATCTCCCCGGACAGCCATTTCTCTCCTGCTGCGAGCTTTAGGAACTCTTGCAGGGACTGACAGCTGTAGCAGTTCAACTTGTGGTTGCCCTCTGCCTTGTTGGACACCACTGCCTTGTGCCTTAGTACCATTAGCTGATTTTTGGACCTCAGCTCTCTTTTTGTGCCATGGAGCCAGGGGTGGCCTTGTGCCTGCTCTGGCCCCTTCTAGCCATTTTGGAGTGCCTGCAGCTGCTGCTCCAGGCTGCTGCACTCCTCCTCCAGGACCTCGTGGTGCAGGTCACTGGACTCCCTCACCAGGGAGGCCATGGCGTCCCTGTGGCATCCCCACCCCACCATGGGGAGGACCTTGTGGAGACTGGACACCAGTACCGACTGGTGGGACCGGCTGATCCTGGGGCAATGGGACGACCAGCAATGGCTCTGGAACTTTTGCATGTGAAAACAGACATTTCTGGAGCTATGTGCCTGGCTCGCCCCTGCATTCCAGAGAACCACTACCCGGCTACGGGCACCCATCCCCATCAACAAGAGGGTCGCCATCGCAGTATGGAAGCTGTCCACCCTGGACAGCTACCGATCGGTGGCTCACCAGTTTGGGGTGGGCAGATCGACCATTGGTGCCATCGTCATGCAGGTAAGTCCTGGCGGGGGAGAGGGGTAGGGGAAAGTGCAGCCCTCCATGCCCTGGGGCAGGCAAGACTCCAGGCTACGCCAATGGGGAATGCCCCATCACGCAGGGGTTTGGGTCATCCCTCTCGTGCACAGGCCTGCTGGTGGGGGGGGACCGTGGGGCAAGGGGACCCTGGGTGTGTGTGAGTGTGAGGGCATCACAGGGGGGGGGCATGATGGGGGGGGGGAACGCACTCACCCTGCCTTATGTGATGCATTCCCATGTTTCTGTGCACTCTTCTGCAGGTCATCCATGCCATCAACGACGTCCTGCTCCAGCGAGTCATCCACCTGCAGGACGTGGAGTCTATAGTGGCCAGCTTCGCTGCCCTGTGGTTCTCCAACTGCAGGGGAGCCCTGGATGCATCGATGTTCCCCATCGTGCCCCGGAGCATCGAGTAGCCCATTTTATAAACAGAAAGGGGTATTTCTCAATCTTACTCCAGGCCCTCATGGACCTTGTGGACCACCATGGCCCCTTCCTTGACATTTATGTGGCCTGGTCCCAGCGACTGCTTCTGCAGGGGTGGACCTGCACATGGGGGTCAGGCCATGTCAGGGCAGGCAGCACAGGGAGATGGGAAGGAGGGGCAGGAGCAGGAGCAGGAGGGGGCATTGCTATGGGAGGGATGGCGGGTGCATGGGGAAAGGCCATGCCATAATGAATGGCATGGCCATGCCATAATGAATGGCAAGGCCATGCCATAATGAATGGCATGGCCAACTTGTGGTTGCCCTCTGCCTTGTTGGACACCACTGCCTTGTGCCTTAGTACCGGTGAGGGTGGAGATGCCATCTGCCATGCGCATGCACTGGGCCTGGAAGGGGCCCCAGGCCTGCTGGCACCACTCCAGGTCTGCCTCCACCCAGTGCATGGTGGCTGCCTCCACCCATTTGACGGCCTGCACACGCCGCTAAAGCAGTTGGTCCCGCTGCCAGACCCAATGGCTTGGTGCTTGGGCGGCTGGGGGTGCTGCCGCTGCCTCAGGGCTGGAGGGTCCCCCGCTCCTGCTTGGTCCCACTGCAGGGAACAGAAGAAAGGATGGGTCAGTCAGGCAGCCCAGCCACTGTCCCCATACCTCATGCCCTCCACCCCTGAGCCCAGGTGACACCACATTAGTGTGGCTTGAGCTCACTCGGTTACCCCCCCATACTCCCGTGTGTGTTTGCATACAGGACCACTCCTGGAGTAGAGTCCTCCTCAATGTATTTTAACCACTGGTCTGTGTCTTGGCCCCTTGGGGGGTGGGAGGGTGCTTGTGTTCTGTTAACCTGTAGAACTCCCTGCCGAGGGAGGCTGTGAAGCTTTGGGCTAATCAATGGTGTTTGACAGGGAGCAAGATGAATCCCCACACAGTGCCTGGGAGCACATCTGGCAGACGTGGTCTGGGATCTCAGATCCCCATCACATGGGATGTCTCCTGGACGGAACCAGGAGTGTGACTGGGGAGTGTACCATCCTTGCAGCAAAACTCAGGTGGCCCTAGGGCCAGCCTGAGCGCTTCTTCCCCCTTCCTCCCATTAGCCCTCACACACGTAGCCCAGGGACATGTGTGGCCACAGTGGGGACTTCTCTCAGGAAGCCAGCCAAGGCACCGGGAGCAGGCGAGGAGCTTAGTGGGGGCCACACTCACAGGGCTGTGACGCTGCGGTTTTCCCAGGAGCAGCTGGCTGTGCCTCACATCCAGGCATGGGACTTCATGCCGTTCTGCGTGCTGCACCCTTGCGGAGGTGCGGGCTCTGGCCTGAGCCCCTGGGGCCCTGGCTGGTTCCAGCCGGCATCCACCCTCTCCCCCTGGTCCCGCCAGATGTGTGTGAGCAGCACGGTCCCAGGCATGCCCTGGAGATGCCTGCCATGGCCAAATGCCGCTCGGTCACCAGGCTTCACATTGTTGCAAGTGCTGCATACTGCTAATGCTACACAGCGTGCACCTCACGCAGCCTGAGTGATGCTCTCTCCCCCTCCCACCTCCAGGCGCCTGCCTCCCCCCGCTGCCCTTGTGAGTGCAAGGTGCAACACTCACCAGTGGATCCTTCCCTGGCCTCCAAGGACACACGGGAGACGTTGCGGCTGCCAAGAGGGCCTCCGCCTGGATGGTCCTGCTGATCCCCTAGTCTGCCTCATCCTCTGACACACTGGGCAACTATGCTTCCTCCTCCACCTCACAGGGCCTGGTGACGGGAGGGGAGGGGCACCTGCAGGTGTCCACTGCATCAAGGGTCCGTGGGGTGATGCTGCCTGGCCCAGGATGGCGTGGAGCCATCGGTAGTGGGGGCAGGTGTTGGCTCCTGCCCCCTAGCCCTCACTGGCCTGGACATAGCTCAGGTGCAGCTCTTTGACCTTAGCCTGGACCTATTCCAGGGTCCAAGCTGGATGACCCTGGTCTGAGAGCACCTGGGCCATGCGGCGGAAAATGTCTGCATTGCGCTGACGGGAGTGGGTGTCGTGGAGGGCCTCTTCCTCGGCCCAGAGGGCCTTGAGCTCCCCTGTGGACCAGAAAGGGGCATGGCGCTTTGTGCCCCTTGGGGCCTCCTGTGCTGGGGGTGCGGGGTGTTCCCCCCCTGTAGCGGCCATCCTGGTTGGTCTGGTGGCTATTGTGTGGCAGAGATATGGGCAGAGGTGGCAAAGCTGCTTCTGCCTCGTGGCTTCTGCAGGCTGTATCTACCTTTAAAGGGGCTTGGGTTACTAGGAAGTCCGGAGCTGCCTGAAGGTATGGAGAGTCCAAGCAGCCACAAGGGCATTTTTCCGTTTAGACTGCTTTTGCGAAAAATGTCTTGGCTGCCTGTCTACACTGGCCTCTTGCACAAGAACAGTTGCACAAGATGGCTTCTTCCTGAGCGGGAGCATCAGAGTATTTGCATAAGAAGTACTGATTTCATACATTAGAATGTCAGTGTTCTTGCGCAAGAACTCTCGGCCAGGGTAGACAGGCAGGAAGTTTTTGTGCAAATCTTGCCAATGTGGACACAGCCTAATTCCCCAAAACCTATTGCAGTGGTTCTTGGGGTATGTTACAGAGCAATGAAATATGAGCAGCTAGCCTGAAAGCTGATGCAGTGCTTTGACTAATGGGATATTTAATAGCTGGAGCTCTGGGACCCCGCAAGTCAAACAACTACTCAGCCAGAATGCCTTAAGCCTGAGTCAGTGGACACAGACCTGCTGCACGTTCTGAATTGTAGTGCAGAAATATCCTTAGAGCCTGCTGTATACATGGGCTTGTGCTATGACATTCAGAACAGCAGTGCAGACACTCAGGCTTGGGCTCTGAGGCCTGATGAATGGAGAGGATTACAGTGCCCAGGCTACATCACCTCTACTGCTGGTTTTCAGTGCCACATAGTGCAAACCTTAGTTTACAGGCCCAGGCTCTGAGACTTGCCACTGCAGGATTTAACACTCAGCACAGACATTCCTCCCACCTGTTTCCTAAACTTCTATAAGTTACTAGCAAATAGGTTACAAACCTCTTCCTACCTCTAGCAATCCCAGCTATTTCTCTTGAATACACCCTTTTCTATGGCTGCCTGTTGCCTTTTTATAGCAGAATCATCTGATGCCATTCAGGCGGGGTTCATTATATAATCAGGGAAAGCTGTTACATTCCCAATTCTCATTAAACAGGGGATAGAGAAAGAAAAAGATCATTATCATCATAAAATTAAGTGCTAACTATGGAAACCTAAAAACAGTAGGCTCCAGGCATCAGCAGTAGAGTTGGTGTTCTTCAATGCTGATACCACTTAGGGCAATGGGAATCCCCAAGTGAGGATGTTTCTTTGATGTGCCAGTTTCTCTCATGAGTAAATGTTACCTATTTTCTCTCTCCCATGGGACATTAGGTGGGAGTTTGTCATAACAAATTTGGTAAGTGAAACAAGGAATATGTCCTCCAGATTCCTAGCAGTGAAAATGTTAAAACAGAAAGTATTGAATCTAAAAATTTATAAGCAGGAGAAGAAAGAAAAAAGAAAGCATTTAAACAGCAGCTTCATAAGCTTCACCAGCCACATCAGAAATTCTGAAAATGCACCATGCCACTTTTGTCCCTTGAATCTTCCTAGAGCGGACGGATTTTTAACCTTCACTGCTGATTCATTGTGCACAGAACTGATAAAAGTAAACCTACTATCACAAGCCTGCAAAGGCAGTCTACTTTATTGGCATGGTAATGGCCCCAATTCACATTCGATTACCACTGCTGTAATGTTAGAGCTATTCAAAAAAGTCAGTGGTACTCCCAGTAGCAGTATATGTCTCTGCTTGCAAATGCACTGCTGCAAGTCTTTAAAGAAAATATGTTGTAAAACCGCTGATCAAGGCATGGTCTTTTGATAATTCACCTCTTGAGTCCTAAACTCTTTGATTTGCCCCGTTCATTTAAAATAGGAAGAAAAAAACTGCCTAGAAACACACATTATTATATTCACAAGCCTACTTATGAAAAAAGTACTTACTAAGGAGATATGTCACTCAGTCACATAGGCACAGATTTAGACCTTGTACAGTAATAGGGGCAGATTTGGCTTCCAGTAGCTATCCCCCCCACTGCATGAACAAAAGGTCATATGTAATTCTTTAATCTTTCAAAATCTCCCTAGGAGCATCTTGGTCCCAGAGGGCTCTCATCTCCTTTTCCACCTCTTCCTCCTCTCCCACTCACATAGCAGCACCAACCACAAATAGATCCCTCCCTCCACTCTTTCACTAATTGGGTGTGTGTGTATAAGACCTAGGTTTGTAGGAGCCAGAGTCATTGTCATTAGGAGGTGGAAGAGCAGAAAGGAGGAGAGAGCAGAGGATCCCAATATCAAATAGGGAAAGCTTCTGCAAAATAGAATATGAATTACTGATACATGTTGGTCACTATAGAAAATGACTGATACATGTAGAGAATTGGCCACTACATAAAATGATAAATATATGTATAAAGAAAAAATATTATATATACTTTCTCCTGTTCCTTTTTATTGCTTACTGGCTTCCTTAGACACCTATATTCTATGGGGACAGGGACTTTGGAAATATCTAAGACAGTAATTGGCACAGAAACTTGTTTTTCTGGACCCCACAAAGAGCTAGCCACAAGGTATCACTCAGGTGGCTTTCAAAACAAAATGGCCACCAGACTCTCCATGGGAGTGTTTCCGTAGCAACCCTGGGAACTTTGATTGGTCTTTTTCCCTCTCTTTTTTCATAAGGAAAACAAAGTCATCCTGAGCAGCTGGTGCTGCCGTGGTGACATCACATTTCACTTCCTGACAGAAAGATGCAGAAGACATCTCTACTGAGGGCCAAAAGTGTTTTCTGTTGTCTTCAGGGCACCAAGGCTGGTACCACACTTTAGTGCTATTGCCATCTCAGTTACATCCATAGACTTCAAAGATTAAAAAGAGAAAATGGTATCTGTTGCCTGATGTATTTGAAGCAGCTTCTCTCTTAAGTTCAGGCCATGATAGTCAAGAGGTAACAATGATTCATTTGGCCAGGATCTTATACATGAGGATCTGTCTTCTCCCTCATTCTCTGGAGTGCTGCTTTTGAGACAAAAGGAAAGAACATGTTTTGTCTTTCAAAGACCGGCATTTGGCTCTGCTTCTGAGCCACTTCACAGAGATAGTATCAGAGGGGTAGCCGTGTTAGTCTGAATCTGCAAAAGCGACGAGCAGTCCTGTGGCACCTTATAGACTAACAGTGTTAGTCTATAAGGTGCCACAGGACTCCTCGTCACTTCACAGAGAGTCAACCCATGCTTCACACTGTCCCAGTATCTTTTGTACACAGTATCCTATGCCTAAACAGCAATCGACTGGAGGTGCTTCTGAGTCAATTATATGTACATACCTGATCTAACAATGATGGATCCACCAGGTACATACAAAGGCAAAAGCATACCAGAAAACTGGTCTCTCTCACTGATTGTGGTAATATGTAGCTGTGGCAAATCATTCCCCATCTGGGGGATTGATAGTAATAGCTTAGCTACTCAGTCTTTTTGAGTGTTGAGTGTTTAGTTGGTGGCTTTCATCTTGGAAAATCTTTGGGACCTTTAATGCATCTCTTCATGTCTCACCAACATTTTCTCAGGTCTACTGCTAACCTATTGTTTTCTCCAACTGCATCAATTTTCCTATTCCTGCCATATTACAGATGGCCTCTTTTTTGGAAGTTTTTTAAAAAATATATATATATTTAAGTTCTTCAAACACTATGGTTAAAACATTTGCTACTAGTATATTGAGTCCTGCACCAGTAAAGTTAGGCTCTCTGTCGCCCTTAACTAACTTTCTTTTTCCTATAAACATATTTGATGAACATGAAGGCCCAACAGCCAGGATATAGTAAAAAAAGGTGCAAGTAGCTTCCGATTCTTGTGGTGATGTGACTTAGGAATGTGGGACAAATGATCATGCAGGTATTATTTCCTCCCATATCAACTGAAAATATGTCTATGAATTGCGCTTACCGAGAAGATATGAGCAAAATGTTGCTACTTTTATGCTAAGTGCCTGTGTACAGGTAGCTCAGAGTAAGAGAGCATTCTGCTTATTTGAATTTAAACATCTTTTTGGCATGCTTTAAATGCAAAGAGCGTCCTGCCTTTTAAAGGCTCAAGCACAAATTCAAAAGGATTTAATTCAAGCAATCTGCAGCATCCCCAAAATTATGTGGTACAGTGTTGTGTTCAGCTACCTCCAAAGCTGAGGTTTAAAATGTTGTTCACTTCAACTGAGCTCTGAAGTGGAAGAACTAAAGCTCTGTGGGTTCTTCTCTTAAATGAAAGCCTTTTTAGGAGTTTTATGGTCAGACTCAGTTTAGTTCTCCAATTCTAATTTCCAGACCGCCCCCCCCCCCCCAAATGTTCACCCTGCACTAGTTCTCAGAGTACTGGGCACTGAACTCACATTTTGCCAAGGACCTGTGTGATTTCCTTGTGAAACTTTTTTGGAATACTTTTGCCTGCTCATTTTGCTAGGAAAATTGATGGCACTATATTGTACACACTTTTTCCCTGGAATGCACTGCCGTTTATACAGCAGGGATGCATGCTTGGGGAAAAAAACTCCAGTTACTGCTTTTAACTCATCACATGCCTTCTATTTGCTTCCACTGTCTCAAACCTACTCATCATCCCACTAGGCTTCAACCTATGTTGAACTCCATAGTCAGTCCTGCATTTCTTCTTTTCTTAACTATTGCTACATCTTTTTTGTTTTGTCTCTTGCATGAACTGAAAGTATATGTGCTTATACAAACAGTAAAAGATGATCACATCACCGTCTTGTCAAATACCTCTACTTGCTTTCATTCATTTAAAGAAAAATGTCAAAATTGTCATTTAAAAAAAAACCTCTTCCTCGTCTATTTTATAGACAATGGGCCTGTTTTTGGAGCCTGGTTGAACTGTATATAATAAACTTTGTGTACACGCACATGAGCAAAAGTAGCAAAAAGCTTTATCTTTACTCTTCCCTAACCCCCCTGGTTTCTGTGAGCAAGGCTGATGCTCCAGAGTAATTGAGAATAGCCTGTGAGCTGCTTTAATGTAGCCTGGCAACTAATGGCTCTCAAGGAGCTGAAATCCCAGTGAGAGATTAGCACATCACAGAAGTATTCCAGTCTTCCTCCTTTTTCTCCAGAAATCCACCCTATCCCAACAATGAGCTAGATGAGGAAAATTTAGAGACCCCTATGCTGGCCACAATAGGATATATCTTTATGACACAAAGAGCCCTTAAGGCTAACTGGGAGAGGGAAGAGGGGGCATCCGGGTTAACAGGGATCCCCAGGTTCTGGAATTTATATTCTAGTTCACAAGAGACCATCATATAAGGCTTCTACTGAAAGCTTGTTATGAGAAAACAAAAGCACCTGAATGGGAAATTATCTAATCTAATGTGATAACCATTTCATGTGTTGATTTCGACTTTGGTTCTAAGTGTCAAATTGGCATGTGATTTCCAGCTCAGCAGTTTCTCTATGCTGTCTGTTTTTGGAGTTCAGCCTGAGACAAATGTAATAATGTTCTTTTAATGTCTTGTATGTGTGTGTCTATATGTGTATGTGATATTATATATTTCTATGCTTTTCTGATGTGTCCTCTGTAACAAGTGGTTTTTTTAAGAGGTTTTGGAGTGGAACTATAAATTGTTATTTTGATTGTAATTTATTCATTTACAATACAGTTGCTTTGACTAAAGATTATACTCCAGGGTATCAAGTGAACAAATTACATTGGGGCAACTATATTTAATGTGCATCACCAGGTTTTTAGGTTTTAGATTCTTCTTCCAATATTACATTTGTATTCCTTATTTACCTTCATTCTTATAAAGGCTTACTGTATCATAGTACTTTGCTATATTATGTCATAGTACTCACAATTACTCTACAGTAAGAAAATATATGATTAAAATTGTGCAGAAAGTTTTTCCGTGAGAATTCTCTATTACTTAATAATAATAGTGAAACTATGTACATTGTAGAATGAATGTTATAAATGGAGGAAATTCAGATTCAAGATTGCCAGTCAATGGTTACTTCACCCTCAGTGGAAACTGGAGAGCTCATAGCAATATATAATAGGAGATAAACTAAATGCCTCAATAGCTAGGTACAGTAATCTCACACTTTATTACACGTGATTTAATATTATTTTCTTCATACTATATTTCCTTAATTTAACAGTGGCAGAAAGAGGCAGCCATGAATTGAGATGGCATTATTTTGTGGCTACACATCGCTGGGATTCACATGGTATTTTAGGCTCAACCCTTCAAACACATAAGCATGTGCAATCTTGAAACTGAATTTCAAAAAAAAAATTAGATAAGTTCATGGAGGAAAGATCTATCAATGATTATTAGCCATGCTCTGGGTGTCTGATTATGAATCTGATTCACAAATGTTATTATCTTGTTCTGTTCATTCCCTCTAAAACATCTGGCATCTGCCACTGCTTGAAGACAGGATACTGGGCTAGACAGACCATTGGTCTGACACATATGTCCATTTGTATGTTATTAAACATTTACAATTAAGGAAACTACAAGTACTTGAACATTAATAGTTTTAAATCTGGAACACACTGGGAATAATTTCCAATAGGACAGATATTCTCCAGTTACAGTATGTGATAGGACTTTCAAAATTTAGACTTACCTCACAGCAGATAAAATATTTTATGGATAATATTTTATGCAGCCAACTGACAGACACCATCAATAAGTCCTTCTCTGTACACCTATCCTGATCAATTGCACCTTAGGAAAGGTAACACTACATCCTGATCAATTGCACCTTAGGAAATAAGCTCTGATCTGAAATTGTAAAAACAAGATGGGAAGCAGAATGTGATGGGAAAGGCAGAGTTTCAGGAATGTTAGTTAAGAACATAACATAAGAATGGCCATACTTGGTAGTGTCCTGTCTGCCGATAGTGGCCAATACCAAATGCCCCAGAGGGAGGGAGCACAACAGGTAAACCTCACATGATCCCTCTCCTGTCACCCATTTTTAGACAAGTTACATCAAGCACATAGTCTTTGACAGGGTAGGAACAAATTATTTGAGCTTCAGGTGTTGTAAACTTTAAGATATTGGTCAGAATTTCAAGGGTGATTTTTAATGATCTGTAACAAACAGATTTTGATCATTTCACTTCCAAACTTGAAACTTTGCTAATTTCAATCCAATCTATTTTTTCTCTCTCAAGCTACAGATGGGTGGGGATCAAAAGGGCTAATTCAGCCCTAGTTACAGTCTTCCTTATGGAGACAAAGGTATGTCTACATAAGTAATTAATGAGCAAATCATACCTATTGTACCAATATTCTCCCATTACAGTATTTTCTGATTCAAATGGAAATGCTGCACAGAACAACAGAGTATAGATACAGACAAAAGAGACTGTTAACTTTTATTGAAGATTGCTAGTTAACATTAAAGTTAAAACATAAAGGTGTGTCTGTTACTCCAGGAATAGTTATCATTGTTCATACAATGCTATTGCTGAATGAAAGGAACCAACAAAGTCCCACCAGAAGTCAAGGGCATGATCTAAATGCCATTTAAATTTAATGGAAGTCTTCCCATTAACTTCAACAGGATTTAGAACAATCTCAGTTTTCCCAAACTGCACAAAATGTTGGCCAAATTGAGATTCTCACAACATAAGAGACATGGTGGGGAGGGGGATTAAAGCCTAGATTTTTCTGGCGAATAAGCAGGTGGTTGGGGAAGTGATCTTTTTTGGTTCTCATTGACGTTTTTAATTTGAATCTCTAACACGCTCATGAATGACTTCATTATCATTTTTGGCAAAGAAGCTTGCCAGTTTATAAAAGATCCAGAAAATTGTTATTGTTTTGATCACTGTTAATATGTCCTGTCAGATTCTACTTTTAGTCTATTTACTCTAAGCATTGTAATTGCTGCTGCCCTAATTTTCTTTCTCACCACTGCTGCTCAGTCTTTTCCCCTAAAGTACAGAAAACAAATTTGCAAAGAGAATGCTCCATTAATCAGATTGATTCCAAGGCATTAATAAGTTTTAATTACAAAACGGGGAAGGTGTCCCTAGCCTCTCTTTGCCAGAAGCAAGGAATGGGCAACAAGGGATAGATCACTTGATGATTGCCTGTTTTGTTCATTCCCTCTGGGGCACCTGGTCTGACTTAATATGGTTATTTTTATGTTCTAAAACTAATCTGTGATGTTTAAAATATCCACTCCCCATCTTATAATAAATACATCTTGTGTTCCCCTTGTCTTTGCTTACTTCATGTTTTGGATTTTTCTCTAATATGTCCTTATATGCTATCTAAACTATAATTGTTCCTGTGGAACAATAATTTTACTGAGATAAATGGTGTGTATTTCTCCAATATTTATATTACTTTCATTTTGCATTCTGCTGATTTTAACACAGCACAAACTAAAAAATTCTTTACTGAAGAGCATATTGTTATTTCAATCAGAGAGCTTCTTTTTCCTAGACAAAATAGAGTTAGTGACTTGATTGAAATAGGCAGTTTTCCCTCCTCTGACAGTTCCTCATTGAAATTGCAAGAAATGCTGACTTCACAGTAGTTTTCTATGCTACCTTATAAGGAACCTTTCCAGGAATTAATGACACGTGCCACACATCTGTCAATGGCAGAATTTTCTAGTAAGGCATTTTTTGGATTCAAATAGTTCGGGGAAAATAAAACTCTAAAAACAGCATTTTTCAATTTAAAAAAATCCTGGGACTTATCTACACACTGAAGATGTAAGCTGTTAACGCTGAACCGCAACACCAAGTGGACAGTATGACGTCTATAAACTATGTAAATCAAAATGGAGTTTGTGGACTGAGGGACAATTCAAGATGGAAACCTGAGAAACTCTTGCCACCAAAATCACTATCTGCACACGGCACACGGCTGTGCACACTGCAGCACGGTTCTGCATGCGGTACGGAAGTTTGCACCCGACTCCAGTTTTGCACACAGAACTACACCCTGCTTTGCACGAGGGACCCTTACAGTTTTCCCGCCTTGAACGCTATAAAATCTAGAATCCTGAGGAGATCGGGTCAGCAATTTCTCGCACCATCTTGGAGAAGAAGAAGTCCTGTCACAAGAGAAGACCGTGGTGAAGGCCCAGTCTAGCTGACAGACCTACCCGATTCCATTCCTGCCACCCTCAGGGTGCTTCGGCCCACACTGTGTTGATAGCTCAGCATTGTGAGCCTTAGCTACCTGATTGCTCTCTACATTGTTGGGACCGAAGCAGAGCCTTAAACATCATTTGGCGCATGCTGTGGTGAATGCCCTCACGGCGCTTAGAAACCGCTCTTTGACAATCACTCACAAACTGCGCGTATGTCCATTGGGCAAGCAGAGACTTAACATCAAACTGAGCGTCTCCCTACAATCTCAAGGACGCCTCAGTGTTCCTCCCCTGACAGCTATCTTAAGCTAAAGGGTTGAATGTCCTTAACATCAAAGCTGCCTCTGATGGACTAAGTATAATATTCTGTTGCCAGATATATCTCTTCTATCCTCTTTTATTTCAGAGGGTGAGGGACTGGGTTATCAATTTGGTGTTGTGTTATTGTTACTTACTTGTTGTATTTCCAATATACCTTTTAAAATTTGAATCTGACATGTGTCCGTGTTTTTAACAGGACTAAAGGGAGTTAATCCACTGGTGACAGATATGGTGGTTTCCAGGTTGAACCTCCTTCTGGGGACAAAGGCATTTTAACATCTAATCAGAGCAGGCCCCATTAAATTTCATTTACTAGTGCACCTTTGCTGGGAACAAAGCTAAAGTAAATGTTATAGTTAAAGCAGTACAATCTCCATAGTATAGACACAACTATACAGCTGTGTCTACACTGGCATGAATTTCCGGAAATGCTTAAAACGGAATACTATTCCGTTTTCAGTTTTTCTGGAAAAGGAGCGTCTACATTGGCAGGCTGCTTTTCCGGAAAAGCCCTTTTACCGGAAAAGCATCTGTGGCCAATGTAGACGCGCTTTTCCGGAAAAGACTACTGGGCTGTCTACACTGGCCCTTTTCCGGAACAGTGTTCCGGAATAAGGACTTATGCCTGATCGGGAGCAGAATAGTTTTTCCGGAATAGTGGCTAATTTTGTACAGTAGAGCATCGTTGCTTTTCCAGAAATTCAAGGGCCAGTGTAGACAGCTCGCAGCTTATTCCGGAAAAGCGGCTGATTTTCCAGAATAAGTGGCCCAGTATAGACACAGCCTACAAGTTTACCAATGTAACAGTGGCTATATAGAAAAGGGCATTAATTATATTGGTCTAAGACACCTTTGTACTAGTATAATTATGTCTATACTATGGCTTTTAACCACTACAATGATTCAGATTTAGAAAAAAAACCCATCCCATCACTGATATATCTATCCTAGAACAAAATCTGTTTATTGACTATCATAGAATCATAGAATACTAGGACTGGAAGGGACCTCGAGAGTCAGGACCCAGTACTGTCCAGACCATCCCTGATAGACATTTATCTAACTTACTCTTAAATATCTCCACAAATGAAGATTCCATAATCTCCTTAGGCAATTTATTCCAATGTTTAAACACCCTAACAGTTAGGAACTTTTTCCTAATGTCCAGCCTAAACCTCCCTTGCTGCAGTTTAAGGCCCTCAGAGGCCAGGAAGAACAAGTTAGTTTTCTCCCTCCTCCTTGTGACACCCTTTTAGATACCTGAACATGGCTACCATGTCCCCTCTCAATCTTCTCTTTTCTAAACTATGCAAGCCCAATTCTTTCAACCTTCCTTCATAGGTTATGTTCTCTAGACCTTTAATCATTCTTGTTGTTCTTCTCTGGACCCTCTCCAATTTCTCCACATCATTCTTGAAATGTGGTGCCCAGAACTGGACACAATACTCCAACTGAGGCCTAATCAGCACAGAGTAAAGCGGAAGAATGACTTCTTGTGTCTTGCTCACAACACACCTGTTAATGCATCCCAGAATCATGTTTGCTTTTTTTGCAACAGCGTCACACTGTTGACTCATATTTAGCTTATTGTCCACTATAACCCCCAGATCCCTTTCTGCCATACTCCTTCCTAAACAGTCGCTTCCCATTCTGTATGTATGAAACTGATTGTTCCTTCCTAAGTGGAGCACTTTGCATTTGTCTTTATTAAACTTCATCCTGTTTTCCTCAGACCATTTCTCTAATTTGTCCAGATGATTTTGAATTATGACCCTATCCTCCAAAGCAGTTGCAACCCCTCCCAGCTTGGTATCATCTGCAAACTTAATAAGGGTACTGGCTATACTGGCTATGCCAATATCCAAATCGTTGATGAAGATATAAACAGAACCAGTCCCAAAATGGACTATATCTTAGAAGGAATCTTGAATGGAACACATGGACCAGAATTTGTAATACTGAACACAGTAAAAAAATTGACATTAACTTAAATAATACATACCTAGCTCCTATAAAGCACTTTTCATCTGGGCTTCTCAAAGCAGGTCAATATCTCTATCCCTTTTCTAGAGATGGGGAAACGAGGTACAGAGCAGGTCAGTGTCTTGCCCAAGGACACCCAACAGGCCAGAGCCAGAGATGGGAATAAGACTGATGTCTTTTGAGTGTTCTATATAGGTTCTAATGTCTCCTTCATCACCATAGTAGCTGAGCACCTTCCAACAGAGTTTTAAACGGAAGGACTTCACATTTGTCACATTTTTTCTTTTCTTTACTAGGCCACACTGCCTCCACTGGACTCAGCACTGTAGCCTAGAGCACAGGACTGAGTTCAATTCCCATCTCTGCTCCTGGCTTGCTGTGCAACCTTGCACAAGTCATCTCACTGTTCTGTGCCTCAGTTTCCCCATCTGTAAAATTGGGATATGGATATTTATCTCCTTTGTAAATTGTTTTGAGACCTATTGATAAGAGAGAGGTATCAGTATTTCTGTTATTTAATGGGGGTTGATTTGGACATCTGCTGAGCACTCACAAATCATGCAGGGGTTAACAGCAATTATGAGTTTTCAGCAGGTGCTTACCATCTCAGCATATAGTCCTTAGTTTACATAAAGATATGTTTTGGAAGAGAAGTGTTTCTTCTACTTCATGGTGGACATGGAATCTTTAAAAACACTCTCAGATTAAGATACAGCTTTTAACGAAGAAATTACCCCCTATTCCCAGCTCCCTGACTTCTACAAAGCATGCTTGTATGAGCAGTCCCATCAAGCTGGAGTTTCCACTGAATAAGATTGGATGCTAAGCTCAGATCTTCAAAGGTACCTACAATCAAATAGAGAATTTTCCCTGGTTGCTTAAGCAGTCATCTGTATTTTATATATGTATAAATAAATATTTGTGTGAAATGAAGTGATAATCTGACTTGTACATCTCTATTCAAGAAATATGCAATCTTTTGTTTTAAAATGGATTTGGTCTAGTATATATGTCAAAGATTAATTTAATCACAGTTTAGTCAATGAGTAATAGAAACTATAAACAGTGGGGGAAATAGATGCTTAGAATCCTAAGTAAAGTAGTTTAAAAGATAAAAACATTCAAATAAAAACTTGATTAAAGGGATAAGACATGAAGGAAACACAGTGTGCATTTCGTAGTACAGGTCTATTGTACCAGCTGATATTAGAATTAAACAGAAGGAAGCTTTAAAACATGGCAATCAGGAAGAGATGAGATTGTGGAGAACAACGGGGAATCAAGTTTTATTACAATGCAACTAAGGCAATTGTTAGCTGAAATCAGACTGATCAAGAGAGTGTAACAACATAGTGTTTAAGAGCCTGGAAATGAGGACCCCTCAGGTGGGTTTGCATTGCAAAGGGAATAACCAATCCTACAAAATCTCTAAACATTCCAGTAGCGCTAATGCAATCAGTGATTGGAAAAATGACTAGAGCAGAAAGTACAGAAAGTATATAATGACAACTATAAATGCCACAAGTGGCACTAACATGTCTGTTTATGTAGGGTTGGGGAACCTTTTTAGGGTTGGGGGGCTGCTGACGCTCAGAAAAATCAGTTGGGAGCTGCACAAAAGTGAGGAAATTCCTCACTGACATGGCCCCCTACTGAGGAGAAAGACACTCCCCACATTTCCCTCCCACACCAGAGTCTATGGGGGGCTGCATCCAGCCCCCAGGCATTAGGTTCCCCACCTCTGGTTTATTTATATTTAGACAATTCCCAAGACATTACTTTCTGGCCTCCATGAAGGAAAACATCTGCTGCGGGGACAGCAGAGATCTTGCATTCAGGGTATGTTCAATCTTTTATGCACAATTTGTTCTTTTATGCGCATTACGAGACACTTATAGTGGCACCTCACTCCCTCATGAAACCCTGTCTCCCTCATGAAAACTTGAAATGGAGTAAGTTATTGGAAGCTAGTAGCCATTACAATGGCAATTTTAGCTGTGACACAATAAAGGCATCACATTATGAACCAATAATGAGATACTAACATTTGTAATACTCTCTTGCAGTGCATAGTAATAAGGAGAAATGCTAGTTTAAACTTAATCCTTAATCATTTGGATGATTTTTTGATTGAAAGCTTAGCAAACATTTAAACTTGCCAAAAATGTCAGCACTCATTCAGCGCTTTGGGAATCTCGTTACCAAAGGATAAAGAATGTTCTAACAAATAATGTTTTTGTGGTATTAGCTTTGGTTTGTATTAAATCAAACCACCTGAGCCACTGAGAGTAGGTTTTAAATCTCTGGATTTGCATACTGATTTATTTCGGTAGAGCAAGTTATCATCTGCCATTCGCCAGTATTCACACAGGAAGAAACACCTGCCATCTTTTCATCAGAATGAGGAGGCAGCATAATATGGAAAGTCTGGCATTTTAGGTAGACAGCTTCTCTAAACAAAACAAAACAAATGAAAGAGCCATGTAGCTGATGCCAGTGATTTAACTAAGCATCACCTAACTGTGTTTACAAAAGGTTCTGTATATTCCTTACCAGAGCTCATTACTTGTTTCAAGGTTGCTAGAAAGCAAGTAGACTCAGCAGGGAAATAACAAAATCAGCTTGTACACTTATACTACATCTAGACTACAATGTTTTATGTTTTTTGCGTACCTCTTTCCGATAGATTTGTCAAAAGGGGCTTTTCTGAAATTTGGTCTGTCTACACTGAGCCAAATTTCAGAAGAACCTCCTCTTTTGGAAGAGCCCTTCTTCCTCATGGAAGGAGGAAGACAGGACTCCCGAAAGAGCGCATCTGCTCTTCCACACAAAAAAGTGGAAGAGCAGATGTGTTCCCTGGAAAAACCCCGTAGTCTAGACATAGCCTTAGAGAAGCTCCATATATATCCTAGACTTTAGTTTAGATTCTTACCAATAAACTAGGCAAATACAACTTAGATGGGCCTACTATAAGGTAGGTACATAGCTGGCTGGATAACCGTACTCAGAGAGTAGTTATTAATGGTTCACAATCCTGCTGGAAAGGCATAACAAGTGGGATTCCGCAGGGGTCTGTTTTGGGACCGGCTCTGTTCAATATCTTCATCAACAATTTAGATATTGGCATAGAAAGTACACTTATTAAGTTTGCAGATGATACCAAGCTGGGAGGGGTTGCAACTGCTTTGGAGGATAGGGTCATAATTCAAAATCATCTGAAAAAATTGGAGAAATGCTCTGAGGTAAACAGGATGAATAAGGACAAATACAAAGTGCTCTACTTAGGAAAGAACAATCAGTTTCACACATACAGAATGGGAAGCGACTGTTTAGGAAGGAGTATGACAGAAAGAGATCTGGGGGCTATAGTGGACCACCAGCTGAATATGAGTCAGCAGTGTGATGCTGTTGCAGAAAAAGCAAACATGATTCTGGGATGCATTAACAGGTGTGTTGTGAGCAAGACTCGAGATGTCATTCTTCTGCTCTACTCTGTGCTTGTCAGGCCTCAGTTGGAGTATTGTGTCCAGTTCTGGGCACCGCATTTCAAGAAAGATGTGGAGAAATTGGAGAGGGTCCAGAGAAGAGCAACAAGAATGATTAAAGTTCTAGAGAACTTTGATGGAAGGCTGAAAGAATCGGGTTTGTTTAGTTTAGAAAAGAGAAGGTTGAGGGGGGACATTATAACAGTGTTCAGGTATCTAAAAGGGTGTCATAAGGAGGAGGGAGAAAACTTGTTCATCTTGGCCTCTGAGGATAGAACAAGAAGCAACAGGCTTAAACTGCAGCAAGGGAGGTTTAGGCTGGACATTAGGAAAAAGTTCCTAATCGTCAGAGTAGTCAAACACTGGAATAAATTGCCCAGAGAGGTTGTGGAATCTCCATCTGTGGAGATATTTAAGAGTAGGTTAGATAAATGTCTATCAGGGATGGTCTAGACAGTATTTGGTCCTGCCACGAGGGCAGGGGACTGGACTCGATGACCTCTTGAGGTCCCTTCCAGTCCTAGTATTCTATGATTCCATGATCTGAGGATGGCAGCAACTATGAACTAGATGGAGGCAACTTTTTCATCTCATGTAGGTGCTGAGCCTTTTCGGAGAATGGGACATGTTGAAATAAGGAGGCATATGGCATAATTATGCCTGCCACAGTACCATACATTGGCCCATATTCTATTTAATTACAGCACTGGCTTCAATGGAATGAATCAGAATTTATAGTAGTGTGTCTGAGAGAAGAATGTGGCTTGTGAAAGTTTAAATTCAGACTTCTTCCTTTTTTTTAGTTTTGATTTAAGAAACTTGTTTGATTTAACAAAGCTTTTTAAGAACGATGTATAAGAACTACAGAAATCCTCTTGGGTATTGTTATCCCAAGCAAGTGTATATATAACAGTTTGATTGTTCCTATTCCTTTCACTGAAAGGCCTGTGCAATTTTCTTTCATTTCAGGGGTGGAATAAGATTTAAAGGAAATCTAATAAATACTCAGAAGACCCATTAGAATGTGCAGAGTACATTACAGCTACTATATATAGATCATATGCTCATCAGCCTATTTGGCAAGCTGATAGACATTAAGCTGGGAATTCAAGTCAAAGGAACACTAGAAAATGAAGTAGCATACAGGAAACAGCCTATCATGCATTAGCCATTACTTGCTATTTTATGTGCTTTAGGAAGCCACCCTTGAACAGAAGAGAAACAGGTTCCAAATGGTGATCTTCACAGGCAAGAATTTTTAATGTGTAAAACGATGTGTTTTTACTAGAGTAGTGAACTGGCACCTTCTACAGTTCATTATTCCCAATGAAATTATGAATAATCAATTTATTATTTTCAGTGAAATGTTGTTTACAGTTGGTAAGTGTTGGCTCACAGTTTAGGTTAGCAAATTGGTTTTTAAGGGTCTGATTATAGTTCAGATCATTCATTTAATGTCTGTTATATAAATTTCTAGAAGTTTGGTCATACTTAGGTCAATTAATTAAGTTTTGAACTATTTTTAAAGTTTACATTTCTCACTTCTATGCAAAACTACATCTGAAACTAATTTTGTACATGAAAAGCAAACTTCTCTCTCTGCCCCCAACACTGTGGCTGTGTTACTATTATCAATTATTTGAATTAAAACCTAGGAACCTCCATCATGCAAAGGCAATGGGCCTGATTCTCATTTACACTAATACCTCTTTATGCTAATCTGGCAATAAAAATGATCCAAAAATGGTTCTGTGTTACATTTACACCCACTTCAAGACTCTGTTGCTCTCCTCAGCTGGCATAAAATGGACTTGATGTAAATGAGAATCTAGCCCAACGTCTGAACAGGGGAAGGTCTGTGGATATATAGTGAATAAGGAGGGGAACTAGAAATGTCTAACTAATACTAATAATACAATAACTTATCTAGATTTCAGTGTATTTATATCATGGGTTATTTATGGTGATACTTATTTATATTATTACAATAGGAAGAGATATTTTCGCTGTGTGAGAGTAGGCACATATGCAGTAACACCATTTAGGTTGGTTATTCAAGTTAACAAAGTTTTAACCCACTTCATGGTTTCTTTCCCCCTTCCCCTGAATAGGTTGCTTTGTCAAGTCGAATTTAGCTGTTATGTTAAACAAAATAATTTGCCCCCAGAAAAGTGAACATTTTCAGCAGCAGTTTAAAAAAGCACCTTCAGCTTGTCTCTGCTGAGTCTGTAACAGGAGCTGGTTTTGAGGTGACTACTGCTAAGCTGGAGGGCCTCAGCTTTAGGTTTGTCCTTGATCAGTCCAAACTTATTACCTTCCTGTCTTCAATGAATCACTGAGAATGGAAAGAAGGAGGGAAGAACAGTGTGGAGGGGGACAAAAAGGAGTTTTGCTTTTCTTTTCCTTGACCTAAAAATGAAATTAGGAAATCAGAAAAGTCATTATTTTATTACCACCCAGAATTATAGCAAGACAGAAGCATTTTGTTATGAATAAACAGCCTCTGTCTACTGTATTTTCATTTTATTACTGCTGTAAAATGCTGATCTTGCTTCACTGCGTATATACGTACTTAGTTGAGTTATGCCCATGTCATGGTACATATATACTCATGAGGAACCACCTGATAGTTTTATTCTCCTGTGCAGCTGACTTAACCTACAGTTAAATCATTCATTTTATATTTTAGTAATCTCTAAGAGAAGCATGATACTAATACAGAAATCTTCACATAGCAGGCTATCAACCCCAGAAAAGAGCAGCACAATGGAAATTTGCTTGATTCAGAACACAGAAACCCTTATTTAAGGGTAATTACTTAATAAAACAACTTACGATGCATTGAGGTGAATTCTTCAGTGGTCCCTTTTGGCCTTAGAATCTATGACTCTATTGCAGTCAGTAGCAACAGAAGATATTGCAGTCAGTAGCAACAGTGCAAACTTATGGAATAACCAAGAGTCTTAAGCATTCATATTTAAAGCCTCAATTCTGAAACCTGAGCCATAGAGGCAGACCTTTTTACCTATCCAGAGTCCCAGGCACAGGAGTCTGATAGTACATCCATTTTCAAAACCAGGGCCTAAGTTGACCACATATTCCTCATTCCTCATTATAGTGGTGATGGGTTTTCCAAGTTACCAGGACAAAACAAGTTAACCAAGCAAAAGGAGGAAATGGCAAGGTCTTACATAAGATATGGCAGGCATCCAGTGTTGAAGAAGATGGCAAACAAACAAGCACAGTCACAATAAAAAAAAATGGGTTAGATATTTCTTGCTTTAATCGCAATTAGTTCCATTGACTTAAAAATAAGGAGCAAGGTATTATAAGCTTACTTTGCCCACATTCTCAACTAGAACTTAAAGAGAAACAACCAAAATGATATGGAACCAACAATCATTTCTGCTCTTTGCATTTGTGTTGCACTCTTTTCAACCATGTAAGTTTTGATTGCTGTTAGGGTAGAAAATATGTCTTTTGCTTTCCTGTAAAGCACTAACAATGCTTTTCATGTGAAAATTAAAAATAAAAATGAATACTAATGGCCCTCATAGGAGATTACACAAATTAACACACTAATTTAAATGCACACCTTTATTAAGAAAATAATGGGGTGACCAGGGAAGTAACAAAAAGTAGGTCTAAAACAAATACCGTACATTTTTTCTAAAATGGGGAGAAGCATCATCCTGACAAACAGAGCTTTAGTCATACAACTTCAATCCCTAGTAAATTATTGATTCAAAACCACCCTAAATAGCAAGGGTCAGAATTTGACAAGTGAATAGGGCTGTACCAAATTCACAGCCACAAAAACACACCACAGACTGTGAAATATGGTCTTTTGTGTTCTTTTACCCTATGCTATATAGCTTTTGTGTTCTTTTACCCTATGCTATATAGCTTTCACAGGGAGACCAATCTTTCTCAAATTGGGAGTCTTGCCCAGAAGGGCATTGTCAAGACGGTCACAAAGTTATTTTAGAGAGATTGCAGTATTGCCACATTTTCTTCTGCATGGCCTTCAAAGCTTGGCAGCCAGAGGACAGAAACTGTTGGCCAGGGGGCCAGCTCTGAAGGCAGCAACCGGCCAGAAGCAGTGCAGAAATAATAGTGGTAACACTATACCACGACATTTTTATTTCTATGCTACTGATGTCGATAGCTCTGCCTTCAGAGCTGAGCTCCTAACCAGTAGATGCTGCTCTCCAGCTCCCCAGCTCTGACAGCAGCATCACTACTACCAGCAGTGCAGAAGGAAAGGTAGCAAAACCAGCACCCCCTACAATAACCTTGTGACCCACCCCCACAACTCTTTTTTGGGTCAGGATCCCTACAGTTTCTCATGTAAATGACTGAAATAATAAAATTTACTATTTTTAAAAACCTCTGACTGTGAAATTGAACAAAGTGGTCTGTGAATTTGGTCGAATCCAACACATGAATTGTTTATGGTACAGATCCATCATGCCCCTCAGCTACTCTGAGGAAATGACAAGGGCTCATTTAGTAGCAGCCATTCATGTGGCCACCAGTTAATGCACCTTACCTTGTACCTTTGCAGGTGGAGTCTATAAAACTACTTCCATTGCTTTAAATTACATAGTACAGGCAGTCCCCTGGTTACGTGCAAGATAGGGACTGTAGGTTTGTTCTTAAGTTGAATTTGTATGTAAGTCGGAACTGGTACATATTGTAGGGGAAACTCTAGCCAAACATTTCTCCAGAGCTCAGTTTTATTCTCCCACCTCACGTCCCTCAGTCCTTTATTCTCAAGCTGAGGTGTCTGCTGAGAAAAGCCGCTCCGCATCTCCCTTGTCTGCTGGGGGGGGGGCGCTAGCTTCGCGTCTCCCTGGTCTGCTGGGGGGAAGCAGGTAGTGCGGGGTTGCCTCACCCCGTTTGTAAGTAGGGAGCCGATGTAAGTCGGACCCATGTAACCCGGGGACTGTCTGTACTGACAGAGATGCTGGAGGGTTGTGTGGCAATGCCACTGCTGACACACAAAAGACTGGGTAAGATTTAGCCACTGCATATTTGTGAGGGCACATGGAATAAGCTGGGAGCTCACAGTCTTTGGATATAGCTGATGCTTCAGAAACTGTCATTGCGGAGATAGGCCTGAAGAGCCTCCAATCAGAAGATGTGGCAGAGTTTTACCGTTTGAGATACCTCCAGATTCTCAAATTCCACAAAAGCTCCTTTGTTTATCTTTGCTTTTCTTCCTCAGAGAAGATCCACAGTGGTGACTAAAGACTCAAAGTTGAGGTAACCTCATCAGCACCTGTGCAGGGAAGAGGGAGAGGGAGAATATATCCATAGAGATATAGGGCTAGTAATCAATGTGTGTTTTATGGGCAACGCATTTGCATGAGATCTGTGCCCAGTTTAGCTGCTCAATAGGTCATGACCACAGAACCATTCAGACCTGTTTGCCAGCACTCAGGCTTGATCAGGCCAGTGTGGAGTCCCTCGTTATACTATTCTCTACAGAATATATGTCCTATAAGATAACAGAACCTAGGGCAATAAGAGCTGTGGATTCTAAAGTTCAGATCATGCACTGCTAGGCAAACATGGTTGTTTACTTTGATTGTATTATAAAATTAGAGTCTGAAGGGACTGTGAGAATATACCTGTAATTTATCTGTTTTTTAGTAAAGCATTTAGTGTTGTACTTTAGAACATTTTTACTTGTAAAACTAATTCAGGGAATTACATAGAGTGGGAAGTGGTGGGAGAGTTAAGGAGTTAATGGCTAGAAATACATAGCAATGTGTGGAGTTGCAGGGAGGAGCCTAATAGGTTCTGTTAAGAAGCCGGAGATTTTCAAAGGCAGAAGGAGGAGTAAGGGGACCAATTCTCACTGAAGGTGAATGGAATCCCTTTGTGCCTTTGTAAAAATTTCTCTTGTGGGTTTTATTCATTAATGTCAGAAATTAGCTGGGAGCTGAAATAAGCAACTTGCCAACAAAATTTAGTAACAGAAAGAGATCTAGAGATATTAGAAACATGGACAGAATACAGCAAAATGTGACTGTACTTGGGAAGAAAGCAATCTGGTAGAAACTAATCCAAAACAAATGCTGTATATTTCCAAGGGGAAGGAGAAATTGGGAAGCAGTGATGCTGAAAAAGACCTATGGAGTAAATGAAGGCAACACATTTGAATTTGTAGTACCTGGTGGCAGTAAAAAATAAAAAAGACAACCCAATATTGGATTTCATCTGCAGAGGCATCATATTGCAGAGCAAAAAGATAATAGTCTCTCTCTATTGCTCTTGTTTGACCAGACCTGGAATGTGGTATTCATATGACATTACTTTGCTATTAGAAAAGGTATTGAGAAACTAGAGGGAGTTCAGATAAGAACAACAAAAATTACTAGATGCCCTGAAAGACTGACTTATCTTCAACTGAATACTTGCTATGAAATTCTAAACTCTAACGTACACTTAGGACTTAAGGGCTAGATTCACAAATGCACATTGAGCCTTATTTTTAGGTGCTTTGAAACCGCTGGGATTCATGAAGCCTGAGTCAGGCACCTGGGCTTCCTACACAATGAACGGGGAGATCAGTGTCTCAGAAGGGCATTCACAGGAGTTAGCACATTAGGCAACTCCGATCCGGGAGATACCATGGTAAGAGTTGTGGCCTATACCCCACCCCTGTCAGGAGTGCAGCACCTAAATCCAGACTGGAGGGAGGCACCTCTGTCTGTCAAGGCATTCTCAGCAGCAAGACCTCTTTGGATATTGGATGCCTAGATAAGTAGGGTCTGAATCAATAATTCCATTATAGACAGCTGGAATGGGAAAGAAATCCTGGGTGCATTTATGTAAATACAGTTCACTCAGTTTGCTTAGGCCTGCTAGATAGTCAACTGTTAGAATGGGGTTTTGCCCTTTGTAACCAATTTGGCTGCTGTGGGGTCACAAACTATCTTAAAATTAAATGCAGGAATTGTGAGATACAATCACCAATACATGCAGTTATTAGGGGAATACAGAAAAGTCAGACTGTGTTTCACCCAGTTCAAAGGAGTCTGTGTAAAGAACTTCAGATGGACAAAGCTTCCTGTGCCAAAATTCTGTGAAGTTAGCTGGGGAGGGAGGACTCTGAATCAGCAGGCTGCATGCCCTCCAGGTGTGAGCTGTAAGACTGGTTCATCCTGTTTCTCCCTCCATCTCACATAATAGAATGAGAGCCAACTACAAAAGGAGTCTCGTTATTATATTTTACATTTACTCCAGTGGACTCTGGAATTTCTTGTGGCTGGACTGTGCTTTAAGCCAAGAGCTGAGATCACTGAGACCTGAAATCAGTAGGTTTGGCCCAGAGCCAAATCCTCCACAAGTCAGCAGAAGATGCAGTGAGCAGCCAGCGAGCAGTGGCAGTATGATGAGAGGAAAAGGACATTGCCCAACCTACTTGAGGTGAGACTGTTACTCACACTTTTGGCTATGAACTCTGTGGTGTTTTCCCACATTTATGCCATGTTACTTCCCTCCCCCTTTATTAAAAGTTTATTTTCTGCACTCAGACTCTGGGCTTGCGAGTAGGGAAGCATTGCCTCTCAGAGGCACCCAGGGATGTTGTGTAAATTTCCCAGGTTTCTGGGTGGGGGCGTGAGCCATTTCTGTGCTGGATGGATGGAGAGGAACCCCTAGATATTGAACCTGGTCCTGTCTGCTGCTGGCTCTATCTGCCATTTTTGTTGTTGCTGTACCACTGACACCTTTACCCATGTGGGTAAGGTACTAACCAGGGTGGGGGCAGATCCCCCAAGTTCAAATCCCTCCCTTTGTCTGATGAGGGCAAAGGGATTTTGGAAGGAATCTGCCACCAAACCCTCTTGCTCATGGGATATTTTGAAGTGGGTCAGGGACAGTTTATCCTAATAAAGCTGTTCCACTTCCACTGTGGATAAATAATGTAAGAAGGCCATTAGAAGAGGAGAGATGGATATTGGAGCTTTCAGAGCATGCTGTAACTATGTGGGCACAGACTCATTCTCTTACTTGCTCACTCTCTCTGGGTCAACAATTCCTTCATTATCTAGTCGCGCTAGAAAGTGTCAACAGGAAGGATTGATGGTGGCCCACATTAGAATATCTTAGGGTATGTCTACACTACAAAGTTAATTCAAACAAACAGCCGTTAGTTCGAATTAACTTTAATAGTTGCTACACATACAAACTGCTAGTTTGAACTTAATTCGAACTAGCGGAGCGCTTAATTCGAACTAGGTAAACCGCATTCTACGAGGAGTAACACCTAGTTCGAATTAAGTAGTTCGAATTAAGGGCTGTGTAGCCACTTAATTTGAACTAGTGGGAGGCTAGCCCTTCCTAGCTTACCCTGGTGGCCACTCTGGGCACAACCAGGGAAATTCTTCTGCCCCCATCCCGGCCCCCGGAGCCCTTAAAGGGGCATGGTCTGGCTACGGGGGAGGGGGGTGTAAAACAGGGGGTTGCAGGAGAGCTGAGGTAGGGGACTGGACTCAATGACCTTTCAAGGTCCCTTCTAGTTCTAGGAGATGGGCAATCTCCATTAATTAATTATTATTAATTAGGTTTGGGGGGAGGCCTCCAACATCCACAACCTCCGCACTAGACACAGGAAAGTGGCCGTCTAGGGAAAGATAGCTGCCAGCCTGGCCACCAAAGGCCACATGCAAACCCAGGAACAGGTTTGCATGAAAATCAAGATGGTCCAGTGAGACCCTCGACCCTGAGCCCTGAGCTTAGAACATAAGAACATAAGAATGGCTGTACTGGGTCAGACCAAAGGTCCATCTAGCCCAGTAGTCTGTCTGCTGACGGCGGCCAACACTAGATACCCTGGAGGGGATGGACCAAAGACAATGACCAAGTGATTTGTCTCGTGCCATCCATCTCCAGCCTTCCACAGACAGAGGCCAGGGACACCATTCCTACCCCCTGGCTAATACCACTCCATGGACCCAACCTCCATGACTTGATCTAACTTCTCTTTAAACCCGGTTATAGTTCTAACCTTCACAGCCTCCTGTGGCAAGGAGTTTCACAGGTTGACTATTTGCTTTGTGAAGAAGAACTTTCTTGTATTAGTTTGAAGCCTGCTACCCATTAATTTCATTTGGTGTCCTCTCGTCCTTATATTATGGGAACTAATTAAGAACTTTTCTTTATGCACCCTCTCCACACCACTCATGATTTTATAGACCTCTATCATATCCCCCCTCAGGATCCTCTTTTCTAAGCTGAAAAGTCCCAGTCTCTTTAGCCTCTCTTCATATGGGACCTGTTCCAAACCCCTAATCATTTTGGTTGCCCTTTTCAGAACCCTTTCCAAGGCCAAAACATCTTTTCTGGGATGATGAGATCACATCTGTACACAGTACTGAAGATATGGCATACCATAGTTTGATACTTCCCCTCCTCCTTCTTCCCCTGTCTTCCCCCTTCCAGATCCCTCCTTCCAGGTTTCACCCTCCCCTCTCCCACCCTCTCTCTTCCCCTCTCCCACCTCCTTTTCCCAGTCTCCCCAGAGGTTAATCCTTCTCCCCCCCCAGTTTTGTTAAATAAAGAGAATTTCTATTTTTGAACACGTGTCCTTTATTTTGTACATCAGGAAGGGGGGCTAGGGAGGGGTAAGTGGAGAGAGGTGAGAGAGGAATGGGGTACGAGCTCCTGATGGGGAGGACTGGGGTGGCTCTGCGGGTTCCTCGGAGTGGAAGCTCTCCTGCAACCCCCCGTTTGACCCCTCCTCCCCGGATGGCAGCCTGCGGCAAGTGCAGCTGGGCTGATGGCTGAGTGCTGTGATGTGCCGAGTGTGGGCACTCAAGGCACTCCAAGACAGGACTGCTTTGCTGTCCCTCATTGAGGTAGACAAGCAAGCGGGGAACCCTGAGAATTGTCTGTCCGGGGCGGGGGTCGGGTCCCTTTAAGCCCAGCCCTCGGCTAGCCTGAGACAGCAGCTCCACGCTCTAAGTCCTAACCTGATGTCCTGCCGGCCCTGCTTCCGGCCAGCCTTAACTTCGGTTCAGGGTCCACTCAATGTGGACATGCTAGCAAAGCTAATTTGAACTAGTTTTTAAGTCTAGATGCACTAGTTCGAATTAGCTTAGTTCGAATTAACTAATTCGAATTAAGTTAGTTCGAATTAGTGCTGTAGTGAAGACATACCCTTAGAGCCTAAGGGTAGGGCATGCATGTGAAAGGTGACAAGATCCCTCTTGAAATGCTGTCTCCCCCTCATGTGAAGAGTGATCTGAAGTGCAGGTGTCTCACATCCCAGGCAATTTTGCTCACCACTGGACTAAATTTATGAGAGAGGTCCTCTTCCTCCCTCTGAGTTTGCCTAATGATTGGACCTCATGGGTGAGTTAGGCAGAGGAACACCTATTTTTCCCAATTTGTGTATCATTCTGAGGCTTAGGCATCTAGGACCCTAGAAGGGAGTAGCAGTGTGCATGCCCTGAGGCAGTAACATAGGCGCTTAGGGAGATTTTATAGCAAAGATTTAGACAATACGCAAGTTTTGGTGCCTGTGGGGGCTTGGTGGTAACTCTGCAAATATTCTGTGAATTCCATTAGGGCCTGATTCTGGTATTTAGGCATGCAAAGTGGCATTTAGATGCCCTAAGTCCTTTTCGGAAGCTAGTCCCCTGTGTTTAAGCTTTCAGCATGGAATTTTCAGAAGTGCCAATTGTTGGCCTATATTTGCTTACACTGTCGTTTTACCCTTGAGATCAGTGGTGACAGAATTAACCCAACACTCAGGCCCAGATCCCCAAAGATGTTTGCATGCCTTACTGCCTTTAATATCAATGGGAGCTTGGGGCATCAGTGCCTTCAACAAATGAGGCCTGAGCCCTTCTGGAAATACCACTTGCATTGTGTAAAAACAAAGTTACATTTCTCCTTACAAAAGAACAGACACCAGAGAGAAATTTGCACCTCTGATTCAAGATGTACTATCAAATCAAAGATAACTCTCTGAAGAAGGTGTGCTAAGGGTGTTATTCTAGACATAGCTGAGTGTAATAAATGGACATGTCATAGCAGAGTTTATGGAAAGAATTGGTGAATAAAAGAGGAAATAGTTAACAATAATACATTTAAAGAAAATAATCTTATGAGAGTACCACAAATATGGATTGAACATATTTAATATACTCGGATGGCTTCTGTTATATAGACTCATTTGTTTGTTTGTTTTTTGGTTTGTTTTGCATTTTGAAACCATTTCTTATTTAATGTCAAGTGTCATTTATGGATGGAAATACTTTAATTCATATCTGATTCATACAGAAAGTCTTGAGTTTTCTCTCCTTTTTTAGGTATAACCTAAATTGATTCTTTGAAGAAAAAAATTCACCTTCCAGGCAATTATTTATTCACATTTAGAGTGACTACCAATCACAGATGTGGCATTGCAGAATAGAAGAGACACTGGCATTCTTTTTAAGGATTCTTTAAGTGAATGTCGCTTTGGCATTCCATTTGGACATGCTTCACCAGTGTTGTAAAAGCCTATGAAAGGAGAACCACTTTTCCCAGGATCCTTGGGGTTTGGTCCTGCAAACTGCTGAGCACAGATGTGGAAACAGAACTGTCTGCTGGGGAAGACACTCAGGTTTTCCCCACTGAGGAGAGTAAGAGGGCTGATGGGACAGAATTAAACTGTCTTAAGACTCCTCCAAATCTTTGATGTCACAAAGAATCATTTTCCCTCCTATCTCCCTTCTGCTCTTCCCTGTAGAAGCTCCAGAGGGATTACTGTAGCCTTAGGGCTACACTAGCTTCTCCAGTTTAGTAGCCTTAGCTAGGGACCATTAATGTGCTTTAAATCATATTATACTTAAATGCTTTGCTGAGTCAGGGCCAGATTGCTCAATGCCTATGGTATTGAATCCATAAGGATAAACTGTCAGTTGCTATTTGAGTGAAATTTAACATGATTTTACATCAGATATGAACATAAAATCACATGAGAATGTAGTTTAAGCTTCAAAAGCAGTTAAAATAGAGTTGGGGAAAATGGGAATTTTTGGAGGGTCGTCAGTTCAGACGGTACTATATGCTAACAATTACACATCCTACTATTAAATACAAGAGTAAGGAGAAAGTTGGAATGCCTGATATGTGCTGCCTTTAGATAAGGTTCATATGAAGTAAATATGGCTTATATTGTTTGAGAAGACACTCTGACATACAGCACTGTAGTATTTAGGCCAGGAAAACCTATTTAAGTGTTATATGTGCACACAGCTCCACTGATCATACTGCAATTTGAAAACAAAAGTGGATCCTAAGGCCTGGTCTACATTAGACGAGGCAGGTTGGCTTAAAGTGCTCACAGTGTGTATCTGGAATCAGTTTATCTTAAGCCAAGTTGCCACAGCATCTACACTGCGGGAGGTCAACATGAGCACGGGTTCCTGTCAGTTTCCCATACTCCTCACAGAATTAAGAGTACCAGATGCTTAAAACTGAGGGTATCGAATGCTAGAAGACTGACCTCCAGAGTTTAAACTCTTGGCTCTTTATGATTGATCACATTACATTAATGTTACGATTTGTAACAATTTCTTTCAGAGGGTTGGGCCTTGCTGGTGCATTTTGTTTTCTTTTAGTAACTTACTTTGATGTGTGTGTTATAACTTGAAACCAATTAAATCCTTTTAATATTTAATACAGTCCCTATTGTTTATGATCGAATCCTGTAAATAATTTTTACCAGGGGTGGGAGAGACAACAACTGTGCATCTCTTTCTTTCATTGGTAAAGGGAGCATTCTCTATGTAAAACTTTTATATAGAATAAAATGGATTTATCTGATATACTGATCCCATTTGGGGCTGTGCTCCTGAGTGCTGTGTCAAAGACCCTATGACAGCCTTCCTAGAGCTGAGCTGTTCTCAGAGTCTGTGTTACTTTGCTGTGGGGCTATGAGACAGGGCAGAACTGCCCCGCATTGGAGATCTGCCGATCGACGCCTGTGTGGTGACTCTAGGGGTGCGATATCGGCGGTGTGCCGGCTGTTCGGCGGCCGCCGAGTGGGCTCACCGCGATCAGCCACCCGGGGGGATGCGGCTGCCAGGGGGAGGAGCGAACGGTGGGCAGGCATAGATTGACGTCACCGCCGTTGGCCTGCCAACAAGGGGTGGAGCCCTGGCGTAGATGCGGGATGCCCGGCAGGAGTTTTAAGGCCTGAGAAGATGGGCGGAAGGGGGACTCCTGAGCCCACAGATGAGAGGGGACCCGAGCTGGGGACAGTGCTCCCACTGGCGGCTCGTAAGCAGGGAAAGGAAGTAGCCCAGAGCGGGCAGAGGATTTTGCCAGAGGGCTGGCGTGGTATGGTGGAAACCCCACCAGCTGGACAGGACCACAGCCAGGTCTGTGACCTTAGGGCCCTGGGCTGGGGCCCGTGAGAGAGGGTGGGCCCGGACCCCCCCCCTCTCCCAGTGGTTTGACCGGGGAGCTGGCTCGAGCCTAAACCGCTAGCCATCATATCAGCCGCAATGCCAGCTCGAACTCTCGCCTGGCGCGCTTTGAAACTGACTAAAAGGACTCAGGATGGGGTGGAGGGAACACAGAGGTGGTGTGGGAATAGAGGTAACGAACCGCCTGGCCTAACGGACGGTCACAGGCTGTTATCCCAAATTTGTGCTTTGTTGAGAGAGACAGGACAGGATGGTGGGGTGCCCCAGAGTGTCTACCATGGAACTTAGCTGAAGGTTGCTTGGCCAAAGATACTCCTTCTGCCAGGGCAATATCTGGTCAGCAAAATATTATTTCTTTTAATTTAATCTTAAATTGCAATGTATTTTTGTACCTCCCTTCAACTTCTTGTATATGTGGCGGTGCATGCAGGTTGGGGGTTAGATGTGTTGCAAGTTAGTTCAATTGATGAAAATGGATTCTAGTTAGTTGCTGAGCTAGATTCTAGTTGAATGGACGTCCAGAGAAGTGCAAGGCTGTCTCCTGTGAATCATCCATTATTTTTGCTGGCAACTCCAGCCCTTCCGGATCTACCTCCTGCTTGCAGGCCCTGTTATTGAGCTGGAACAATTTGATGAAACAACAGGAAGTCAGGGGGCATATCTGTCCACCCCTTCTACAAATTTGAATGCACAAAAAGTAGGATTTTACCCATTGACACATCAGAATTGATTTCAATGGGAATAGTTCTGATACAACAAATTAAAGATTATGGGGCCAATTAAAATGTGAGGGCAAAGAGTTATGCAAATCTAATGAGGTGTATGTAAGTTATAGCTCTTAAGTAAAAGAAAACTAATCTCCAAGGCTATGTCTACACTCGCGGCTTCTTGTGCAAGAACATTTTGCGCAAGGGTTCTTGTGCAAGAAGTCTTGTGCAATAAAATGTCCACACCGCCATGTGTGAGCTGTGCTTTTGCACAAGAGCGCCCATGGCAGTATGGACGCTCTCTTGTGCAAGAAAGCTCTGATGGCCATTTTAGCCATAGGGCTTTCTTGCGCAAGAAATCCTTGCCGAGCGTCCACACTGCCAGTTTGCGCAAGAGCTCCTGCTCAAGAGGAATTACACCTGTTAAAAAATAGCATAGCTCTTGTGCAAGAAGACCTCTTTTACCACGCCGTACTGTAAATTTCCTTGCGCAAGAGCAGGTGGGCAGTATGGACGCTCTGCAGATTCTTGCGCAAGAACGGCCATTCTTGCGCAAGAAGCCGCGAGTGTAGATATAGCCCTACAGTGCAGAAACATGCATATGGGGTTCTGCTTGCTAAGCTGATATCTGAATAGTAGACTAGCTGTTCATACCCTAGTGATTTCAGCAAAATTCCAATAGGAAGCTGTGTTGATAAAAGACCTAATGTCACTAGTGTCATTTGTTCATTTGTCTTTGAAAAATGCCTTTACGATTCACTGCATTAGCTGACTGAACCATGCTGAATGTATTTGCTGACTATTGTTATGAATGAGTGCTTCTTGGTCTCTTAGTATGCTGTCACCTGACTTTAGGCTGTGTCTTGTCTTCTTTTATCAGTTCTGATTGTGTGCAGTCTGGCAACACCCCATATGTACCCCCTTTCCTTCTAACTACTCATTACCGCATTGCCATCATTTGCTGCTCTAATTCTGTGTACGCTCTGATTTCAGGTACAGAACGGATAAGTCCTTAAGTAAAAGACTAGTCATAAGAATGTCCTTAATAACTATGAAAAACAGAAGAAAATTGGAGAAAACATTACATAGGAGCAAAATTGCTTTTACATAAATGTTTGCAAAGTTTTTCCAAGTCAGATCTTGAAGGAATGAAGATGCTTGATGGCCTGTACTATATAAACTTATGCAATATAAAAACACACCAGAGCTGTGATCCTGCAAAGTGCTGAGAATTTCTCTTCAGTATTTCTGAGTGCCTCCTAAGAAGTGAGTTGAAGGCAGTAAACAGCTCTCAGAATTGATTCAGCTTTGGCTCCAGGTTATCAAATATGTTCAAATTATATTTTCCTGCTCTTGTAGAAGATTATATATGCATTTCTTATATATTAAGGCCAGAAGTGACAACTAAGATCCTCTAGTCTGGCCTCCTGTGTAACACAAGCCATAGGTCTTTCCTGAATTAATTCCTGTTTGAACCAGAACGTATCTTTTAGAAAAGCATCTCATCTTGAGATGCCAATGATGCCAATGATAGATAATTTACTACAACCCTTCACAAGTTATTCTAATGGTTAATAAACCTCACCAATGAAAATTTGCAATTTATTTCTTTACAGTTATACATGCAGCAAGACCATGCTTGTAGGCCAAACAAACCTACAAAAGCAGAGCGCCATTACGTAACTATGTAAATGAAGCGTGGGAAATTTAAATTCTGGCTTCATTTGCAATTTTGAAGTGCCTAATTTACATCCCTCTGTTGAAAGAGGGATGTAATCTAGACACTGCCCTAGAGTAAAAAGAGGACCAGATTTAAGAGAAAATATTAGCATCAAGCAACTACATCTTTTGAAAATAATTGTCTTAAGTTTAAGTATGGAAATAATTTGCACTAGCTACAATGATAATGGAAGGGTCATATTTAAGTCTGTTAAACAAATTCTGTTTCTGAATCAATTATTTGCAGTATGTATCAAGTATGTACAGTAGGTTAACTTTACAGCCAATGTTGCCTTTTGTCTAACATCTTTGTCTGAGTCTATAAATAAAAGTTTGTATTTCAATAAATAAAAGAAATTGTCAGTTTCGAAAACAGATATGTTAAGGGGAAGAGGGCAGGAAAAAATATACCTTCAAGAACAGCATATAAAATTAATTATCACTATGTGCTTTGTTCATGCATTTTAAAGGCATATGCATAATTCTACAGCAACAACCATATCCATAGTCTATTCCGTATCTAGTTAGATTAATAAAGTACATTAAAATGGGAACACATCCCATCCTCTAGGTGCCCTAAAACTGATTTGCATAACATCAAAGTAAATTTTAAAAACAATGGAATAAAACTCTGTCACAGAAGACATAGGGTTAGATTCTGAAATCCTTGTTCATGTTAAGTAGTATCTCAATCAAGACTTTGTGGAGGAAAATACTAGATCTGGCCAATCCTAATCAACTTCCTCCAATCTTTTTATCAGCTACTTAGGAAAACAAATGTCCTTGCAAAATGCCTTTGGATCTTGTTATGGTTTTTTCTCATCAAATCTGAGAAGCCAGTCACTATATTTTCAGTGAGTAAGCATCTACACACTGTGATCAACCTCTCAGCTGTCTTTTCAATAAGATGAGCTCCTTAATCCCCATTGTAAATTTTGTGAGGCATGTTCTCCAGTCTTAGTCTGAATCATTTTTATGGCCCTCCATTTTTGTGGCCCTCCAGTATTACCACACCCCTCTTATGTGGACAGCACAACTGGACATAGTATTCTAGTAATTGCCTTACTAGTGCTATTTACAGAGGCAAGATTGCATCCCTACTTCTACTTGCTAATTCCATTTTTACACATCCAAGATGCCATTAGCTCTTTTAGCCATGGCATTTCAATGAAATCTCATGTTGAAGCAAATACTTATGAGGACCCTGATGTCCTTTATTTTGAATTAATGCTTTCCAACAGTTTCCCTCCAAAAGACATAACTGCATTCTTGGTTTCCAGATGTATTAACTCACATTTGCTTTTATTAAAATTTATTTTGCTGGACCATTTAACAACATGATTCAGATCCGTCTGTAACAGCCTGCTATCCTTATTATTATTTACTACCACACCAGTTTTTGTGTCATTACTAAACTGTCCCAGCTAAGGTTTTAAATCATTTTCTATACTGTTGATAACAATACTAAATAGAATTGGTCTGACAGCTGCTCCCTGCAGGACTCTGTTAGAATTCAGAATACCAGTTAGAATACCAATTACCATTTAAAATATTCATTATCCATGACAATATTTATTACAATGCCTAATAAACTAAATATCACTCAGCAATTATTATAATTTTAATATTTTAATATTAAATAAAGTAAAAAAGAATACATACAATAAAAAATAGAAAATAAAATAGAACATTTTAATATTTTAATATTAAAGGAAAAAAAGAATACATAAAATAGAAAATAAAAATAGAATAAAAATAAAGCTGAAATAAAAATAAAACAAGTTGATTGCCCCCAAACAACTTTTTTAAATTTCATTTTGTGGAAAATTTCAAAAATGTGTCTTGTGTTCCAGTTCAATACAATTGCTTTTCAAAATGTCCATTTACCACAGAATATGAGTTCCAAGTTTTGACCACGTTTACTTATGGCAGACAATGAATTCCAAAGTCAAGTATTCCTCATAAAGAATACTTCACTCGTCATACAAAGGGGATAGTCCAAGCACGTCAACTGGTATAACTGTGGCAGGTCTGCAATGAAATAAATGATATTTGGGGACAGGTTTAAAAAAAAATCAGAGTCCATACCTGGGGCTAGACTTTCACAAGAATGCTGCTCCTATGTAGGCACCAAAAAATGAAGTTGGATTTTCAAAAATGCTTTGAAAATCTGGCTCCAATTGTGTGTACTTATCACTTGAAAATCTCACCTTGGGGCTTTTTTGGAAACCTTGCTTTGAGGGTTTTATGTTTGTTTTGATTGGATGCTCTTCGTATTGCTGCTGATGGGTTGTTTTTTATATACACTAGCTGGAGTTACCAGGCGTTGCTCGGGAAACTGGAGGAACAAAATGTAGAAAAACAGTAGTCCATTATCTTTTTTTGAATGGTAGAAAACTTGCACTGATATCTATAGGGATTAAAATATAGGCATGCATCATCCCCAAGGGGGGGGTGCGACCCTGGGTAGAGGGGAGGTTACACACAGGAGGGGTGCCCCAGCTCATGCCCGAGGCTGCAGCTGCTGCGGGGGGCAGGGTGGGTGCCTGAGCCATTGTGCGTGTGGCGGTTGGGGCACTGCATGCCAGCATTGGGTGGGGGGGAAGAGGATCACTTATGTAACTTCGCAGGTAGCAGAGGGCGAGTCCTGGATGGCACTGGGGGCCGCAGGCAGTGGGCACAGGACCTAGAGTGGGCGTGGCAGCCCCTGCAGTGCAGTGCGGCAGGTTACTTTTTATTTTTACAGCTTGAGCTCAGGCCCAATTGAGCCCAAAAGTACCTTAAAACCTTCTCCTGGATGAAAGGTTATCCCATGCAAAGTTTGGTTGTGGTAGCTCTTATAGTGTCCAAGTTATTAGCGCACAAACTTACAAACATTCTCCTTTATATATTAGATGTTGGTATACATTTACGCTAGAGAAACCAGTGTCAAAGAAATTCACCTTGCATTTGGAGTAGTAAGTCAGGAGGTTTGTGTTCCTTGCACAGTACCAGACCAGACCACAAGAAATATCTGTCTTTCGCACAGATGAACTTTGCCCTTAGTGTAGAGCATTTCATTATGCCACAGGCACATAGTCTTCGGTCATGATCTTCATCCTGGAATGCTGGATGGGCTTTTAAACATTCTAGTCCAAAGTGAAGAAGTGCATTAAAGCTAATAACAAAGACCTTGAATTTGATAGTTACTTAGTCTACATAGTATTTACCCCTTCCAAAGGAATGAAGTGTCTGAGTTATCAGGAGTATGACATTTTTTCATAAAAATGACCTCAGTCCATGGAAAAATCATGGAGCAGGTCCTAAAGGAATCCATTTGGAAATACTTGGCAGAGAGGGTGGTGATCAGGAACAGTCAATATGGATTTACCAAGGGTGATTCATGCCTGATTAACCTAACTGCCTTTGATGATGAAATAACTGGCTCTGTCTAGGTGGGGAAAGTGGCAAACATGATAAACTTTGACTTCAGATATGCTAGAAGATAAGGAGAAGGTCCAGAGTGACCTAGACAAATTGGAGGATTGGACCAAAGGAAATCTGATGAGGTTCAACAAGGACAAGTGTAGAGTCCTGCACTTAGGATGGAAGAATCCCATGCACAACTACAGGCTGGGACCAATGGGCTAAGCGATAGTTTTACAGAAAAGGACCTGGGTATTAAAGTGGATGAGAAACTGAGTATGAGTCAACAGTTTGCCCTTGTAGCCAAGAAGGCTAACAGTATATTGGGCTGAATTAGTGGGAGCATTGCCAGCAGACTAAGGAAATTGATTATTCCTCCTTATTCAGCACTGGTGAGATCATGTCTGGAGTATTACATCCAGATTTGGATCCCCCACTACTGACAGGGTGTGGACAATTTGGAAAGAATCCAGTAGAGGGCAACAAAAGTAGAGGCTGGGGTGAATGTCTTATGAAGAGAATCTGAGGCCTAGCTTGTTAAAGCCCTGGATAGAATGATTTAAATTGGGCTTGGTCCTGCTTCAGCAGGGGGTTAGACTAGGCGACCTCCTGAGATCTCTCCCAACCTTAATTTTCTTCAATTCTATGACTGTATGATTCTACAGGTTGAGCCTCCCAAATCTGGGACTCTCTGGTCCAGCAACATCTGTGGTCCAGCAAGGCCATGGATGTTGCTGGACCAAAGAGTCCTAGAAACAGAAACCAGCCTGGAGAACTTAGGGACTGTGGCATCCTGGCTGGACAGCAGCTGGGCAGGGGAACCCCAGCATCAACGGGGCTAGGCAGCATAGGGAGCCTCTGTCCCAGCTAAGGAACTCCCTGTGTCAGTGGAGTCAGGTAGCCAGAGAACCCCTGACAGCAGGGCCGCCAGCAGCCAGAGAACCCCAGAAATCCTTCTGTGATGGGACTGAGTTGGCTAGGCAGACCTGACCAGGAACCGTGGTGGCAGCAGGGCCAGGCAGCAGACTTGGGAATTCAGTCTTGGGAATCCTTGCAGCGGGGCCAGGCAGCAGCCAAAGAGTTAGGCTAGATCCATCAAGGGATATTGGCCAGGATGGGTAGGAATGGTGTCCCTAGCCTCTGTCTGTCTGGAAATGGATGACAGAAAAGGGATCATGTGAGGATTACTGTTGGGTTCCCTTCCTCTTGGGCATCTGGGGGTATGTCTACCCCTTAATTCAAACTAAGCTAATTCGAACTAACGCGTCTAGAACTAAAAACTAGTTCGAATTAGCGTTTTTCTAATTTGAACTAGCATGTCCACATTAAGTGGACCCTGAACCGGGCTTAAGGATGGATGGAAGCAGTGCTGGCAGGGCATCAGAGGAGGACTTAGAGCGTGGAGATTCTGTGTCAGGCTAGCCGAGGGCTGCGCTTAAAGGGTCCCGACCCCCACCCCGGAAAGACAGTTCTCAGGGGTGCCCTGCTTGCAAAACAGTCCTGGCATGGAGTGCCCGGAGTGCCCACACTGGGCACATCACAGCACTCGGCCATCAGACCGGCTGCACTTGCCACAGGCTGCCATCTGGGGAGAGGGGGCAATTGGGGGGCTGCAGGAGAGCTTCCACCCCCAGAAGCCCGCAGAGCCAGCCCAGTCCTCCCCATCGGGGGCTCGTACCCCATTCCTCCCTCACCTCCTTCCACTTACCCTTCCCTAGCCCCTTTTCTTGATGTACAAAATAAAGATAATGTTTCTTCCAACATTGACTCTGTCTTTATTGAACAAAACTGGGGGAGACTGGGAAAAGGAGGTGGGAGAGGGGAGGAGAGAGGGTGGGAGAAGGGAAGGCAACTACAATGATCAGGGGTTGGGAACAGGACCCATATGAAGAGAGGCTAAAGAGACTGGGACTTTTCAGCTTAGAAAAGAGGAGACGGAGGGGGGACAGGATAGAGGTCTCTAAAAGCAGGAGTTGGGTGGAGAGGGTGCATACAGAAAAGTTCTTCATGAGTTCCCATAAAGAAGGACTAGAGGACACCAAAGGAAAGGAATGGGTAGCAGGCTTCAAACTAGTAACAGAAAGTTGTTCTTCACAAAGCAAAGAGTCAACCTGTGGAACTCCTTGCTGCAAGAGGCTGTGAAGGCTAGAACTAGAACAGAGTTTAAAGGGACGTGATATCAAGTCATGGAGGTTGGGTCCATGGAGTGCTATTAGCCAGGGGGTAGGAGTGGTTTCCCTGCCCAAAGTTTGTGGAAGGCTGGAGAGGGATGGCATGAGACAAATGGCTTGGTCACTGTCTTCGGTCCATCCCCTCCAGGGTCCCTAGGGTTGGCCGCTGTCGACAGACAGGCTACTGGGCTAGATGGACCTTTGGTCTGACCCAGGACGTCCATTGTAAGCTCAGGTCTCAGGGTCGGGGGGTTTCAGTGGACCCCCTTGATTTTCATGCACACCTGCTCCTGGGTGGCCAGGCTGGCAGCTCTCCTGCCCTAGACGGCCACTTTCCTGTGCCTAGTGCGGAGATCGTGGACGAGGTCCACGATGTCTGCTCTAGACCAGGCGGGTGCCCGCCTCTTGCGGTCCCGGGCAAGCTCCCGGGAGCCGCCAGCCTGGTCCCAGGAAGAGGGGGAGGACTGGGGGGCATTGGGTGGGTGGCTCGATCCGTGCCAGGTGCAGGGTCTGCTGGCTGGGTACTGGCAGGCTTGCACCTGGCACGGGCACCGTAGCCAGCCCGTGCCCATTTAAGGGGTCCGGGGCCGGGGCCGGGAGGGGGGCAATAGAGTTTCTCTGGTGTTGGCCAGAGTGGCCACCAGGGGAAGCTGGGGAGGGCTAGCCTCCCACTAGTTCGAATTAAGGCTAGTTAGTTCGAACTAGGCTTAATCCTCGTAAAATGAGGTTTTCCTATTTCGAACTAAGCGCTCCGCTAGTTCGAATTAAGTTTGAACTAGCGGAGCGCTAGTGTAGCGCCTATGAAAGTTAGTTTGAACTAACATCCGTTAGTTCGAACTAACTCTGTGGTGTAGACATACCCTGGTAGTGGCCACTGTCAGCAGACAGGATACTGGTCTAGATGGACCTTTGATCTGACCCAGTATGGCTGTTCTTGTGTCCTTATGAATCCTGGCCCCAGCAGGGGAATCCCCAGTAGCAGTGGGGCCAGTTGAGTGGTCCTGGCCAGTGAACCCTGGGAAATCCCAAGTGGTAGCAGGACTGCTGGCGGCAAGCAGGACTGCTGACTGCTGGCAGCAAGGGAACTCTGAGGAACTCCTGAAGGTAGAGAGGTGGCTGGATAGTGGCAGTCAGGGAGCCCCAGCCAGTAACCCCTAGAGGCAGTGGAGCTGGTGGTGGCTGGTCAAGCCTGGCTGGGAAACCCCTGGTAACTCTCATTTTAGTGGGTGGGCAGCAGGGTGGTAATACTCAAAAGGTAATAACAAAATAACAAAACTCAAAAGGTAATAACAAAATGTTTTTTAAGTGCATCAGAAGCAGAAAGCCTGCTAAACAACCAGTGGGGCCCCTGGACGATTGAGATAGAAAAGGAGCACTTAAAGATGATAGTCATTGTGGAGAAACTAAATGAATTCTTTGCTTCAATCTTCATGGCTGAGGATGTTAGGGAGATTCCCAAACCTGACCCATCCTTTGTAGGTGACAAATCTGGGGACTTGTCACAGATTGAAGTGTCATTAGAGGAGGTTTTGGAATTAATTGATAAACTTAACAGTAACAAGTCACCGGGACCAGATGGCATTCACCCAAGAGTTCTGAAAGAACTCAAATGTGAAATTGTGGAACTATTAACTACGGTTTGTAACCTATCCTTTAAATTAGCTTCTGTACCCAATGACTGGAAGATAGCTACTGTAATGCCAATATTTAAAAAGGGCTCTGGAGGTGATTCCGGCAATTATAGACCGGTAAGTCTACGGTAAGTCTAACTATTAGTTGAAACAATAGTAAAGAATAAAATTGTCAGACACGTAGAAGAACATAATTTGTTGGGCAAAAGTCAACATGGTTTCTGTAAAGGGAAATCACGTCTTACTAATCTATTAGAGTTCTTTGAAGGGGTCAACAAACATGTAGACAAGGGGGATCCAGTAGATATAGTATACTTAGATTTCCAGAAAGCCTTTGACAAGGTCCCTCACTGAAGGCTCTTATGTAAATTAAGTTGTCATGGGATAAGACGGAAGATCCTTTCATGGACTGAGAACTGGTTAAAAGACAGGAAACAAAGGGTAGGAATAAATGGTACATTTTCAGAATGGAGAGGGGTAACTAGTGGTGTTCCCCAAGGGCCTGCCCTAGGACCAATCCCATTCAACTTATTCATAAATGATCTGGAGAAAGGGGTAAACAGTGAGATGGCAAAGTTTGCAGACGATACTGAACTGCTCAAAGTTAAGACCAAAGCAGACCGTGAAGAACTTCAAAAAGATCTCACAAAACTAAATGATTGGGCAACAAAATGGCAAATGAAATGTAATGTGGATAAATGTAAAGTAATGCACATTGGAAAAAATAACCCCAACTATACATATAAAATGATGGGGGATAATTTAGCTACAACTAATCAGGAAAGAGATCTTGGAGTCATCGTGGATAGTTCTCTGAAGACATCCACGCGGTGTGCAGCAGCAGTCAAAAAAGCAAACAGGATTTTAGGAATCATTAAAAAAGGGATAGAGAATAAGATGGAGAATATCTTATTGCCCTTATATAAATCCATAGTATGCCCACATCTTGAATACTGCGAACAGCTGTGATCTCCTCATCTCAAAAAAAATATACTGGCATTAGAAAAGGTTCTGAGAAGGGCAATTAAAATGATTAGGGGTTTGGAACAGGTCCCATATGAGGCGAAATTAAAGTGATTGAGACTTTTTAGCTTGGAAAAGAGGTAACTAAGGGGGGATATGATAGAGGTCTATAAAATCATGTGGAGAAAGTGAATAAGGAAAAATTATTTACTTGTTCCCATAATATAAGAACTAGGGGCCACCAAATGAAACTAATGAGCAGCAGGTTTAAAACAAATAAAAGGAAGTTCTTCTTCACACAGCGCATAGTCAATCTGTGGAACTCCTTGCCTGAGGAGGTTGTGAAGGCTAGGACTATAACAGGGTTTAAAAGAGAACTAGATAAATTTATGGAGGTTAAGTCCATAAATGGCTATTAGCCAGTATGGGTAAGGAATGGTGTCCCTAGCCTCTGTTTGTCAGAGGGTGGGGATGGATGGCAGGAGAGAGATGGCTTGAACATACCTGTTCAATTAACTCCCTCTGGGACACCTGGCATTGGCCACTGTCGGCAGACAGGTACTGGGCTGGATGGACCTTTGGTCTGACCCAGTATGGCCATTCTTATGTTCTTATGTTCTCAGTCAGTCCAACTTTAGCAGGGCAGCAGCAGGGTGGGGAGTCCCAGACTTGGGAGCTGGGAGACCAGCTGGCAGCAGGGCAGTCAGCAGGGAAGCATTGACCTCTCCTGGTCCAGCAAACCTCTGGTCCAGGATGACTCAGGTCCCGAGGGTGCTGGATCAGGAAGGTCCAACCTGTACTGCATCAGAGGACTCAAAGATATCAAAGATGATGGGGATGATCTTGAGGATTACAG
Source organism: Pelodiscus sinensis (assembly GCF_052426305.1). Lineage (NCBI taxonomy): Eukaryota > Metazoa > Chordata > Testudines > Trionychidae > Pelodiscus > Pelodiscus sinensis. Next base: position 46,411,997 of record NC_143055.1, read on the forward strand.
CCCTTATTTAGTAAATTTAGCTGAAATGGTCATTAAGAACAGAATATTCTTTGTGCTGTAAGAACATCTATAGATCTGTATAACTATAGTTATATAATTAAGTTTATCATGATAGTACTATGAATTTGTATAAATTATATAGACATTTGCCAATTCCTTAGTAGCTCTTCTCCAAACTCTAGCAACATTTTTATTGATTTAAAACATGTTTGTTTTAACCAGAGATTTTTTGTTACATTGGAAAAGCTATTGATTTTCATATCTGACTTGGAAATTTAGTTTTTGTCTACTCTACAGTTGAATATTCATACTAACCTCATCATTTGCATGACTCCTGTAGAGGAGTTTCTAACAGTAGTCAGAACTGTTTTCTGTTTAAGTATCATGGTAGTGTATTTCCTGTTAAGATCTTTATCATAACAGGTTGTTTGCTTTAATCAGTAATGTGGCTCTCTTGATCTTACTGAGTCTCTGTTATAAACTCCAATTAAACTCGAGTACCCAAACATTTACTCACTGACTGTTGAAACATATTTTCTTTGTTTTTGTATTTTCAGTAACAGAGTAGAAGTGTTATGGAAACACTGCACAAACTGTAACTATGAGCCTTACATCTACTCAAAGAAGACAATAATAACCAAGAAAATCTACCAGATGGTTCTTTTTAATAAATACATTAATGTCTTTTTTTATTTTTCTTCAATTTTGTTGACTAATATGATAACAGAAACTTTCAGACCATCAAACCAGTTTTCACAATCTGTCGTTAAGTTTTCATTTCACAGAAATAGTTATGACAAGCACTAATAGATGAATGTTGGTGCGATAATGAAACAGTATAAGGCATATTTACACCATCCTTACATACAGAACACTGTACACACAAAAAAATCACAGATCTGGAACAAAGTAAATTCCCCAAGATATTTTATGCTTATAGGCTTGGCATTAAACAAATATTTACCCAAGCAACTGACAAACCTCTTGTTCTTGTGTAATTTATTTGTAACATTGTGCTCATGCAAAATAGGTATTTGCTTTATTGCATTAACATTGAGAGAGTATTGGGATTTGGTTTTGTAACCAGTTTTATCAAATTTAAAACCCTGTTTCTCCTCACCTATAGCAAGGTTGAGTCATTTTTACTGATGACACAAACTGAGCAGTGATCTGATGATTGGGTTTTTTATTTGATGAGTTACAAAATGATAATGAATCCCAGATGATTAAAGTGTGAAAACCAACATTCTTGATCATGCACATTTTGTTTTACGAATATAAAATGGTTTAGACCAAATTCATCTTGAATTTGTTTATTTTTTTTTTAAGAAACCATGTACTATCCAACATCCACTGTTTACAGAAAGAAATAAGCAGCAGGAATCACTCTGGCTGCAGAGTGGACCATAAGGAGGACGCAGTAGGATAGTGGCAACTTTAATAAACATCAAATGCACCAGAGAAACTTCATGAAAGAGGCTATTAACTATAACCCATATTTTTGTAAGAGTTCAGACTGCCATGGCCGTTTGCGCTCTGGAAAGTAATCTGGAATGTGGATTTTTTTAAAATCTTGAATACATTTTTTCATTTCTTCTTCAACACTCAGCTTCTCACATACCTTCTTTTTGGAAAGATTTGTTTCTCTGGACTTGCTAATGAGAGTCTGAAAGAGTTCACTGTTCCTGCGTTTGTCTGGTGGTGGCATCCACTGCACTGGGGCCTTCTTTGATGGACGATCCAATGTGAGAGTATTTGGCTGGTGTGCTGTTGGCTGTTGAGTGCTAGCAGCATTTTCTTGAGGAGTGCTGGCCTCGGAATGGCTGTCACAACTAGAGGTGGACAACTCATTGCAGGAAGTCCCACTTTCGCTTCCTTTGTCTGTAACTTTGTCGTGCTTCTGTTCTTCATGTTCTTGTTTGGGAGACACTGTTCTCTGAGGTGGTCCTTTAAAGAGAAAAAAAATGATAGCCATTAATTAAACAGCAGCTTAATCAGAAAATTGGGATCTATTTTGACGGTTTTTAACAGAACTTTGTGACGCACTATTGTAAACTCTGGGTCAGATTCTCAGGTAGCATAAAATGGCATGTTTTTCATTTTATTTGCTAGCACAATGCCATTTTATTCCATCTGAGAGTCAGGACCTACTTTCTGTTCAATATGAAGTTAACACAATAGTTTCCCTACTCAAATATATTTCTATGTCAAAAATAAATTCATCTCCTGGATCCTTCTGCGGGCAATGAAATGTGCATAATGCTGACAGATTATCTGCACCAGAAATCCCTCCAGGCATATTTAAATGAGCTATTTTGCCATTATACTCCAAGTATCTTATTATGGAAAACCAGATTGTTGGAGCATTAGGAAAATAATGCCATACAATTTGCAAAACTTGTTCTTTTCTTGAATAAAAAAGGTCCTAGGGTTGTGATTATGTTTTAGGAAACTGGGTTATTTTGTTCTAACAAATATCCACTAGGCATGTATATTGTAAAGAGCACCATTGCACTGAAGTGCCAGACTCAAATACTGTCCTAGAGCTTGTATCATACGTGCTACTAATGGAGAGTCTCAGGGCCTGATTCTTATCACATCCTTGTTTAGTATTAGTGATTATGAGGTCTACCACATCTCCCTTGAGTTATTTGCCAGAGAGGAAGTTTTGTAGGTCACAAGAGTTCATAGTAGAGTTGAATGAACATATTTTTTGCATGGATATTTGCACAGATAAAATAAATGAATGTTTTGCCTGTGCTCATGCCTTTTGTTGTGTTTGCTTTCCAGCTATATTCTATCAAACAAATGTTCTGACAGAAATGATTGATAAAACCATCAATTTCAAACAAATATTACAAAATATTCATGGAAAGTGAACACTGGCTTCCTAAATGTAATTACTTGTACTGCAAAACTGAGTCTAAGAGCTATGCTTGTCAAAACAGGAAGCAGACACAATTCTATGGGTCCTATATGTTCAGCCATAACAAAGAGGGAATTTTGCTACTGAATATTTCAATGAATTATTAGCTGAAAATATTCTCTAAATAATTCTGAAAAAATAACAGCTCATAGACAATTCACAAACAGGAAAAGCTAAGCTAATTAACAAGGTTACGGAAGATTCTATCCGGCTCTGCTTCCTACAATAAAAAAATGTCAAGTTGAAAACACTAGAAGAATGGTGATATTACTACTTAAGTCATATTTTAATTTTCAGGACAGATACTTATTTATTTTAAACATTCATAGATCAGACTAAAAATTAGGGTGAGCATATTCAACTCCAAGTAATGGTGCTGCTTCCTCTATATATGCAGTGGAGAAGAAAGGCATTGGCTTGGGCATTTTCTTTGTTTAGTATACACACACTCTGGTCTTTTATAAGTTAGTCTATTACATTTATTTCAAATGTTGCTCTCACTGTGTACCGTAGTGAACTAGTAATGATCTTTCTTTTCCACTCAGAGTAATTAATTCATACAGAATGTCTCATAGTTTTTTTTCCTGTTTGTTTATAAATAGATTTGCTTTTACAGAGATTGCTATATTGCAGAGTCTTCCTAAAGTTGTGAGCACATGCATTGATAACTAAGACACTGCAGGTATTTTTACTATTAAAGCAGGAGAATCTTATTAATTCTAGTACAGTGGTTACAGATGAATATGACACATATGGAAATAGAGATGGAAATAAATATCATGATAAATAAAAAAATAATCACTACATCACATGTATCCAACATACACAGATGGAAAACTTCTGTTAAATACAGAAAATTAGATAAAGTGTTAGCTCATAGACCTGACTGGGCAGCAATAATTTTTCCATCTTTTTTTTTTTAACAAAAAATGAAATACTTCTAATAAATACTTTGCATGTTTTTTGAGAAAAAAATCACCAAAGTCTGAATTTTTTTCATTTTTAAACCAAAAATATTTTGTGTAAACCTGGAAAACAGTTGAATTTAGATTTTTTCAGTGATAACCTGAACATTTTAAATGAAAACGGTTTTGTAGAAAAATTAATTTTTCCATAAAAAAATAATAATAGCAGCTGTGGATCTGTTCCCAAACATTTATCAGTTTTTAAGCTATGTATGTACAAAAGTGCTAGGGTGAAAACCTGGTCCCATTCAAGTAAATGGCAAAATACTAATTGCCTGGAAGGGGCTATAGTTTCAACCTGACCTTTCTGGAGTGGAAATATCAGATAGCCCCGAATCTTATTTACAAGACTATAAGACTTCTTTATATTTTTTCTGGAAGAGGAAGGGGTTCTTAAAGTGGGTACAAGCATTATTAGGGCCCTTCTACTGTGTCAGGGAAATGTAAAGGCACCTTGGAATAAAGGAAAATCAGGAGTATAAATAATTACCCTTCCAAGCAACTAAAACATGTGAAACAGACTTTGCAGAAGCATTGTCTTTTTAAATGATCTTTGGATGAAACCATGTTTAAAACATTCAGCCCATAAGGAAAACCTCTGAGAAAGTCTGAATATGTGAAAAGATGGGGATGTGGCAAAAAGTCCTACTGTAACCTTCGTGTTTGCTATAAGTCAAAAGCTGTAGTAATAAAGTGCTTAAGAAATCATTGTAGAGATACTAAAGGAAACGGTGGGAAACATAAAAATATTATGAGGATTATGAAAATGGGCCAAGATAAAATATGTACTGTGATTTATTCCATTAGGTTTTATTATATTCAAGTGATAAAAGGACAAAATGATTTTTCCATAATACTTATAGTTCTGTATTACTGTACTCATCAAAAGGAGAGGGCTCTCACTTGTCTAACATCAACAAAACATTTGGGATTGAGCTGAGTATAATCAGCTCTTGTTATTACATGCAGAAGTGTTCAGATGTTCAGAAATGTTTATCTGTTACTTAAACACATGGACCATTCAACATGAAGAGTATCTATGTGATTGCACACTTGATGAAGCCTTTTATTTTAATCTCTACCTGCCTTGGTATGATAAAAGGACTCACAAATGTTGCTGCAGCCGGCACAACTCCTTTAGGGGAAATTACCCTTTAATAGTGTTAAATTCAATGGTGTGTGAATGTTATGTGGTATTTGAAGTGAATGAATTCATTTAGGATTAGGACCACATGTCTGTGAGTGATAAATGCTTTGTATTTGAAATGTAAAAGAAAAACGTGTGTCATATTTACTCCATCTGACATTCAACTGGAATCAAGATAGTCTTTAAAATATCTTTTACCTAAGCACCTTTTTGAAAGATGGTATGGGTGAAAAGGACTCCTTAAGGAAAGTCATCTGGGTGGGGACGTCCATACATTCATTTTTAATTACTGCCATATACCTCATCAATGACACATAATAATATATGTCTGGGTACATAAAGAGGGGAATTTTTTATTTGGTCTGAGACAGGACACACAATGGACACCCCTCTCCACTCTAATCTTTTCTTCAGGATACCACACATGTTTTTTTTAATATTTATTTATTGCTTTTCCAAGAGGAGATTTTTTCTTAAATAGCATTACTGACACAGGAAAAAGAACTGAAGGGAACTGTTTTACTGGCAAGTCACCATCTTCCAGTGAAATCAACAAGTAGTCCAAAGACTGTCTATTTTTTATGTCTTATTAGTAATAAATCTGCATATTTAAAAAAAAATACTATGTCTGTTGTGAAAAATGCCATTTCTTGGCAGGCAGGTTATACAACACAAGCATAAAAATGAGGGAAAGCTGCAGCATTGCACATGCAAGCAAACAGAAAGTACATTGACAATGATTTACTGGTGAAATGGAGACAGCCAGAACACTGACATGGTGCCTCCTCTTAAGATGGATTCCTAAACTCCTGAGAAGGATGGGAAATGCAATTTGGGAGATACAAGAAGAAAGAAAATGAAGATGGAAAATATTAAAATAAACCAACTTAATATAGAAACATAGAAAGAGAAGTCAGGTAGAATCAGCATCCACCAATGCCTATCTAGTACAAGCAGAAAAAGCACACTGAATTCAGCACCCTAAGATACTAATGGACAGCCCTAGTTTAGTGCTCTAGAGTAGTGGTTCTCGAACTATGGGTCAGGACCTGAAAGTGGGTTGCGACTCCATTTAAATGGGGTTGCCAGGGCTGGCATAGACTTGCTGGACCTGAAACAGAAGCAGAAGCCCTGGGTGGTAGGGCTGAGATTATTGACCCCCCACTTGGGGCTAAAGCCCTTGAGTTTTGCCTTCACACCCAGGATTGGTGGGACTCAGGCATTTGTTCCCCAATGAGGCAGCAGGGATTGGGTGGTCCCAAGCTTTGGACGCTGCTTCTGGAGTTGTATATTAATTTTTGTTGTCAGAAGGGGGTTGCAATGAAATTTGAGAACTCTTGCTCTAAAGCAGTGTTTCTCAATCTATGCATCACAACCACCGTGGAGGTCATGAAAAGGTAAATGGAGGGTAGGATTACGAGACATTAAACATTTTCTTACAAACTAAGCAAAGAAAACCTCGTTCCCCCACTCTCTGCATGCCCTTACCCTTGAAAGTTAAGTATTCCTTGTCAAATCCTCAAAACACATACAAATGTGATAGGCTTATTGTTCTCATAGATACATGTTAAATTCTCACTTTTCTAATAAACACAAAGTGGTTGCCAGCATTTTTTACTTTGAGAAAGCAGTCACAATCCTGAAAAGGACAAAGAAACACTAATCTTTTCCTAGACCCTTAGGCTGTATCTAGACTGCAGGGTTTTTTCGAAAAAAGTAGCCTTTTTTCGAAAAAACTTCACCTGCTTTTAGACTACAGCCGCGTTCTTTCGAAATTAAATTGAAAGAATGTGGCTTTTCTTTCGACGGCGGTACTCCTCATTTCACGAGGAATAACTCCTTTTTTCGAAAGTGCTCTTTCGAAAAAAGGTGCTCTGTAATGCAAACTGTGCTTTTTCGAAATAGAAAAAAAAACAGGACTGTGTAGCACTTTAAAGACTAACAAGATGGTTTAATAGGTGATGAGCTTTCGTGAGCCAGACCCACTTCCTCAGATCAAATAGTGGAAGAAAATTGTCACAACTATATATACCAAAGGATAAAATTTAAAAAAAGTGAACACATATGAAAAGGACAAATCAAATTTCAGAACAGAAGGGGGATGGAGGAGGGGGGGAATGGGGAGGTAAATGTCTTTGAGCTAATGATATTAGAGGTGATAATTGGGGAAGCTATCTTTGTAATGGGTAAGATAATTAGCGTCTTTATTCAGAGGATTCTCTTTGAAGTGAAGTCTTAAAAGGTCTTTGAAGCAGAAAACCAACAATAGAACACCACTTGTCATCACCTACAGCCCCCAACTTAAACCTGTCCAACACATTATCAATAAACTACAGCCTACACTGGAACAGGATACTAAACTCCGAGAGGCTCTGGGAGACAGACTCATAGTCTCCTATAGACAACCACCTAACCTCAAGATGATTCTTACCAACAACCACAGGACATGCCACACTAATACCAACCCTGGTACCTTCCCTTGCAACAAACCCCGTTGCCAGCTTTGTCCACATATTCACTCTGCTGATACCATTATTGGACCCAACCAAGTGAGTTATAAGATCAAGAACACATATTCCTGCGCATCCAGAAATATAATTTATGCTATCATGTGCTGAAAGTGTCCGTCCGCTATGTACATTGGACAAACGTCTCAGACACTTCACCAAAGGATCAATGCCCACAAAACAGATATCAGACAGGATCACAAAGAAAAAACAGTTTCTTGCCATTTCAACCAGAAAGGACACTGTCTCAACGACTTGATTACCTGCATCCTTCTTCAAAGACCTTTTCAGACTTCACTTCAAAGAGAATCCTCTATGAACTGTCATTCATGCTTAAATTCGACACTTTACACGCAAATTTGAATAAAGACGCTAATTATCTTACCCATTACAAAGATAGCTTCCCCAATTATCACCTCTAATATCATTAGCTCACAGACATTTACCTCCCCTCCCTCTCCCCCCTCTCCATCCCCCTTCTATTCTGAAATTTGATTTGTCCATTTCATATGTGTTCACTTTTTTTTAATTGTATCCTTTGGTATATATGGTTGTGACAATTTTCTTCCACTATTTGATCTGAGGAAGTGGGTCTGGCCCACGACAGCTCATCACCTATTAAACCATCTTGTTAGTCTTTAAAGTGCTACACAGTCCTGTTTTTTGTTTCAGCTGTACCAGACTAACACGGCTACATTCCTACCACTTTTCGAAAGAGAGCATCCAGACTGCCTGGGTGCTCTCTTTCGAAAAAGCGGCTTGCTTTTTTGAAAGTACTGGTTGCAGTCTAGATGCTCTTTTTTGAAAGAGGCTTGCAGTCTAGACGTAGCCTTAGGGAAAAATTATCTTCCCATAACAAATTTAGTGATAAGGTTCATGTATACACAAGCAGAGCTCATCGGGAATTTTCAATTAAATGTGTTTTCATCTGAGAATGTGGATCTGTCATTGCTGAAACTTTCCAAGAAACATTTCTGGTTCCACAAAAATTCCATCCAGAAGCTTTTCTCAGGTCCAGAATAGAATTTTTGGAGGGAGACTCATGCCAGAATTTTTAGAGGGAGACTTACTGCATGGAAGCAGTGACTTACTGGATGTTCCATGTCCCAATTTATTTCCATAACCATAATGCTACAGAGTCAGTCTTTCTTTCTCTGGACCAATGAATATTTCATTATCTAAGAAAAGTGAGATAGCTTCAACAGGAAGATTGAGAGAAAAAAGTGGGAGGCCCAGATTCAAGTCTTTTCTCTGAATCATATAATATGTGAATGTGCTAAACCAAGGCTATTGACTATTCTGGCTACTGACTCTCACACTCCTGTTTGATTTTTCCCAGGAAAAATTTTGCAAGTTGTTGTTTCTATTCCACTTCATAACAAAACCAAATTCTAAATCCTCAACAATTTCTGTGAAAAATAATTCTTGTTTTCCTGCCAGCCCTAGATGGCAGTAAGAATCACTGCCAGTAAAATCTGATTGCATTTGCACCTTAAATTACCTCTAATTTCTCTAATGCGCCAACACTTCAGTTAGTCTATAAGGTGCCACAGGACTCCTCGCCGCTTTTGCAGATTCAGACTAACACGACTACCCCTCTGATACTTGACTCTAATTTCACTGGGAGGCTTCTGGTTATTCAGCACATGTATATCAGTCCACATGTGAAGGTGTTTAAGTATGAATTTAAGACATCCATTTTTGAGAATCTTGGTCCTACTGTTTTAAGAAATCTTGATTCAGAACTTGTGTCAGGTTTTCCTTGCTTTATAGTCAAAGGTCTTATCACTGTCATTTGTTTCGATAATGTAGTAACCACTCTACAGTAACCAAAAGTCAGCCCCATTCTTATTGCCCCATTTCCTTTGTTTTCTAAAATACAATAATACAATACAATTTTTCTTTGCTATTTTTTTCAGTTCTCATGTTGTGTTCTAATATTTTTTCTTTGTCAGTCTTTAAGATGCCACAGGACTACCCATTTTTTCTTTGTAAGTTATTCCTTTACTTGTCTAATCTTCATCATGCACTCGTCCATGTTTCATAATTTTTTTTCCTACAAACAGGTATAACCAAGTAATGTTAACGTGAATTTGTATAATACGTCAAAACATGCTAACACCGAGCATGAACTCTGGCATTAGAAAGTGTCTCACTTAGCGAAATCATGTACTACATAACACTAATCTTGGAAGTCCGTACAAAGTCTTACATTGTATTAATGATAGTACTGGAAGCAATATGGAAAATGCAAAACAATGGGAAATGCACTCTTGAATCAAATTCCTGATGTACATTTAGCTACTGAGAATTAATAGAGAATTAATCCACTGGAAGAAATAGAGCTCACAGTGAGTTATCTTCAGGACTTAAGAACTAGTAGCAGGGCATTAATTCACAAAATACAGAGCTATACAAATGTAAGGTGGGTAAGTGTAAGTGTAACAGGCTCAACATTAGCAATTTCTCAATCTGCAAGTAATCTGACATAGGATCAGAAATTTCTGCTGAAAGCCTTTAGTATCATACTAGTTAATGAATGGAGACTGTTGGTGCTGTGATTCTTTGGAACGTTCATGTCACTAGTTTCAAATATAGTTCAACTATTCAAAAGCGGTGAAACTCTCCAGCTCTAGTTTTATCATTAATCTCTTACATATAAAAATAAAGCACTAAAATATAAGACCAATGGGGATTGCATTATAAAATACATAATCAAGTGCCAATAACAATATATTAACTATAGGTAGAACTACTAGATTTGATGTATAGATTACTAGAAGATTTACTATATGTTGCTCAGATCCTTATCTCAATTAATTTTAGTTATATTAATTTAAATCATTGCTCTGAGGTGGGGCTGAGGATGAGGAGTTCTGTATGCAGGCTGCCCTAGGGAGAGAGGACTATCCCAGCCTTCTCTCACCACAGCAGCTTGAGGCCAGGTGAGAAGCACCTTTCCATGGCCTCTGCAGTTCCAGTGGATACAGCTGGGGGAGAGGTGAATGTCCCTGTGCTCACTGCCCCTGCACTCCTCAGACAGAGCAAGAAATGCTACAATCTGTGCACTTTCCCCTCATTCCCAGATAAAGGGGAACAGCCAGCAATGTTCCCATATGAATGGAAGGTATCAGTCCTCCCCCCCACACACCCTTCCTAAAGGGCACCTGGAAGGTGGGAGGCTCAGGGCTGGGGCACTCCCAGATGGGAGGAGCACCCTCAGCCAATTTCGTTCACCTTTCTGCTGATTCTGCCGATTCTGCCTCTTTTCTGTATGGCTTTATGAGAAGCACTCTCATTCCAGGCACATCCCATTTTCCTAGCATAGCAAAACCTTTCCTTGCTTTAAGCTATGATAAGAAGAAACTGTATACTGAATTTGGTTGTCCTGAATTTGGTTGACCTAGGGTATGTCCAGACTACACGGCTTTGTCGCCAGAGCCATGTAGATTAGTTTACTAGACATGCCCAAATGAACTTACTTACTTACTTACTGCCCGTTACACCAATGGCGCATAGGGCAGCAACAAAGTCCTTCCACTTCTGTCGGTCACAGGCCAAAGCGCCTATTGTTCCCCAAGTGTGATGATGGTCTTTTAATTCTTGTTCTACTGTTCGGCGCCAGGTTGTTTTTGGTCTTCCTCTCTTTCTCTTCCCATCTGGTTTCCAGTGGAGTGCAATTTTCGTAATCGATCCATCCTCTCTTCGTAACACATGACCTATCCATCGCCAGCGTCTTTTCATAATTATAGTGGCCATGTCTTCTTGTTTACACCGAGACAGTAGATCTTCGTTGGAAATTTTATTTGGCCAAAATATCCTGATTATTCTTCTAAGATTCTTGGTATGGAATGTAGACAATTTAGTAAGGTCTCATTGTATCATGCGCCAACATTCTGCTCCATAGAGAAGCACTGGAAGAACACAGCTGTTGTATAGTTTCAGCTTAGTGCGCACGCTGTACTTTGAGGATTTTCAGATGTTATTCATACTGATAAAGGCATTTCGTGCTTTATTCAGTCTATTCTGAATGTCTTGCTTACTTCCACCATCTGGGGTGATTATACTACCCAAATATACAAATCTATCAGTAAAGGGAAGATCGTTGTTATTGATCTTGATGGGGGTTTGTGTAATAGTGTTCAGAGTCATGACTTCTGACTTCTTCTGGTTTATCTTAAGGCCAACTTGTGAGCTATATTTATTTAATTTATCTGTTTTATCTTGCATATGCCGATGAGTGTGAGAAAGAAGTGCCAAGTCATCGGCAAAATCCAGATCTTCAAGTGTAGAGAAAAGCGTCCATCTAATGCCGGTATGCTCCTCCTCAATCATACGTCGCATCACCCAGTCAATAACAAGATTGAAGAGCAGTGGCGACATTACGCAACTTTGATGAACTCCGGTCTTGACTTCAAACCATATATCGCTTCCTCCAACACAACAGCTATAATTTTTGTAGAAGCTCCTAATGAGCTTCACCATATGACATGGTATTCCATAGGCCCTCAAAATCTGCCATAATCTGTCTCTGTCGACACTATCGAAAGCCTTTTCAAAGTCTACAAAGTGAAGCATCGATTTAAATAATTGCCGTTTCATTTAAATTAAAATGGCTGTCACGCTGAGCCGATCAGCTGTTTGTTGGCTCAGCGTGCTAGCCTGGACACTCTGCGGTCAACATCAAAGGCATTTGTCGACTGCCCCATTATGCCTCGTGGGATGAGGTTTACCGAGGCAGTCAACAAATGCCTTTGATGTCGACCATGGAGAGTTCAGGCTAGCGCGCTGAGCCGACAAACAGCTAATCGGCTCAGCACGGAAGCCATTTTAATTTAAATGAAGCGGCGATTATTTAAATCACCGCTTCATTTGGGTATGGCTAGTAAACTAATCTACATGGCTCTGTCACCAGAACCATGTAGTCTAGACATACGCTTACTGTTTACGGGGAGTTCTTGAACAGACAGACACAAAAATTCTCTCAAATATATAGTAGATATACATGTTATATCTTGAACATGACTGATGAAAGTTACCCATGTGTGTAGGTCCAGTAAAAGGTGTCTGCACCCAAAAATCACTCTTAACTAATAAAAGTAGGGTCTAGATAGGACTTCTTATTAATTGTTTTTTCCATGGTGCTTAGGTTCCCTAGTTTTTTACCAGGATCCTGTTGTGCTAGGTGCTGTACAATTACAGAACAAAAAGATGGTCTCTGCCCAGAAGAGTTTATAAACTAAGACTGGAGACCATAGATGGATTCAGATAAATAGATGAGGGGATACAAGGAAACCATGAGACAATAGCTGTCAGCATGGTACACAGTAGCATCAGCATACCAGTGGCCAAATTGTTGTCAAGGTTTGTGCAGACATCACAAGGGAAAAGGAGAGGCTGAAGGAAGATAATGATGTGGTTTTGCATGTGTTTACAAAAAACTCTTCCCACCTGTAAGAGAAATGGGAAAAAATACAAATGTGCTAATTTGAAAATCTAACAAATGAGAGGCTGGAATCAATAACTCTACAGTGAATGAGAGATGATGGGTAAGATGGGAATAGGCCATGATGGGTCTTGAGAGTGAAGACTAGTAGAGGATATTTGATGTGATAGAAAAGGAGGAGCTGGTGGAAGAATAAAAAGAGAAGGGTGGTATGGTCAAAAGGTTGGGTTAGGACAGAGAATGATTTTTGCAACAGCATTCTGATTAGGCAGGAATGGGGCATGTTTTTTGTTGAGACCAGAGAAAATGTTATACGTAAAGAATCAGCATCATTTAGATAAGGGGTTTGCAAATAATGGCCCACGAGCTGGTGGGGCCCTACTGCTATTTACCTGCACAGTTGCAGATACCAGTAATTGCAGCTTCCATGGGCTATAGATCACCATTCCTCATCAATGGGAGCTGGAGGAAGTAGTGTCCTGGTTTATGCCATTTCCTGCTGCTTGCATTGGCTAGAAACTGCAATCCATGGCCAATGGAAACTGTGATCACTGGTACCTGCAGCCATGCAGGTAAATTTGTGCACAACTCACAGGCTGAAATTATGTTAATCAAAAGTATGTAGCGAATACTTTTGACAAATACATTGTAGAAATCAAGATGACAGTTAAGAATAGTAAACATGGTTAATTAATCTAATATTTTTTGCAACTAATTATATGATCATTTTTTGTAAAAATTATTACAAGCCACGGTATTTTTGTTTAAACAGTTTTTTTACTAAAGCAAATAGCCAAGGTGTAATTTATTTTTATTCTAAAGAATTATTTTAAAAACCAAAAATAATAAAATTTCCATACACGATTCTTGCAGACTGGGTGAAAAGAACTACCAGAGCAGAGTGGTTATATTTTTAAAGAAATTGAATATTTTACATATTCATATAACCTCAGGAGCTGGGGCTTCAAGAGAAACACCAAAGATTGTAATGTCACAAAAAACTGATGTTGACAATCACAAGATAAAGGCCTATGTAATCTATATTATGTAGCTATACAAAAGGTAGGGATGAAGTAAAAAAAAGAATTCAACAAGAAAGAATGTGAAATCTGTAGAAAAGTGTTACATATGTATTTATAAAACGTGTTAATACTACAAACTTGGAAAACATCTTGTATTGAGTACTATTTCAATTAATCAAAGCATGGTATAAAGTAGATACTATTCTCCTCATATAAAATTCCACCAGTTTTGAATAACAACAGTACTGAAGTAAAGAGAAGAGGAAACAGCTCTGAAAAAATATTGGTTTGGAAACAGAACAGATACTGTTTAAGAAATTACATTAAAATCTCAGGTCTGCTAAATAAACTGCAACAATTTTCTCTCAACATAATTAACCTTCCTTCCACTGAAAATAGATTTGCATATTATTGCAATAATTCAAATACTCCATCTGAATTCGTCCAAAGGCACAGTCAGTAATTGTTTACACTAGTTTCATTAAGTCAAAACTAATTTACTTTGTCTTATTTTCTTTCCCCTCTTGGACTGCCATAAAGGATTATTGGACAGCAGGTGAAACAATTATTTGGGAATACTGTCACAGCGTAAAATGCAATGTTGCAATAGCACCACTCAATGCATATTCATAATAAGTTGTGTTGTTTTCTACAGTAACACAAGGAGAATGTTTTAAATACCTTCAATTATTTTTAACCTCACATCTAACTAAGAGTACATAAATCAAAGCCTGCTCCTAGCTGCTGCAGGCAATTTTCTGTTCTGATCAGCATTCAGAAATTTGTATTTTTGCAGGAGGAGGATGACCTTTTGACCTGTCAAATAACACTCAAATACAAAAACAGTGTCTCCATGCATAAACAGAGCTATATCTTTGGTGAAGAAGCTGCATCCACATTAGCAGATGTGGGTAGATGTCTGCAATGATACACAGCAGTATTGTGCAGATTGCTGATGGAGATAGGAATGGATGGGAGGAATCCCAAAATGGAGATGTTGAATGGATGCACTGCAGAATGGTCTCAACACTTGGTTTGGAGGTCCTGCATGTGTTTTTTCCAGTATTATCCTTGGGCCACCTGCTGATTTGAAAGAATGGGTGAAACCACAAACCTTAAGAATTTGCCTAGAACTTCAGTCGTTTATAAAAACACTAGATTTCTGGCTGTACTCTATGCAGTGATATAAAATGAAGATGGGATCCACATGCCTCCTCTTGCTCTCCTTTGCTCATCCATTCAGAGAAGCTCCTGCAAAATTCTTGCATCTTCTTGCATCTCCTCAAATTTACATTAATGAAGATCAGGAGTAACTTCACTAAACTAAATGGACTTACTAGATTTGTCACCTCAGAAAAGCACAGAAATCTGGCCATTCTGTGGGTGAGATCAGGGTTCAGGAGAAACATTGGGAGGGACTCAGCTCTCTGAAAGTCACATAGATTTGCAGGAATTTAGGGATGGGCAAGTGAGTTACTTCCCCATTAGCGGGTTTCTGTCCCAACACACTACATGCACTCAGAATGGGATCAGGTGCTAGTCAGAAGGCTACAACATACTCCCAGCCATGATGTATGTAACTGGTAGTTAAGATCACTGTACATAAATCTGCACATATGTGCAGCAAGAGAACACAGTAAAATACTCCTGACTACCAGGTTGATCAAAAACTGGCCAGTAGATATCGTCACATGAATGTTAGGTCTGAGAAAAGTCAAGATAGTCATAACAGAGGCTACACGTCTGTCAACTAAATGTAACAGGATTCTAATCAGAATCCTTGTTTCTAACAGTTCCCTGTCATTTGAGTTTGACTTTGCAGACATTATTTTAACAAGCCTCTTCCGTTTGTTTGGTTTTAGCTTTAAAGTAAGTGTAGTAAGCTACCCCTTAGCCTGACAGATATAACACTGTTTCCCATTGTGGAAAGAGCCGAATCAGCCACGCCACTACCCTTTGCCAGAAGCAGAGGGCAGTATGAAGTGTTTAAAGAAGTAGCAAATAGAATACAGCAGATCATTAAGAAAATAATG
The DNA here is from genome assembly GCF_052426305.1 of Pelodiscus sinensis. Lineage (NCBI taxonomy): Eukaryota > Metazoa > Chordata > Testudines > Trionychidae > Pelodiscus > Pelodiscus sinensis. Next base: position 46,428,043 of record NC_143055.1, read on the forward strand.
CAAAGCATGCAAACTTTAGCTTCACTAAAGAAATCGTCTACAAATAGTAATTCCTCACTCTAGCTATTATTTTAGTCAGGCTATGTCTAGACTGCAAGCTTCTTTTGGAAGAATCTTTTCTGGAAGAACTCTTCCGGAAAAACTTTTTTCAAAAAAGAGCATCCACACAACAAAAGTGCAACAAAAAGCGATGTGCTTTTTCAAAAAATAGCGTGCACAATGATTGGACGCTAAATCACATTTAAGTTGTGATTACTATGGATGGAATGGCCACCAGGGTGCCTGTGTTATTTCCTGGAGGCATCTTCTTTTGAAAGAACTCCCTCTTCCGTGTTCACACATGTCTTTTTCCAAAAAAGCTTTTTTGGAAAAAGGCTTCTTCTTCGTAGAGAGAGGTTTACCACTGTCATAAAAATCCCTCCATTCTTTAGACTTTCTGTCGAAAGAACGCAATAGCAGTGTGTACATAAGTGTATTTTTTCTGGAAAAATGTCCATTTTTCTGGGAAAACATTGCAGTGTAGACATACCCTCAGAGTCCTTCACAAGCCAGAGTGGGTCCAGTAACTCTGGACTATAACACCCCGGTTATAGTCTTTTTGTTTACAGAAACTTCCAAGTATCTCTTTGAATGGAGAGGTAAAGGAGAAGCAAACTGAAAACCCAGATTGTTTTCCTCCCCTGCCTTATATAGGATTTCCATAAAGCGGGATCCTTTGTATGATTCCCCCAATACCCAGTGGAACAGTTCAGCAGTCTACCATGGTGACCAGTATCAGGTAGTCAGGTCACCTGACTCTGTAGCATACAGCATCCATGAATATCAGGAACAGTATCAAGAAACCGCAGGAAGGCCAAGCCTTTTCACGGTCCATTAACCTTGCTGATGGGCCATTAGCCCTATCTTGTCTTGTCCATTGTAGTACCTGACGTGTTATCTATGGGCAACACTCAAGTGGCATAGATGAACTACAGATATAACTAGTCGATATTGCTAACTTCAAATACAAAAATGATACATGCATACAAATAGGATATTCATAATCCTAACCCATGTATATAATTTATACATGACTTGAGTTATCTTGTATGAAGTACTTCTCAGTTATGCCATATTTATACCATAAGCATATTTTCATAAAGAATATGGTATGTAACATCAAAGGTGGAACAAGAAATTTAAAAGATGGCTCCTACAGCTCAGTTGTATCAGAGCCAGGGAAGGGAGAAATATTCCTTGCTCGTGGTCAAGCTCTGTGCTAGTGACTGAGGTCCACAGCAGCGAAGACCCAGAAAAGGCACCTGAATTGCTTACTGACTAATACCTGGTGGAGCTCCTGGGACTGCTGCTGGCCATGTACTCTGAAGAAACAAAGGAACCCCAGGAGACAAAGGTAGATGCAGAAGAGGTAGCAGGAAGCAGGCCAGGAACACCAGACATTAGTCTAGGTCAGAAATGTTTCAGTGAGGTCCCTGCTGACCCAGTGATGGAACTTTCTGCCCCTGCCAGGGCCATGGGCAGGGACCCAGTGAAGTAGGGTGGGCCCAAGTCTCCCTGTTCCTTCTGTTATTCCCAACCCCTGGGCTGGCAGCCTACCCACCTTAGGCTGGACAGCTTGCATTTGCTTATTTTTCTGCCCTGCTCAGAAGGCCAGAACCTTTAGGTCTACCTAGTTGCTACAGGGTTTTGTCAACAAATGTCAGCTTTTCTTGATAAAACAGTGGAGGTGTACACACTAGAATGCTCCTTTCCCTCCCACTTTAAAGGCCTGGGAATTTTTGTAATTCTATTTCCTGTTTGCTCAGAACGGAATCACTCATACAGAAGATGCACCCTTGCTTATCCTAAGGAATGATATATTGTCATCAGTGATCCCTGCCTATGGAAAATGGTGGCAAAATTTACAATATTTTTCCTAGTTACCTTCAACGAGCTCCTTAAAAAACTCAGAGTGACCCCACAAGCACTACTCACCATGTTTAGGGAATTTGCTGAGCTCTGTCCTTGCCAAGGGACAATAAGAAACTCATTCATATTTTTTAAAAAGGTGCATTTTACTATAATGATTTGATGCTGTGTATGCACTAACAATGTACCTTCTTTATATTGTTTCTTGTGCTTCTGCAGATGTGGCTTTCAGGGTAACCCTGTACACACCAGTTGAGTGCCTCCACCAGATAAGAAAGTGACAAAGAAGGACCAAGGAGGACATATTTCAAGAGGTGCTCCAATCCTCAGAGGCCAAAGAACAAAAACATGGTGAATGGACAAAGATTTTAAAAGAAAATTATAAAATAGACAGGTAGGACAGAAAGGAGAGCCAGGAGGGAATTTTAGTGGGCCAGGAGTTAATGATAAATATGATGGAGGAGCAAACAGATATGTTGCAGTTCCTAATCATGCTGCAGGCAGAATTAACATGTGCTCAGTCAGCCCCAGAACTGCAGCTGAAACAGAACTGATTTCTATGCCCTCCCACACATCCCTTGTAACTTCCTCGCCTGTCTTGGTACCCTGGTTCACTCCACTCCTTCTGACAGCTCCCAAAATGATAGCTGGACTTACACAGAACTGGCCTTCATTGTTATCTCCCTTCCCAACAAGCCTTTTGTGTGTGTTCTTAATTTGTATTTCATAAAAACATATTCTCTGAAAAATATCCACTCTTTATGAGTCTCCTATACACAGTGGTTGCTGATGGAACTGATGTGAACATTTACTGAGTATGAATCATAGTTAGGAATCATTAAAATGTTGATGAAAGGCAGCAAGTTAACAAAGCATGACAGAGTACAGTATAGAAATACACATTACTGGAGTTCATTGTCAAAATTGCACCTCAAAGCCCTGCTGATTCTAATAGTATCATTGTACCCCTCCAATAACCCTGGTACCTGGTTGCTTAAAATCAGCTGCCAGATGGTCTGCCTCCACACTCTGCCCCAGGAAAAACTTTTCACCCTAAGCCTCACAGATAACATGGATTACACAGCAGGCTGCTTTGGCCATGAAAATTTCTTCCTCATTTATGTCCAACCTACCACAAAGGCAGTGCCAGTGTGCACTTAATCTGCCAGATACACATTCTACCTTCATTCTGCACCTACTCAGCCTACTGGTAAAATGCTCCCTCCTGCTGTTAATGTTTCTCATGTCAGGCTTCAGGAGCTAGGGGTAATGTAGGCATACCACACTTGCAAATGAAGCCCGGGATTTGAATTTCCCGGGCTTCATTTGCATAAGCGGGGAGCCGCCATTTTTAAAAACCCGCTGGTTCGAACCCCGTGCAGCGCGGCTACACGGGGCACGAACTAGGTAGTTCGAACTAGGCTTCCTAGTTCGAACTACCGTTACTCCTCGTGAAATGGGCATTTCAACATTCCCCATTGGAAACTTCTGGTCTGGAAAAAAAGTGCCTGCTTGCAGCTTTTTGTACAGGCCAGTGTTCCTGAAAATGAGCATTTCATGCACCTACCTGGACCACCCCATGATGATATAAGCAAAAGAGCCACAATGATCCTCAAGTGCCTGCATTACCACTGAGAAGTACCACTTTTTATTGATGTACTCCATTGCAGGATGGTCTGGGGCCAAAATTGGAATATATGCACCATCTATCACGATGCCACTGTGAAGGAATCCCATTGCTGCAAAGCCATCCAGTATTTCGTGCACATTGCCAAGAACCAGTCTTTCATAGCAGGATGAAATTAATGGCCCTGTACACTTGCGTTAGCTCAGCCCCAAAACTGGACTCTTTGACTTCAAACTGAATTCTGACTGATCAGAAGCGTCTGGAGGTGCCAGCTTCCCGGCAGTGATTACCATGTATTTCTCCACTGAGAGGGCAGCTCGTAGTTTCGTGTCTTTGCACTGCTATGTTGGAGCAAGCGCTGCACAAAGTTCCAGAAAGGTGTGTTTCTGCATCCGAAAATTCTGCAACCATTGCTTATCATCCCATACCTGCATAATTATGTGATCTTGCCAGCTCAAAAGTGGCAAACCACCATGACACTGTGCACTTCTCCATGGTACACAGTTGGGAAGGCACCTCTGATTCCTCTTCAGATTGGGAGTTGTGATGTACTTCATGACCAACCATGATGTTGTTCATAACAATGACCACAACAGCTTCCACATAGCGATCACCCTGCACCTCTACATGGAGAAGGCCACTCTCATTTTTGTGTCCTTGCATCACAGTGTTGGGTGAACTATTCCAGGAAGGTGACTTTGCGCATCTGAAGATTCTGAAGCCACTGCAAGCCATTCCATACCTGCATAATAATGCAAGACAGGCAAGAAGAGCAGGCACCATAGATTCCTGTTCAAATTTATCCTGTGTGGTCAGCCACATTGTGTTCATAACACTGACCACAACGGTAGAGAGCAGTGCAGGATTTATCCTTTCAGACAGAGATGGTAGGAGCATAATAAATAGGGACTGTTGAAAGATAATGCGATTAGAGGTCCATGGAATGTTGGGACAGAAAAAATGTACCCTGGGATGTTGAGCCCAGGCCCATCATGTACAACGATCCAATATCCCATCCCACAACTCCTAGCTGCAGAAGGTGGTGAGTAGCACAATGGGATAGCTATCCACAGTGCACTGCTATCTCTGTAGATGCTAGAGCGCCATCTGTGGATGCTCTCTGGTGACCGAAGGAGGAATTTGTGAACATGCACAAGCAATATCATTATACTGTTTTTGATTGTCAGTGTAACTTGTGCAGACAAGCAGTGTAGAGAAGGCCTTCCATTGCTTGTTGCCCTGCCCTGCCCAGAGGATGAGAACCCCAGACTGTGCTTGCTTTCTGCTCCAGAAAAAAGGTGCAGATTGTTCATTGCTCTGTTCTGCCCTGAAGGTGAGAGCCCTTAGATTGGCCATTGCTATCTGCCAAAGCTGGTAGACTTTGGGCTAAAGACTGCACTGCCTTGACTCAAGGGTCAGATCTATAGACTGTGGCGAGTTGCCTGTGTGAGCCAGGAAGGCAGGCTGGAAACTGTGCTGCTCTGCTCAGACCAGAGGGTCAAAGTCCTAGTCTGCTAATTGACCCATCCATTACTGTGCAACCTAGTGAGGAAAAAGTGGCCTCCCTAGGAGTCCAATGGGGAGGGACAGCCACAGAAGCACTACAGTAAGCTTGAACAAAACTAGAAGAAAAAGAGAGAAGAAAAATAAGTGCTGATATGGAATCTGACATTTGTTGTATGAGATAACTATATCTAATGCCCTGTTAGCTTTCTGTGGTTTTCTTAAATATGCATGCACAGCAGGACTTCATAGCCGCATGTGCTCGAAACAAGGTCAGAGATGAGAGATGAGTTTTCGGCAGGATTGTTCTTACAAAATGAAAGCTTTAGGATTTCCCTTCAAAGAACAGATGCCCATAGATGAAAATCACATCTGATTTGGAAGACAATTTTTTTGTCTTTGTTTCTCCTGGGACTTCCTCCTGACTCATGCACTCCCTCCCTCTGTTCATTGTGAAAACCATGCATGACAAGATGTGTAGTGCGATAATAATGTGTTGCATTATTTACCCTTTACCCTTCAGTTCCACCTTCACCATGTCACACAGATTTTATTTAGAAACAAGCAAAGCAAGCACATGGAGCACAGCAGCCATGGTGGAGTTTTCATTTATCAAACCATTTAAAAGCCAAATACCATTGGCTTTTCCTCACATGCAAAACTTTTCACAGTAATCCCAGTAGTGTCCTTGAAATCCTTTTCACGTTCTGTCATTGTTATGCTGATTTTCTAGTTGTTCCTCCTTACGGGTGTCTATAATCAGAAAATGGAAAAAAACAATAAAGTGGACATCACTGTTACATCAGTTTGCTGTAAATGTATCACTTTGTTTAAACAGAAATATGCTATGGTAAAAAGGGTATTTAAAGATCTGGATTATGAAATATTTTAGCACGATTGTATGACATGGGTGAAGGCAATCCTGATTAGCCTTAAATACTCTTTTATTTCTGATTGGAGCTTGGAGTTCCATTATGATATCCTCCATAGACTTGTCCTTAGTGGTACAATAGAACAGACAGCTCCACTGTTTTTGAGGTAGTATCTGAAATATTTGTTTTTGTGTAAGAATAGAAAAGTGAAAAGAACAAAGTATGAATAATTTTATACATACAAAAAAGAGAAGGACAACAGCATTCTTGAAAGTGAAATACAAACCAGTGATTCACCTCTGAAAGATTTACTACTTACTGCATTATATGATACAATATAAGTCAGTAACATGAAAAATGTTACTTTCCCTCAGAGGTGGAGGTGGAATTATCCAACAATCCTCATGTATTTTGCTCCTACTGCTATTATAATACTGAGTAATAAGCATGCCAATTCTGGCACATTTATATGGATACATTTTAAATATATTGAGTTAGATTCTGACCAGTCTTACATTGACATGAATCTAGATTAGCCCTAGCAAGGATAAAGGAGTTATTCATGATCTCACATACTCTCAGCTCCCAGAAAGCTTGGTTTTGTGCATGTATGTGATTTTCAAAATTTGTTTGTTTTCTTCTTCCCTTCCTTATGATTCCTATCGTGATTATTTTAAAGGTTTTGCTTAGGTCCTTTCTCGCTTTGTAAGTATGGAGCTGCAATTGTCCCTCCTCTCCCCCTATGAATCAGGTGTTCCTGATATTCAATCTCAGATCATTATCCAAAATGTCCACTTTAACCTTTCCTAATAAAATAGGCTCCAAATTGCTTCCCCTATCCCTAACCAAATGCATCATTTTTCCACATTCTGATTTTATCATTTTAAGTCCAGATGCCACATAGTCTATTAAGGCATTTACCACTGGTCTCTCTCCTCAAATGTTAGGAAAGAATTCCTGAGGAGGTAATGATATAGGAGGTAATAATGACGATGCTGGTTGGGAATGCAGATGTACCAAGTTTATTTAGTGAAGATCATTATAATACTCAAAATTTAGTTTGTAAGAAAATCAGGAGTTTAAGCATAGTGATATAATTTCATGATTCAATTCTGAGTCCTTTCATTAAGCTTTGCACTGTTACTTCATACGGCATCTAGATGAGATATTCTTTGACATTTAATCAAGGAATTGATTATGGATAGGTGACAATTTCCTGACAAAAAAAGTGTTGCAGTTAACTTGGGGAATTCTTTATTAGACCTTATCCTAACAGATAAATTGGAACTGGTCAGAGAATTTAAAAATAATGTTAACTTAGGTACAAGTGATCATGACTTAATCACAGTTATAGCATGCACGTAGAATAAAGCTCAGACGAGTAATACATATTTTTGGAGCTTTTGGAGGGCCAATTTCAGAAAGCTGAAAATAATTGTGAGCCAAATCAACTGGGAGGAAGAATGTAATCAGACAAATGTGAATGATAAATGAGACTCATTTAAGAACATGCTACTAGATGGCCAAAAACTGCAATTGAGGAAGAAGGCTATACATTAATAAGTGCTGACCTGGTTCAAAGAGAAAGTAAAGGAAGCTTATATATATATATATATTTATAGTGAAGAATATAAATCAGTAATTAAGAACTGTAGAAAACGAATATGGAAAGCTAAGGGACACAAGAATAAATCTATGTCCAAAAAGATAAGGATAATAAGGAGTTCTTTCAAATATACAAATATATAAGGAAGAAGAAAATCCTAACAATGGTTTTAATCCTTACTGGATGGAAATGGTAAAATTATCTACTGTATATTTGAGAGAGAGAGAGAGAGAGAGAACGTGTGTGTGAGTGTATGCAAATTGTGTGTGTCTGTCTGCCTGTGAGTCCGTTTGTTCAAGAATTCCTCCTAAATGGTAAAAGCTAGGACAAACTAATTTGGTATGCAGTTTTCTCTTATCATAACTTACAGCAAAGTCAGGGTTTGGTTGTGGCAGGAAAATGGGATGTGCCCGGAATTCAGTTGTTTCTAATCAAATGGAAAGGGAAGGGTCTGCTAGTAGTGACAATCATACTGTCAAATGACCATAGAGGATCACACCAAGAACAGAGTGGCCGGCTGTGGGTGGGGGTTTGGCTGTTGTTGGTCACTGTACCTTGTGGGTCCCCCACTACCTCAGCCAGCTCCAGCTCTGGGAACAGCATGCTAGACAGCATGGTCTCCGTGGCCCTGGCAAACCCTGGGGAGCCACTGTCCAGGTACCTTGGTGGTCACCCCTCTACCTAATCCTCAGTCCTAAGCCTCCCACACACTCAGTCTCCTGCCCTTACTCCTACACTCCCCACTTTAAAAACCTGAGCCACCCAACTCTGCCCTGACTCATGTACCCACCATACCTCCCCTGAGCCCCCCAACACACACTTCCCAACCCCTTGCCTTGACTCCTGCACCTCCACTCCCTATCCTGAGTTCACAGAAGAACCTGAGCAACGCTGGGTAAATCCTCTAGTGAGTAATAATGAAAAAAGGGCAGAAATGTTCAATAAACGTTACCGTCACGTATTTGAGGAAAGACAAATGATATAGTCTCATCAGTCATGATGACATTTTAATTTCATCAGTATCTCTAACTTATGTTATACAGAAATGACTAAAATTAGACATTTTAAAATGTGCATGTCCAGATAACTTGTATTCAGGAGTTTTAAAAAAGATGGCTGAGGAGATTGACAAAAAGTGAATGTTGATTTTCAATAAGTCTTGGAACACTGGGGAAGTTCCAGAAATCTAATATTGTATCCATTTTTAAAAGGGAAAGCTGGATGACCTGGGTAATTATATGCCTGTGTGCTTGACATCAATCCCAGACAAAATAATGAAGTGGCTGACAGAGGATTCAATCAGTAAAGAATGAAAACATAACGTAATTAATGCAAATCATCATGGCTTTATGGAAAATAGATTCTGTCAACTAACTTGATATCTTATTTTTTATGAGATTACAATTTTGGTTGATAGAGGTAAAAGCATTGATGATATACTTTTATAAGTCATCTGACTTAGCACCACATAACATTTTGATTAAAACACTAGAGAGAGACAAAATTAATATGGCAATATCAAATGAATTAAAAACTGGCCCAATAGTTGTCAAAATTTAATCATAAATGGGACTCAGTGTGTTTTTAGTGGGGTCCCACAGGGATTGGTTCTTGCCCCATTATTATTTAACATTATTAGGAATGACGTGGAAGAAAACATAAAATCATCACAGGTAAAGTTTGCAGGTGACATAAAAATTGGAGGAGCAGTAAATAAGCAGTAAATAAGAAGACAGGGCACTGACCCACAGCAATTAGTGTGTTTGTCATCTTAATTGGGGACAAAGATGCCGAGACCCCATTGGTCCAATGCTCCCCAGCTTGGCAAGGAAACTTAGGCCAAAAGCTGAATGAAACCCTGCAGTCCAAACCCCTGATATCAGCATTAGTGACATCCCTCGGTGACCTGACATTCCAATGGCTCTGACATGAAGAGTCAAGACTATAACCCTACTTTCTCCAAGGAGGTGATCACCAGGTAATATCAGGGTTTGCTGTTCTTTTGTAAAATTCCACATGGCATGATTGTCGGAGTACTTGCAGATCCCACAGATTGGTTTGGGCATCAAATAATACCAGAATTTAATTACCTTCAAATACTTGCTTGTTATTGCCCTGTCATCTGATTTAAGGAAGGTTATTGAGAAGGTTTTGGTGGGGAAGTGACTGTCTAGGAAGGACTACTGCAGAAAGAGATCTTGAGGTCATAGAGCACCACTAGCTAAATATGAGTCAATAGTGAGAGACTGTTGCAAAAAAAGCAAACATGATTATGGGATGCATTAACAGGAGTGTTGTGAGCAAGACACAAAAAGTAATTCTGCTCTACTCTGAGCTGATTAGCCCTCAATTGGAGAATTGTGTCCAGTTCTGGGCACCACATTTCAAGAAAGATGTGGAGAAATTGGAAAAGGTCCAGAGAAGAGCAACAATAATGATTAAAGGTCTAGAAAATATGTCCTATGAAGGAAGACTGAAAGAACTGGGTTCATTTAATTTGGAAAAGAAAAGCCTGAGAGAGGACATGATAGTAGTTTTCAAGTACCTAAAAGGGTATTAAAAGGCGGAGGAAGAAAAATTGTTCTCTTTGAACTCTAATGATAGGGCAAGAAGCAATGGACTTAAATTGCAGCAAGGGAGATTTAGCCTGGACATTAGGAAAAACTTCTTAACTGCCAGGGTGGTTAAACACTGGAATAAATTGCCTAGCGAATTGTGGAATCTCCATCACTAGAAATATTTGAGAGAGGGTAAGACAGACATTGATCAGAGATGATCTAGATGCTGCTTAGTCCTGCTGTGAGGGCAAGGGACTGGACTTGATGACCTCTTGAGGTCCCTTACAGTTCTAGTATTCTATGATTCTATCTTTGGTCTCTGTTAAAAGTCCTCAGTTTTCCTTGATCACATTGAGTTCGGCTCTATACTTGAAAATGCTTTGAGTACTGAAATAGTGCCACTGGTTTTTCTTCTTGCGATAGACAACAGTTGAATATGCAGAAGACATAAGTTTTAATTTCTGTCTTATTCTTGAGAGTGTTTGTCTATTGTTTGTTCCAACAGCGCACAATTTGAGGATGATGATTTATACCGTAACTGAAATCAAGCTGGAATGCATCAGTCAACAAAGTACCTCTCTGGTTTGCATCTGGCTAGACATTTGCACTGCTCTTTCAGATCTGAACCTCAACACAGTTATTTATGTTCTGGCTCAGAATGCTGCTGAAAGCCACTCAAGAGCTTAAACTAGCACTGCATACAGAATTTGCACTAACACTCCCCCTAATACCTGACCAGGAACTTTCTATCTGTTACCCAAAATACACAAACCTGGTAATCCCAGATGACCCATCATCTCAAGCATTGACACATTTACCACAGGATTATCATGCTATATCGACTCCCTTCTCAGAGCCTATTCCACCAGCACTCCTAGCTACCTCTGTGACACCACTGACTTCCCGAGGAAACTTCAAAACATCAGTAATTTTCCTGAACATACCATCCTGACCATCCTGGATATAGAAGCTCTTTACACCAAGGCTACGTCTACACTGGCCCCTTTTTCGGAAGGGGCATGCTAATTTTGAAAGTGGGAATAGGGAAATCCGCGGGGGATTTAAATATCCCCTGCGGATTTAAATAAACATGTCCGCCGCTTTTTTTCCTGCTTGGGGAAAAGCCGGAAAAAAAGCATCTAGACTGGCCCGATCCTCCGGAATAAAGTCCTATTTCGGAGGATCTCTTATTCCTTTAGGGGCTTTATTCCGGAGGATCGGGCCAGTCTAGACGCTTTTTTTCCGGCTTTTCCCCAAGCCGGAAAAAAAGCGGCGGACATGTTTATTTAAATCCACGGGGGATATTTAAATCCCCCGCGGATTTCCCTATTCCCACTTTCAAAATTAGCATGCCCCTTCCGAAAAAGGGGCCAGTGTAGACGTAGCCCAACATTCCACATGAAGACGGATTACAGGCCATCAGAAACACCATCCTCAATAACAACACAGCACACCTGATTAAACAGCTCTGTGACTTTGTCCTCACCCAAATTACTTCCAATTCAGAGACAATTTCTATCTCCAAGTCAGCAGCACAGCCATGGGCACTCGCATGGCACCACAATATGCCAACATCTTTATGGCTGACCTCAAACAATGTTTCCTCAGATCTCGCCCCTAACACTCCTACTTTACTTATGCTACATCAATGACATCTTCATTATATGGACCCCCAGAAAAGAGACTTGAAGAATTTCACAAGGATTTCAACAACTTCCACCCCACCATCAACCTCAGCCTGGACTAATCCACACGAGAAATCCACTTCCTGGACACCACAGTACAGTTAAATAATGGAAAAATTTCTGGCACCCTATCCTGGAAACCCACTAACCACTACACTTACCTTCATGCCTCCAGCTTCCGTCCCAGACACATTTCTCAGTCTATAGTATACAGCCAAGCCCTAAGATACGACCCCACAGACATAGACAAACATCTACAGGATCTTTACAGAGGATTCCTAAAACTGAAATACCCACCTGGAGAAGTGAAAAAACAAATTGACAGAGCTAAAAATGTACCCAGGCATGAACTACTTCGAGACAGATCCAAAAGAGAAAATAACAGAACTCCATTTGTTATTACCTATAGTCCACAACTCAGACCCCTCCAGTGCATTATATACAATCTACAGCCCATCTTAGAAAATGATCCCTCACTCTCAGAGGCCTTGGGAGAAAAGTCTATTCTCACTTACAGACAACCCCCCAACCTGAAACAAATTCTTTCCAGTAACCATGCCACACAACCACATCATAAGCATCCAGGAACTCAGCGCTGTAACCAAATGTGATGCCAACTCTGCCCACATATCTATACTAGCGAATTCATCACTGGAGCCAACAACATAAGCTACCAAATCAAAAGGTCATTTGACTGCACATCCAATAATTTGATCTATGCCATCAAATGCCCCACTGCTATATATATTGAACAAACTAGACAGTCTCTGCGAGAAAGAATCAATGGACACAAATCAGATATACGTAAAGGAAACATACAGAAATCTATTGGGGAACACTTTAATCTTCCTAATCACTGTTTAAAAGATCTTCAAGAGGCTGTCTTGTCACAAACCAGTTCTATTAGCCAGATACACAGAGAAACATTGGAATTAGAGTTCATCCACAAATTCAATTCACATGCTAATGGACTCAGTCGTGATGAAGGATGGTTGGGTCACTCTCAACTTAATAGTTATTGAAGGTACAAACAGCTCTTTGTGTAGACTCCTATGTCAGGAAGGATACTATCAATTGATTTTGATTCTTATCTGCTTTGTTTTAACTACCCAATCTTCAGATACTTACTAATTCCCTCTATCTCCCTGTATCCTACCCCCCTCCTTTTTTACCTTGCCCCTCTTCTCTCCTATTTATTTTGGGTCTGAACATCCTACACTCAAAACTCCAGTCATCTGAAGAAGTGGGCTGTGCCCACGAAAGCTCACGACACCATCTACATGTTTTGTTAGTCTATAACGTGATACCAGACCATTTGTTGTTTTACCTTCTTAATGTTATCAACAGAAAGCATGTTAGATCTGTTTCCTATTTGCTTCAGGCTGAATTCAAGATTACTTTGTTCTTTACATCATATTTGGATTGAATCCTGGCGTTTTGCCAGTCTGGATCTCTTCCACTGTATCCCATTACAACAGTAGAAATCAGCTAGAATATTTGAGCTAAATATCAAACACCTGGTGGCTGAGCCGCCTCAGTGGAGAGCCTAGAAATAACGCCCTCTTCTGGTTCAATAGAAAGTTAAAATTGTTGTCCTTTAGGAAAACTGGAAGACTTCTTTCCCCATAAGTTATTTCCTGGGAATAGAAGCTACAGATAAAAACTTCTGCAATTGGCCTGGTAATAGCCCCACAGCCCGAGCCTGAGTCAGATAATCTGGGCTTGCTGGAGCTGTGCTGTGAACTTTGTATTACTGCATAGATGTACCTCAGGGGGCAGGTTGTGGTACTGAATTTTGAACTGATCTATTGTTTTCATTTGAGCATTTAACAAGTTACAGTGCATTGCTGGGCCAAGATAATTCCTATCATTAGGTTCATTTTATACAGAAATACAGATCAACTGACTGATAACCATGATGTTTGTGATTCCAGACCCAGGAAGTGATGACAGATGCTTTATGATGATCCACAGCAGTAAGCTAACCGTTCAGTGAGAAGTATGCCTTTTCAGGATTAACACTGTTTGATCACACAAAGCTGTCCTTTTCTATTTTTAATAACCAAAAAGAAACGTAGAGAAAGTACTCACAGAGAAATCTGTTCTTTTCAATAGAAACTACAAAAACAATGGCAACATTTTTTTTTTTTGGACTGTAAGCTGATTAGTAGTTTCACAGTTATAAAATGAAAGATACGACTGAATTTTTAAAGTTGATTTATTTTCCCCTTATTTTTAATATTATGACATTTTTGGAAGATTTTTTAAAAAAATGTTGATCCTAAAATTAATCTGCTATTAACTTGATATGGCTTTATTTAAACAAGTATTTCATAATGCTACTCCTACATGCCATCATTTTATAAGACTCTCATGCTGCCTGTCTTGCACTGAGAATTGGGATAAATAATGCATGCCTTATTTTCATACAGACTTTTATCTAGAGAGCGTCTAAAGAGATTTAAGAATTATATGTGTAAAGGAATAAACTTCACCATTGAAATGCAGCCATCCTTTGAGTGAGGGGTTGTATCATCCTGACTTATTTTTCTACTTTGAATAGTGCTCACATATTCCGATGATGGTGCAGTATAAACACCTACATAGATTAGAATAAGAGGCTGTCAGCCAGGAAGATAACTGAAGCAGAGAATGCTGAACAATACTGGTCTAGCACACCATGGCAAATTCTTAGTCTTATGAACAGTGTTGTGAACCTTTCAGGTAAGGATCAGACAATGGAACCAGGAATTGTACCTAAGCTTTTGAAATATAAGATGAGACCCAAACAAGAAGCATTTATCCTACATATAGCTCAGATAAACAAAAGGCATTTTAGGATAATTATTCCTGGAGTTCCAGGGAATGTAGTCATGCATACTACTAAGACCACTAAACCATATCCTCAGACATAGCCCTGCCCATTCATAAATCAATTTCACTCTTGACTCAAATTCTATGCAACACTTTTTCTAAGCATAGATCGCTTGTGTGTGTGTTACTGTGGGATGGTACTCTCTTCTCAGGGGATGGATAGTGCTCCAAATCTATTTGATACCTGGATCGAACAACTGATAAAACCCAGTAATGAAAATAATTCAGTGATCCAGTCCTTTTGCTTGTTCCCCAGGAAAACTCATCAACTATTTTCATCTTAATTTAGAAGAAATTGCATAGCTGCAAAAACAAAGAGCAGATATGTTACATCTGGTATTCAACTGCTGGTGTCAGCCAATCATTCTGTATAAGAATTCTCACATGTAAAGTGTTGCCTAGCAAAATCTGGCCCATCTACCATCACAGGAGAAAGCAGGAATTAACTACTCACTTCCATGCTTAGTTGGTCTATTGTGTGTGGATTTTTTCTAATCTTTTTAACCATTCTGAAGAGGGAATTAGGTCAAATTGTGACTTTAGTTTTACCTCATCTAAGTACTAGAGTATAAAAAAGCTGTGTAAAACAGCAGGTGGTTTGCATGTTCCAGGCAGACTACCAAAAAGCCATTAAGAAGCAGGCAGCTAAAAATTAAACCATGATAAAATATGAATGAGAAAAGAAAAGGAATGCATCTTGCTTATATCGTACATCTAATAGAAAAAAAAGTAGTTAAGTGTATCAACTACTACTGTTAGGTTACTTTCACTACTTTTACATGATGGAGTTATTCATTTCTTTGCCTGTTAGGACAACACAGCTGAAGAGAAGGCAATCCCATACAAAAAAAGTTGCTAGATACTTCAGCCTTTTCTTTGATTCAATTGATTAGTTATTGAATATTAGATGTTATACTCTTGCTCACTTTGGGTATGTCTACACTACCCCGCTAGTTCGAACTAGCGGGGTAATGTAGGCATACCGCACTTGCAAATGAAGCCCGGGATTTGAATTTCCCGGGCTTCATTTGCATAAGCGGGGCTCCGCCATTTTTAAATCCCCGCTCGTTCAAACCCTGTGCCGCGCGGCTACACGCGGCACGAACTAGGTAGTTCGAACTAGGAAGCCTAGTTCAAACTACCTAGTTCGTGCCGCGTGTAGCCGCGCGGCACAGGGTTCGAACGAGCGGGGATTTAAAAATGGCGGAGCCCCGCTTATGCAAATGAAGCCCGGGAAATTCAAATCCCGGGCTTCATTTGCAAGTGCGGTATGCCTACATTACCCCGCTAGTTCGAACTAAGAGGGTAGTGTAGACATACCCTTTGAAACTTGACAAAGGCAACTTAGTCTATCTGGCCATAGTGACAGCACATCCAGTTTTCAGTGAAATCTTGTCATAATAACAGGAGCACGTGGAGTCTACTTATCAATTTCATATCACTTCAGGTCACTTTTATAGGCTATCAGTTTCAGCATAGTCAGTATTATGGTTCTCTTCTCACAGGCCCTTCAGATTGAGTAACATATATCAGCTAGTGCAGCATAATGCATCTATTACAATCTCTGCTACTCTTGTTCTCATATAACTGTGATACAAGATGTTAAACCAACATCTTGGTTTAACATAATAATAATATAGTATGACAAAGTGACTTTTTCTATAATTTAAGCACCAACCCCTCACCACCACACTCAGGGTGTGTCTAGACTACATGCCTCTATCGACGGAGGCATGTAGATTAGCCAGATCGGCAGAGGGAAATGAAGCCGCGATTAAAATAAACCTGGTTTCACGAGGCATACCTGTGCCGATCAAGAAAGGCTTCTTCGTCGGCGCGGCGCGTCCAGACTGCCCCGATCTGCCGACAAACAGCTGATCGGCAGAGCGGGGCAGCCATTTAAATTTAAATGAAGCCACGATTATTTTAATCGCGGCTTCATTTCCCTCTGCCGATCTGGCTAATCTACATGCCTCCGTCGACGGAGGCATGTAGTTTAGACATACCCTCTGTGTGTGTGTGTGTGTGTGTGTGAAACAACAATAGCCATTGATGAAGAAGATGCTCCTTCTGGAAAACTGTAGATTGGGGTGGGGAAACCTTTTTGGGTCGGGAGCCACTGACCTACAGAAAAATCAGGTGAGGTCACACAAGTGAGAGGCAACACCCCCCAAAAAACAAACAAAACCCCCTCACTGATATAGCCCCGAAATCTAGCCAGTCGGAGCAGCAGGGAAACTCTCTCCTGAGCAGTTTCCAGTACTGCATTCCCCCAGCAGGAGGAAGCATGAGCAGCAGCACGTGGCACTGTGCTTCTTCTCCCCCACACGCCAGATCCAGCCCATGAGGTTCAGGGTTCCCCACTCCTGCATACAGCACCGGTCTTAGAGAAAATGGCACCTTAGGCAAACTTGCATTTTTGTGCCCCAGCCCTTCCTACCCTGGGCATGGTGCCCCTTGCATTTCTCTTGAAAGCTGCTCAGTCCCTAGCTCCTCTTAGTACAGGACTATTGTCTCTCCCCCTTGTAAAGGGAGTTGTCATAGTTTGTCATAGTCCTTGACTAAGCCCTTCCTTTAAGAGCTACATGGGGAATGAGTTATTGTAGCTTAAATGAGGGGTGGGGAACCTAAGGCCTGGGGTCTTGCTGTGGTCCCCAGCTTGCCTGGATCTGGCCTCTGAGGCTCAGAGTTCCTCCCTCCCCTCCAGTACTGGGAACCTGTGCCAGTGCTCCAACCTCCTGCCATCCTCTCATGGGGATGGAGCACACAAAATCTACAAGCCTGGACCCCAAAAAGCTCTAGTGTGTGAGGGGAATGATTTTCTTTTTCTCAGCTGGGGGCCACATCAGTGAAGCTTCTAGGGGTTTTTTTTCTTCTCACTTGTGTGTGGCCTTGACTGATTATT
The DNA here is from genome assembly GCF_052426305.1 of Pelodiscus sinensis. Classification (NCBI taxonomy): domain Eukaryota; kingdom Metazoa; phylum Chordata; order Testudines; family Trionychidae; genus Pelodiscus; species Pelodiscus sinensis. Next base: position 46,445,581 of record NC_143055.1, read on the forward strand.
CTGTGGGTCAGTGGCCCCTGACCCACAAAAGGTTCCCCACCCTTTGATTTAAATATTTTCCCTCAGATATGACACACAGAAAACAGCTGCTGTTTTTGAATCACATCAGATTGTGAAATGAAATAGCGGGTAAAAAAATCCTAAGTGGGTCACTCACCCTTCAGTAGCTTCTTCCTCGACAGTTTGAGCTGCTCTGAAGAAGCACTGGCAGCTCCTTTGCTGCATAGCACTTGCCCTTTATGCCTGGTGTTTGGTCTGCAGCTCATGGCAAGCTCCCTGCTGTCAGATGGGGGCTGCATCTTGTGCATGTGGCCCTCCTGCAGCCATCTGGCCACTCCTGACTCACCAGGGGTGCCAGTTCAGATCGGGGAAGGCACCTTTAAAAATTCCAGAGGATCCTTAGGCACCTGAAATCTCTAGGGATTTGAGGTTTTGTGCTTATTTTGTTTTGTTTGTTTCTTTGCAAATAACATAGAAATTAGCTGATTTCACAGTACACAGAAATCCTGAAATATTTCCATCACTAATAATTAAATTATTTACAGATAGGGAAAGCAAGAAAAATGTGTCCTGAGCACCTGTTCGAGTTAAAATTCAATGATATAAACTTCTGAATTGGGCTTGTCACAAATGGATGAGTGACTGAATATTTAAATCAACAAATCATATCTGGTGTTAGGATAATTATTTTGTATATCTGGACATGTATCTTGACATGTGAAATGGTGGTTTTTGCTGTTTTGTTGTAGTCATATTGGTGCCTGGATGAGAGTCACAAGCTGAGTGAATATCTTTAATTGGACCAAATATGGTTGATGACAGAGACAACCTTTGGAACTCCTCAGAGCTCTTCTCCAGGTCTGTGAAGCTCAAAAGGGCTAATCTCTCACCAACCAAAACTGTTACAAAATAATTTGAAAAAAAGATATTGCTTCACCCACCTTGTCTCTCTGTTTGGGTTTTAACAGCTTTAAATCTTGAACTCTTTGCATCTCCACTTCATCATTAAAAAAATATCGGCCCTCCCTCCATAATTTCCCAATAACTGTGAAAATTATTAAAAAATGGAAAGCTGAAAACATTACACAAAGTTATAAAACATAAAGAGTGCATTCCACCAAGCCTTTTTATAAGCCGGAGTAGCAGGGGTGAAACATTGCACAGGAGATGGGGGGGTGGGAGGAGATGGGAAAAAGCGTATATTCCCATTGAGTTCTTCTGAGTTTAAGTGCCTCATTGAAACTTCAAGTCACAAAGTCACAACAATCACACCTTAACTTCAGATTCTCACACTAGGAACCCCAGTGACTTCCAGAGCATGAAGAAGGTTTGCAGGTTAAGATGGGAGCAAAGAAAATGTCCTTATTATTAATCTTAATGAAAGAACGACACTGCTCAGAAACAGCTTCAACGAGGCCCCTTGACCTGAGAAATTTCAGTGTACTGATAAATACAACTTGTAGTGAAAATATAAACAAAACCTCCCCCAACAACTCAAAGTGTTATACCTCCCTCCCGAGCCAGTAGCCCAGCTCTCCTCAGTTCCTCTATGGGGCTCTTAGGGGAAAGTGGAAAGGGGGGGTGACCCACACCTGCTTCACATTAGCACACGCCCAGATAGCAGGGTTGCTCCAAATCCCAGCCAGCACACAGAGGGAAGCTGCGCAAACAGATACAATTCTTCAACTTCCACCAAGTTCAGCTGTCCACCCCGAGCCTCTTCCAGCACATCCTGCTCCACCCTCACCACAGGCAGGGCCGGACCAAGCCATTCTGGCGCCCCAGGCAGACAGTTTAATTGCACCCTGGGTTGGGAGATGGCTCATGCGTGGCCCTGCCCCTGCCTGGCACGTGGGGGAGGGTGCATGGAGCTGGTGGCGGCAGGACGCACATGCCCTGCCCAACCCAGCCTGGCTACTGCCACTGGCGTGCAGCCTGGGGCTGCCCAGGGCAGGCCGAGCCTGGCCGTGCAGGACTGTGGGGGGAAGGCGCTGCTGGCCGGCAATGTGGGGATTAACACAGCCCCCGTCCCGGGCGGCCGCTGCAGGGTGGCCACTGGGAGCTGCTGCAGCCCACGATCTGGGAGCCGGGTGTGTGACACCTGATGGCAGCTGTAAGGGGTGCTGCGCACCTCTCACAGCTGTCATCAGGCGCCCCTCATAGGTTGGTGCCCCGGGCAGCTGCCCGGCTTACCCATGACTTAATCTGGCCCAGACCACAGGGCTTCTATCGAGGGCCCTCTGTCCCAAGGAGAATGGGGAGCTCTTGCTCTGGGCACCCACCCTGCTGCTTCTCCCAACAGTGCAGAGGATTTACCTGACACAAGTAAGTGTCTCTGTCCTCCCTGACCTTGGCTGAGGTGGCTGCTGGGTTTCCTTCCTATTTAGCTGGCTGGCCCCAGGTAAGGTCACATGAGACTAATTCAAATGTTCCTCCTCCGCACATCCCCCTAGGCAGCCACCCTGGTTGCTCAGGTCTCAGGTTGGCAGTGCCTGTATAGATACTGTTTTTGAATGAAAAAGTGTTAATAGGGCTATTAACAGGCTTCATTGTTGGCAGGGTCATTGTGCTTGTTGATTGGGTGCTTGCACAAGAAGCTGTGCTTAGGCAAATCAGAATGATTAAAGTAGTGAGTAACTAAGTGCTTCCAGAAACTGTAGTGAAGTAAAAAGTATGATATATTCTAAAAAAAACCTAAAAGTCAAAGTATCACAAAAATAAATTACTTGAGTAAAGTACAAATACTGAAAAAATTTACTTGAGTAGTATAACAAAGTATATCTCTACCTCTGGTGCTGGCTTGCGATGGGTCCGGGACCTATCCCCACTGTGGCTCTCCATTTAAAGTGTATTAGGAGCCGGGTGGGCCGGCAGCCTGGCTCAGTTCAGGCTCATGTAAGGTCTGGGAGCTCAGACTCTGCCCTAAACAGAGGCTGTTGTCATCCCATGTTACTGCCCCTTTATCAGAGGCAGCAGCACAGGGCAACAGGCAGCCAGTCACAAGGGGGGGGGGGCTATTTTTAAACTGGCTCCCCTCATGGACCAGCTGCCACCTGGTGCCCCAAGATGCTGCCTCTGATACAGAGCTCCTCAGGAGTGGGGCTGGAATGCACTAGCTGCTGGCTCCACCCCCAGTGAATAGTCATCTCACTGGTAAAAATTCATGAGGTTACTCAACTATTCAATTAACCAATATTTAACATCCCATCCAAATACCTCTTCACCAGGACCATTCTAAGTTATTCCTCCCCAGTGCCTCCTTGGGCAAATCAAGATAGCACGTCCACATTAGGGGAGCCTTCCTCGGACTACTTTTGAGGCTTCCCTGTAGTGTGGACACTATTTTGAAATAAGCTGTCCTGGAAGATATTTCAGAAAAAGTTATTCCAGAAGATAACCTTACTGATTTTAAGAGGAATAAGGGATCTTCTGGAAAAGGCTTTATTTTCCGAAAGATCCCGTCTAGACTGGCGCTTTTCTCTGGCAAAGCCCCTAGCCGGAAAAAAACGGCAGCCATGTTCAAGCAAATGCCGCAGGGGATATTTAAATCCCCTGCGGCATTTGCAATTCTGACTTGTCTCATTAGCATCCCTTTTCCGGAAAAGGGTGCCAATGTAGACACAGCCGCAGTGTAGATGTACCCTTAGGGTAGGTCTACACTGCAACACTATTTTGAAATAACTAGTGATATTCTGAAATAACTTAGTCCACGTCTATACAGCAGGCAGTTATTTTGAAATAGTGTCGAAGTACTGTCAAGCTGGAGAACTTCTTACTCTGACTCCTGTAACCCTCATTGTGCAAGGAATCAGAGAAGTTGGAGGAAGAGTGCTCTATTTCGATATAAGTGCTGTGTAGACGCTCCCTATTTTGAAATAAGCTATTTCGAAATAAGATATTATTGATGGAGTTCAATTCGTGTAACTTATTTTGAGTTAAGCCCTGCAATGTAGACACAGCCTTAGTCTTTTTAGATTGTAAATTTTCCAGAGCAGAGACCATGTGTCTTATATATTAGTATAGAGCCACGCATAATGGGGCTGTGATAATGAATGGAACTTTTGAGCACCAATGCAACAGTAATGAAATAGAATTGTAGTGAATAAGCTTCCCTCTTACTGGTTCATCAATATTTGTTTTTGTTCCTTCATCACAAAATATTGAATCAAAAAGCTGTGACATTTAGTTCAATCATTTAGGCCATTTGTTTGTATTCCATGATTTTTAGGGAGAACTGACATGTGTGATAATCCTCTAGACAATGAATAATGTTCTTGGTTGGCAAATCTACTGACATGTAGCAAATATTTCAATCTCATCCCAGCTTTTCTCTAATGTTCAACCTTCTGACTTCCTATAATTTCATCAATAATGTTTACTAAAAATTGATTCAGAATAACAGAAGAGATAGATGAGCATTACACTTCACCAGTTAACATCACATGGTCATTAACAAAACAATCTGTGTTCTTGGCAGATACTGTATCTTGTGTAAATGTGACTATGAAGATCACTTATAATGACTTATGGACATTAGATAGTCCCTGATATAAGCAAGTGCAGCTCCATCAATGTCAGTGGAGTCGCACTTGCTTACTTGGGGGATGCATTCAGCTCTATAATCCCTTTTCACATTTCTATGCAATGTGATTCCAGTTTCTTTGCTCCGCACCTGTTTTCCACACCTGCATTTCAGTATGGATTTTTTTCACCCCACAATTTACATTATTAGTCCAGTAAAACACCATGCATACCTTCAGTACTGTTGAAATTACAGGTTAGATGTTGGCAAGTAACTAAACTGCACAGTGACCAGGTCAGGGTGAATGTGCAAAATTGGCTTATGATCAGTTTTGCACTACCCTAATCGATGTGAGCAGTACTATGCAGGAGAGCCCCACTGTGTTGTATTTGAACAGCCAGAGAACTACTCTCCTGGCTTGCAACAGCCTCCAGTGTCTGAAAGCACAGAAAAGGACAGGCACAGCACAGAGCTCTCCAGCTGTACCCACTGTCTTCCAGCTTACTCCTACTGGCCAGCAGCAGGGAGTGTGATGGACACTAGATACCCCTACAACACCATTTCTGTGTCACCTGCGAATCACTGCATTGTGGTGATCTTGTCAGGATAGCCTTACTTGTTGTTAAAGGCAGACTTTGTGCACAGTAGCCATACCACACCACACTTGAGAATCGGCCTCACAATCAATATTCATTTATAATTTGAAGAAACTATTTGTACAAGAGCCAGAAGTGGGGAAGTGGAACTCTTCGCAGCATGACCAAAACCAAGCTGTCATGGATTAAATTTGAGCAAAGCTTTAGAATTCATGTCATTCAGGCTGCAGTGTGGGCTGGAATATGGAACACAATTCCCAAGTTTAAAACAGATGCAGCACACAAAAGGAGAGAATAAAGGCATAGAGCTTGTGGCTAGATGTTGATAGATGTTTGGCTGCATGTGTGCATTCCCTCTGTGTCTTGGCCTAGCTTTATGCAGACAGCAGGCATGGCAGACATGAAGCGAACCAACCAATGACTACAAGATCTATTGAGAGATCCAGCCAGGTTTATTGTCAATCATGCATGGTAACTTTATGGGACCACTAATACATGTATGCCTGTAACAATGAACCAGCTCAGTGAGGGTGGGACTTTCTATTCCTCTCTAGGCCAAACAAAGATACTTCCTCTGGGATACATTTTTATACCCCGATACAAACTAGTTAGTACTGCCCCTGGATATGTCTACACTACCCCGCTAGTTCGAACTAGCGGGGTAATGTATGCATACCGCACTTGCTAATGAAGCCCGGGATTTGAATTTCCCGGGCTTCATTAGCATAAGCGGGGAGCCGCCATTTTTAAATCCCCGCTGCTTCGAACCCCGTGTAGCGCGGCTACACGGGGCTCGAAGTAGGTAGTTCGGACTAGGGTGCCTATTCCGAACTACCGGTACACCTCGTTTCACGAGGAGTAACGGTAGTTCGGAATAGGACCCTAGTCCGAACTACCTACTTCGAGCCCCGTGTAGCCGCGCTACACGGGGTTCGAAGCAGCGGGGATTTAAAAATGGCGGCTCCCCGCTTATGCTAATGAAGCCCGGGAAATTCAAATCCCGGGCTTCATTAGCAAGTGCGGTATGCATACATTACCCCGCTAGTTCGAACTAGGAGGGTAGTGTAGACATACCCCCTCTTAGGTTGTGTTTACACAGCACCCTAAACTCGAAATAAGAATTTATTTTGAAATAACGTGCTATTGCAAGACATCCCTTAACTCTTGTGAAACGAGGGTTACCGTGATGCCAAAGTAATGCACCAGTTATTTCGAAAAATATTTTGAAATAATGGGAGACTTGTTAAGATGCAGGGTAGCTTTTTAGCATACGTCTGGTATCCCAAAATAGCTGTGCAGTGTAGACGTACCCTTCCATAATTAATGTAACTACTGCCTCCTGATATGGCTAGTTATCACTCATCACCTTATACATGTTGGTTTGATCAAATTATCCCTATTATGTACTGTCAACCTGACCTTATCTTTTAGAAGGGGTGAGAGTGTTCCTCCTATCCTTAGGGAATGTTTTTGTACCATCCTTGATAACATGATGTGCTGGTACCACTTGATATTGCAATGTGTTTGTGTGAGTACTTTGTGACTGGCACTTCTTAGGAATGTGTATTTCAGCAATATCAGCCCTGTTCTTGCCAGATTCTGTGAGCAGGTCCTGCCTCACACCAATCCCTGATGCAAGGGCTTATGACCCCAGCTCTCTTCTTACTAAATAGCTACGAGATAGAAATATGAATATAGAATTGGATGATTTGTATTTTCTAGTTACATAAATACAAATTTTAATGGCTCATAATCTTATCTTCCAACTCATAAAGCTACTATCTCCCTCTGGCCCAAACAAACAAAAAACCCCAAATCCCTGATTTTAAAAAACAATCAAAAGATAGAGGAAGAAGCATTTCCTAATCCTATAAGGTAAAGCGATAAAAAGCAAGCTAACAGGATAATGAGATAAGGAAAACAGACTAATTGGTGATAAAATGTCAATATTCCAATAACTCTGACCCAGCAGTCCATTAGATTTAATTAGACTCTCTCTCTCAGCAAGCAATAAGTCAAGTAAAAGACAAATTTCAAGGGAAATCAGCTGACTGCTGTGAAATACTCAAGGGTTGGTTTACCAAAGCTAAGAAAAGTCTTTGGGTAAATTAGGGAAGACCATACACATGTTCAACAATTTGGGATTTGGAAAAAGATTAGTGTCTTAGATTACAAAACCATTAAGAGATTACCTATGAAAATCTAGAATTTATGGGGTATGTAGCTTCCTTCCTAGAAAATTGATTTACTGGGGTTTTAAAAAATTATCATCTCACTTCTTACTGGTGTTCCTGAAGAGAAATTTGTATGAGGGACCCGATTCAAAAAGATTGGTGCACTTGTTAAGGATGGCATTCTTTTCTGAGGCCTCCATCTTGCCACTGGTAGCAGCTGGTGGGATGCTGCATCTATATGGAACACCATTGTTTTCGCCATGTGAGCACAGCATTGTGTCTCTATGTTATCAGTTGCAGGATTAGCTTGCATAATTCATTCTCCATGCATTTTCCCCCATACTGACGTATATGAATGGGAAGTCAGAAAAGCAGAACTGATGGGCTAAGTGGGTGGGCACAGGGAAGAGGAGACATACAACAGCAGACAATCCAGGCTGGAAGTGTGAACAAGAATAAAAATCGAGTATCAGAGGGGTAGCCGTGTTAGTCTGAATCTGCAAAAGCGGCGAGGAGTCCTGTGGCACCTTATAGACTAACCGAAGTGTTGGAGCATAAGCTTTCATGGGCAAAGATTCTAAAATACATCTATATGTGACTTGAGATTAAATATAGACATGCATGAGGACTAAACTTTTGCTAGCAGAATTAAGCAAGATCATGTGATTTTTGTAAAAAATAATAGCTGCTGTCAGCCTGATTAAAAATATGACAAATATGAATGCCAAGTTTAAAGTCATTAATAGGCAAAACAAATGGACTGAAGAAAAGGAAAAAATTGTCTCAGTGCAAACCACAGCATCATAGCAAGAGGTGCACAGTACATGTTCTTTTCTCAAGTCTGTTCAATACAAACAAAAATTGCCATGTTTAAGGCAGGTGTTATGTAAAATGATGCTCATTTCTATTTACAAAATAATTTTATACATCTTGCTCTCTCCCTCATAAAGCATTCATGCACCAGTTTGGATGTGATTCTTTTGGGTTTTATACTATATGTTGTTAGATATTTTGCAGAAAGAGTACCTTTCTTTCTCTTTAACTGCCTTGTATGGCCACATTTAGTTTTGAGGTTTGTATTTCATTTTGACATTAATAAAATGACCTTCATCTTTTGTGGATTGGGGTCTATAGTCCTGAAAAAGTTCTGTCGCCTCTCTTTTTTTAAGCAATAGCATCACTGTCTCTTGGAAGAGGTCAAGGTTACAGAGGGAGAGGGGATCTCTCAGGCTGAATAGCATGGAAGGCTTTGAATATTAGGACAGGTACCTTCAGCAGGACTGTGTTTCAACAGAAAGCCTGGGCAGAGAGCAGAGTACTAAGCTGATATTTTCATGGAGCTGTGTGCCGCTTAGCAGACACAGAATATTGGGTTTGATAACATCTAGAGGTCTTTCATGGTTTGTGGTTTCATTCCTAGAAAAGATAAGTTGCAATCATCAAAATATTGAGGTCCCAGAGGCCTGGATTACTGTGACTGAATAGTATGGGTGACACCTTCTGGCTAGTCACAGATGAAAATGGGCATTTTAATGCCATGGATATTTGGGGACCCTAGAAAAATATGGATGAATCCAAAAGGACTCCAAGTCTACTTTTATTTACATTACATTTACATTAAATGTAATTTACATACTTTACTTTAAAGTAAATACTGTTGCAGTTGTAGTAGAAAGACAGGTAGGTAGAAGAAGGGTAGGTTGAGAATGAAGAATGGACATTTCTAAGGAAACATGCATGGTGTCAGAGTTATCTTCAGCATGGCAATGAAACTTTTCTTTCTCAGGATAATAGATTTCAACACCAGAAGAGCCCACTGAGACCTAATCTGATCTGACAAAACACATAGCCTACCACTGCCCCCAAACAATTCCTACAGCATATCTTTTAAGAAAAATATCAAATTTTAATTTAAAAATGGTCACTGATATAATCTGTTCCAGTGGATAATTACCTTCACTGTCAAAAATTAGATGCCTCACTTCAAGTCTGAATTTTTCTATTTTCAACTTCCAGTCACTGAATACATATCACACCTTTCTCTGCTAGACT